>NC_080566.1:28420000-28731250 GCF_030253575.1 Rhododendron vialii | reverse complement strand
CAAGGTTGCAAAAGAACTTCTGCCTTTGCCTCCCAAGAGAACTAAGAAAGAGCTGCGATTAGAAACCGTCCTAATCATTGGAGCTTCACTTGTTACTTTTGCAATCATGGTGCTAACAATTTCGGGATTTCTTATTTATAGAAATAGAGTTTGGGTATATAAAAAGATTTCGGAGAAAGGGTATATTGAATTCACCGGGGATATAGTTCTGCGAACCTTTACGTTCGCAGAACTACAGCAATTGACAAACGGCTTCCGAGAGGAGTTGGGAAGAGGAGCATCTGGGACCGTTTACAAGGGCGTAATACCGTACAACCAAAAGGTTGTGGCTGTGAAGAAGCTCGAGAAGGCGTTTGCAGAAGGGGAGAGAGAATTCCAGAGGGAGATTAAAGTAATCGGGCGAACCCATCATCGAAACCTAGTCCAACTCATCGGTTATTGCCTCGATGGACCGAACAGGCTTTTGGTATACGAATACATGTGCAACGGATCGCTTGCAGATTTTCTCTTCACGCACGAAAGGCCCCAGCCGAATTGGGAAGAAAAAGTCGAAATTGCTCGCGACATTGCACGCGGCATTCATTACCTGCACGATGAGTGCGAGACCCAAATCATCCATTGCGATATAAAGCCTCAAAACATACTCATGGACGAGCGCTGCTGTGCCAAGATTAGCGACTTTGGATTGGCAAAGCTTTCGAAGGCGCCGGACCAAACCAAAACATTCACGGGGATAAGGGGAACGAGGGGTTACGTGGCGCCCGAGTGGCATCGGAGGCTGCCGATTACAGTGAAAGCGGATGTTTACAGCTTTGGGGTCGTGTTGTTGGAGATCATATGTGGTCGAAAGTGTCTGGACTGGAGCCGTAGGGAGGACGAAGCTGTGCTTGAAGACTGGGTATACGATTGTTATGAGGCCAGAGAATTGGGAAAATTGGTTGGGGAGGAAGAAAAGATGGATATAAGCAAATTGGAGAGGATGGTGAAAGTGGGACTTTGGTGCATTCAAGATGAGCCATCTCTTCGTCCTTCGATGAAGAAAGTTTTGTTGATGATTGAAGGAACTGTTCACATCCCAACACCTCCTAGTCCTACTTCCTTTCTAAGTGCCATATGATTATGAAGTAATTATATATATATTTTTATTTCTATTCATGTTTTGATCGAATTTGTATGCTTATTATGAGGATTAACAGTATTGTTTAATAATTTCTTGTCATTGACATGGAAAAAATCCAGTTTTATTTGTTGTGTTTTCACTCGGCTGCAAGCTTATGCAATTATTACGTCCTCATAGAACAATAAAAAATATTGAGGGAAGAGAAATTAAGGGCTAGGTAATTAACAAAGGCTTGGGAGTAATTAAAAAAAAGTTGACGAGCAATCAGAAGCCAAAAATAGGATTCGGCGTCGCGGGTTCCCAACTTCTTCTTGATGCGTTAGCACACGGACCTATCTATGCTGGTGTAAAAATAGTGCATATTCATAGAGTCAACAAATTATTCTTGTCCCAAAACTAAGTGGCCACTTTTTGTTTAATTAACCAGTACTTGGATCTGGAACCCAGTACTGTCCCTTCCGGCAATTGTCCGAATTTTAGAAGAAATATCCAAGAGTGAGTTCTGTTAAAATTTGGACCGCCTAAAATTACTTTTGAATTGTACAATTGAGGGCTGCACGGTGCCGTACTCTTAAGGCGCTTCACCATCCCACCTTGCCGCAATTATTTTGTAGTTCGGTTTTGCACCAAGTATTGAGCGAAAACGATTGGCTAAAAAGTCATGACCCTTTTTGCACCAAGTAGTCATTTGCCCCTCCAATTTGTATAGTCAACTTCGTTTGTCTGGATTTGTATGATGAGTTTAGTTTGGTAAATCTACCATTAGGATTTTGACTACTAAATTCACATTCTAAATCTTCTAAATTTGAAAAAAATTGGCTCCCGAACTGTCACATCCCAAATCCAGGAGCATGACTGGCCGTGAACCATGAAGCAATCATGGAATACGAAATCTAAATAAAAATATTCTAACAACTCAAAACCAATAAAAGAAAACTGGATATTTTATTAATGAAAAATCTGCAACTTAAACCAATATTTTCTTGTAACAAGATGGCATAATATATTGTATTTTCCAAACTCCAAATTTCATCATGAATGGCCAATAAATAAAAGTGTGAAAGTTAATAAATAAAAGTGCATAAGTGGTTTGACACGATAAAAGAAATAAAATGCAAATGCCCTACAGATCCAAACGAAAGGTCCCAACAATGCCAGAGAGTCCACTACAATACTCCATAAACAACCTAGAAAAAAAAAAGTGGAATTAATTCGTCTGCTGAAAGCTCAGTGAGTAATCAAGCATGCCAAGGATACAAAGTGGCATACATATAAACGAACGATAACTGAGGGTTCAAAGAAGTGGTTTCAAAAGGAAAATGGCCCAACAAATCGTATCAATAACATTGAAGGTAATGGCTCAACAGTAGTATCAATGAGGTAAATAACTGATTAATGAATAACGCAAACAATAATTTGAATCACAACAATGAACGCTTTACATTGTAGACACTCCAATCTAGGCCTCTAAGGTTCTTTAAATTTCCTAATTATGAAATAAAGGAAACGATGCCTTCGAGAGCTTGAATATGGACTCTCATAGCCCAGAAAAGCCTAAAAGCCCAGAATTAGACCTGGAAAACCGTACGGGGCATCACTACACCGCACGGTGTAATAAATTTTATTACACCGCACGTGGTTATGGGGTATACTGCACGACGTTTCTGGAAAAAGTTCTGACTGGCTCAGAAAGTTGTCGGTCACGCTCATTTGAGCCCACAACTGAAAAACAGCTTGATAGGGAATAAACTTCTAGCCAGTCTAGAAGCCACCTCCCCCATTTGTATTGATATTCCTTGGCTTTTGCCCATAAATACAACCCTCATCCTAAGTGAAAATGACTACACGCTACATTCCACACTCCTGAACCTTTGATCCCACACCCACTACCTCTCTCTAAGTCTTCAGAAAGTTACTCTGACATTCTCTTGACATTCTTTTTCTCTCTACAAAAATTTCATTCTTCTTCACTTCCCAAGCTTAGTACACTACTAGCTTTGGAATTCCACCAACCAAAAGCTCTAAACCCCCATACACATCCATCCTCATTCAAGCTCAAAATCAAAGGTATAAAAGAAATTTCCTTGGGCTAAGCTCAACAAGGTGACTTTCACTCATGTACCAAGACTCAAGAACCAATTTGCAGATGCCTTCGCAACATTGGCGTCCATGGTCGAAATTCCCATCAGTTTGAGATTAAGACCCATTGTAATCGAGCAAAAAGATTCACCGGTATACCAGCATGTTATGGTTGTTGACGAACCCGATGACGACATCCCTTGGTATCATGACATTTGGAGACTTGTCGAAATAGGGGAATATCCCACCGAAGCAAGCAAGAAATATCGAGTAGCTCTTCAAAGACTCGCAGCCCAGTACATCATCTGCGGAGGTGATTAGCACCCAAGATTGTATAATCTTGATGCTCAAATCCTCTAACTTGTGACTTTTATCTATTTAAGTAGTCGTTTTTTATCCCATTTTGCACGTAAGGTGTTTTAATGTGTGTTTCAGGTAAAGCGTGCTAATAAGGTGATTTTTAATGCCAAGGAACGCTCCGGAGTGCGGCCTAGCATCCAACCGTCCGACGGCACTCATTTCATTGCTAACGGAGCCTAAACGGTGCTATAAGAAACCTTGGAGAACGGTCGGTGGTCAATTATGACATGGAGTGAGCCATAGCTCATGAAGCAAGGCGAATGCGTCAAGGATGGTTCCGAGGACATCCGTGGGACCAAGGCCTTATGACACACCTACGCCAAGTCCCGTTGGTCAAGTAATCAAGCATCGAATGGCCGTTGGGCCACCATAAGGCCTGAAGTGCCAAGCTGTTCCCATTTTGGAGAAAATAGAGAAAGGTATCGGTACCTCAAAAACATGGTACCGGTACCATGTTGCTGAAATTGAAGACAGTTGAGTTTGTACCGGTACCATGTTTTTGAGGTACCGGTACCAATGCCCTTCGACCAGCAGCTTTTATGCTGAATTTCTCAACCTTCCATATATGGAAAGTTTCTACTTTAGGCATGTTTTTGGGATATTTTGAGGGCCTTTTGGTCCATTGTATGACTGATTGTTTAGCCTTATATATAGCCTTTAATGCCATTTATGGCATATATGTAATCTTTCACACTTTAAGACTTTTGAATTTCTAGAACTCCATTGGTAAGTTTTCAAGCTTTTCTCATTTGTTTTCTTCAAGAACACTAGCAAGCAATTAAGTTACATTAATTTCTCAAGTATTAAAGTTGTTCGTATAGTTTGGATCTTCTATAGAATCTAGTTTATTTTCGTTTTCATCAGTGAATCATGTTTTCTATGCTTAACTCTTTTTCTAATCTTTTTGTCATGAGTGAGTAGTATATAGGTTTGGTCATGGGGTGAGGTTCACTCTATGATTTAGTGGTTTAAATGGTTTCTCTTAACTTTAGCTTAATTTCAAGGTTTTTGAATGAATTAAACCCATGATTTCTAGTTTTGATCATGGGGTTGATGGCTTCTTTGATCAATGAAGTTTATCGCCTTGTGCTACGAGCTTGATAATCCTACGCATGTGAACGATCCTTTTTCGTCTCTCACTTGCGTTAAATGAGTTCAATTTGAATCAAAGCCTTGAGTTAAGTTATAAGTAGTCTTCAGCTTGTAATTCTTCTAGTGGAATCCGAACGGTTTCGGTCCACTCTTGAGTTAGATGAAGAAACCATTTGATGGCTAAGTCGTGGGTAAATCAATCCCTTGGACTTAACCATTTCTAATCTAGTTTAATTCCAAGTTTAAATTTCGTTATTCAAATCGAATACCAAAGTTGGCCGCTTAAACGTCACAACTCTCTACGCAACATCTAATCCGAATTCGCTTAAGAAGATTTCTTTGTGGGAACGATTCCGGTCTTACCAGTTATTATGCTTTCAACGACCTAGCACTACGCTTGGGGATTGAACCTTTCTAAGAGGTTAGGTTGCGACAAAGTAGAAGGGAATTTGTATCAAAGATCACACAGTGGAATGCACAATTATGTATCCATGGCGCGGAAGCCAAAAGGGTAATTGAAAAGATTCATGAGGGAGTGTGTGGCCCTCATACGAACAACATGATACTTGCTAAAAAGATTTTAAGACAGGGATACTTCTGGTCTACCGTGGAAACGGAATGGGTAGAGTATGTACGGCGATGTCACAAGTGTCAGATCCATGCCAACCTTATTCATGCTCTGCCATCCGAACTACATCAGATGACTTCTCCCTGGCCTTTCTCAGTATGGGGGATCGATGTTATAGGAATAATCATGCCGGCAACGTCTAACAACCACAAGTTCATCTTAGTTGCCATTGATTATTTCACAAAGTGGGTAGAAGCCGCTTCCTACGCAACCCTGACCGCGGTACAAGTAGCACATTTTATCAAGCAGAATGTCATTTATAGGTATGGAGTTCCTCAGGCATTTGTATCAGATAATGGAGTCCATTTCAAAGGCCGAGCAAGGGACGTTTTGGAGGATTTTCAAATCCAAGTGCACAAATCAACGGTTTACCGACCACAAACCAATGGAGCTGTAGAAGCAGCAAACAAAACGGTCAAGACAATCCTGGAAAAGACTACTCAATCTGCAAGGAATTGGCATGAACAACTATCATTGGCGTTGTGGGGATATCAAACATCCGTTCGTACCCCAACAGGAGCGACACCCTACTCTTTGGTCTATGGTATGGAGGTTGTGCTCCCTATTGAGCGAGAGGTTCCATCTCTCCGAACCATGATTGAATGTGAGGTTCAGGAGGCAGAATGGTTAAGCAATAGATTCGAGGAGCTCATGTTGTTTGATGAACGAAGATTGAGAGCCCTTTACCACATTCAAGGGTACCAAAGGAGGATTGCACGCGCATTCAACAAGAAGGTGAAACCAAGGGACTTGGCAGAAGGTGACATGGTTTTGAAGGAAATTCGGGCACCAGTTTTTGATCCACGAGGAAAGTTCCGACCAAAGTGGTCAGGGCCATACATCATCAAAACCATCCTGTCAGGAGGAGCTTCAAAGCTTATTGATTTGGATGGAAATGAGTTCTCAACCTTGGTTAACTTGGATCAGCTCAAGCACTATTACCCCTGAGATAGGCTCGTTGGACTAAAAACCACAAGGGCGGACAGATTTAAGCAAAAATTAGAGCAAAAGCCTGCTAGGCTGAAAACCCGCAAGGGCAGCCTAGGCAAAAGTTAAGGCTCATAATAAGAGAGCTCACTAGGCCGAAAACCCAAAAGGGTGTTAAAACCAAAGCGAACCTTACCTTGAATTATGTCATGACCTGATTGCTTTACAAAAGGATACGTAGGCAGCCTTGCTTTGAAGCCTAATCACAATCCATCAAAATCAAAATTCAAGTTGCATGAACTCAAAGCATGGAATCAACATTTTCCAAAAAAAAAATCATGGAATCAAGAAGGGAGAAACCCTTCATAACTCACTTTTATTTAAATAACTGCTTCTAGTACATAAAGCTGAGCATAACTCTCAAAAGTAAAAGTACGATATGATAAATAAAGTGGGTCCACAATTTATTTCATGGTCAAAGTAGAGGAGTTGAGTCAGTTTCCTCAAGCCCGAGCCTTCGCAATAACATCTCTCCTGAGCCACTTTCGGTAGCTTTCATGTGGCAACACAGATGGTTAAGGGCTCGCATCAGTAACCCTGTGGGTTCCCCAAAAGTGCAGGTAGTTGCAGAAGATGGAATGGCGAAAGAGAGGCAAGGACATCAACCAAAACTTCCATAAGCGCCTCTTGCCTCAAGCCAAGTTGGCGCTAAATCCGGTAGGGAATGTAGAAGGAAAAAACCTCTAAATCAGCAAGACCAACCCATTGAGGCCCAATGAAATGCACCATCATGCAGGAAGATCAAGTCAGGGGCACCTCCAAGAAATAGTCTCAGCCTCCAAGCGCTTGAAGAAGTAAACCCATTAAGAAACACGGTGATTCGCAAACTCGAAGCATCTCCGAGACAGCAACCAAGCCTCCTATACCCAGTTATCCGGAGGGATGGTCAGCACATTTACTTTGTCACAAAGCCAAATCTGCAAACAAGAGAAAAAAATAAGTGAGAAACAATAGAAAGCTAAGCGGAGTGTTGAGGTAAAACGAGAATGAGAGAAAAATCCGAAAAAGGATAGTTGAGTGAGAAGCCTGCCTGTAGGAGGAGAGGGCTGCTCCCAAAAGTCTCATTCTCTCCGGAACAAACCTTGTCCAAATCAATCAAAGTCTCTGCCAAAACCATCAGGACCACATCCTTTTGAGCCTCGATCTGGACAGCAATGCTAACTAATGATGAGCTAGCATGATCGGCGGAAGGTACCAAGAGATAAGTCGCAAGCAAGCACATGCAAAGGGCCATTATGCGCCGAGATTGGTGAGCCATGGTTGTGAGATCATCAGGAGGAGAGAACATCTCAATGAGCCGTATTGTGTTGAGACGGCTATCATTAACCAAGTATCGAGTGGCGCCACCGCTCACCCCAAGAATCGTAACCAAGACCTTAAAGATATTTTCGCACACGGGAGGGATAATGACATCTCCTAAGCCAAAGCCGCCAAGGTAAGCATGGAATTCTTCCACGATCGGACAAAGCTCTTGTTCGCCAAAGCAGAACACATGAACTTCTAGATCCCAAAAGCTCACCGCTGCTCTCAAGAGCTCAGGGTAGAGGCGGATATTGCGAAGGTGCCTCATGGAGAAGAGACCATGAGTGCAGAAGTTGAGCCAGTCGATGCCATCCATGGCAACCAACCAAGAGAACCGGTGAGAGAGAGGGCCATTTGAAGGAAGAGAGTCTTTAAGAGATGAAGGATGTTTAGGGTGAGGAAAAATCTAAAGATAGAGGCTTGAACTTATAGAAAAAATGGAGGGAGCAACTTCAACTTTACAAGAGCCTTGGTTTTCCAAAAGTGCAAATTTTCTATGAGTTTTGCGTAGGAAAAACTTGGTCATAGCATATAAGCTTAGTGCAAACATGCATTGGCTCTGAAATGCCATTGCAGGGGTCAAACTTCAACCATTGTGCAATTTGTCTTGGGAATGAGCAAACTACAGACTGTTAGGAAAATAACACCGTGCGGTGAATCATAACAACGCACGGCATTTTAAAACTTTGAACTATCAGGACGGTGTTCCATTAGTTCACTGCACGGTATCGTGCTGATCCACGGAGTTTCATGAAAACTGTGCACGGTGTTCCATAACACCGCACAGCATTTCAAAGTCTGCATTTCTGCAGTTTTTGATAACAGATGGTGAAGATGGATTTAATGCCTCCGAGGGTGCTAACAACTGCCAAAACACATTTCAATAAGTATTTGGGACTTCAGGGATCTCTCGCTTCGAATTAACTCTCAAAATTCGAGGTCATGGTACCAAAAGTAAATAAAAACCTATTCTTGAGTCATCCAATTTTGTTTTAAGTCGTTTCAAGCCATTCTTTCGAGTCATCCGAGTTATGATAGTCAAACGTGACTTAGTCCAAGGTCCAGTTCGAGTTATTGGTCAAATTTTGAAGTCATGGCCTCAAAAAGTCAATATTTTCTCACTTTCAAGCAAGTTCAAGGCATGAAGTCCACTTTTGAGTCGTCTCTCAAGTCATGATGGCCATTATTAATATATGCGGTCGTGTTCAAGCCTTTAATAAGGTTGTTAGTACAAATTCTCAGATATAGCGTCAGTTTTCAGTGCTTTGTTCAAATGTCTCTTTGATTTCTTTTCCCTTGTTAAATATGTTCTTTATTTTGGGCTTATTATTGGACTTAGTTTCATGTCTTATGGCAGGTTATGTGTTTTGGTTATTCAATTTTCTTTGTACAACAATAATGAAGAGAATTGAATGATGAAAATAATGAAGAAGCAACTCCTATATATAAGCCAAATGACATCCATGAGTCGAAGTACATCGCAAAATGGGGCACATAGGCCCTATAATCAAAATCCTATCTATAAGGGAAGACAGGCACCCTAAAAAGGAAGCAGACAGGCTCCATCAAAATTGCAAATCAAAAAGTAAACGTTCAGTCCTCATCATCCTCGCCCTCATCATCATCCTCATCCTCATGCTACTCCTCCTCAAAAGCCCTCTCTTCCGCCTCAGAGCTAACGGCTTCTGGGACATGCTCGACTCTAGGCTTCGAGCTCTCAAAGGTATCCTGCAAGTCGATATCCTCTGGCTCCTCAGTCTCGTCCGAGCCGATAATAGACTCCTCAGCGGGGCATGCAAGCCTCTGTCTCTTCTGGGGGCGTTCCCCTCGAGAGCCAGTGGTAGAAATCTGCGACGCAGGCATGCGAACAGACTTTTGGTGCTGCCCCTAAGAGGTCCTTCCTAGCTTGCAAAAGTACAACATTCATACAACATTTGCATCATATTCATAAGTAAAGGCAGTAAGAGTTAAGTAAGAATGAAGGTTTACCCTAGTCCCCTCTCCGCACGTCCGTACCAGTGGAGAGCGGCCCATGGCATATAGTCGTATCAGCTGATTATGGCCCAGAATGACCGCCGCCATCTCCCTTGCATACTCCGGAGTCACCTGCACAATAAGAAAGCTGATCAGAACATACAACAAAGATAGTAAGTATCAAAAGAAATTGAAGCATGTCATAACTCAGCCCTGAACTCCGGAGGCTCAACCACCGAGCACGGGATCTCCACAAAGTTGGAGACCCCCTAAGCGGTGACAACGTCCACTGTCCAGGAGAGCGCAGAAAAAGTGGCCCCGCCTTAACCTGCACCGCCACCACGGCCTTCACCTCTACCACCCTTCACCTGCTGCTCAACGTCCCAGGCGACGCGGATCCTAAAGCTACCCATCAGGTAATGGGCTTGGTACCCTACGTAGTCAGCGTTAGCCTAAAAAAGTTGCTCCAGCTAGAGGTCCGACTCCGTGAATTGTTCCACCTCCCTCAGAGTGTACCTGTTCGTCCTTTGCACGAGAGGATTGAGTGGTCTAGGGACCAAGAAAGTGTCTAACCCTTGGGACTAATGTGATACCCGGTCACCCAGGTACCATTGTCAGCCGTAGGGCGACTCTAGAAGTACTTTCCTTCTCGTCACCTCTCTGCTTTGAGCAATGTACAAGATATCGAAGCGGTCCCAAATGCGCCAGTGGATCTGCAATCAAAAGCAAACATTATCAGAACATTATTCGATTGAAATGCATGAGAAACATGAATTGAAAACCAATGAAGCATTGATACTTGGTCAGGACGCAACTCATCCAAGTAAAATCGGTAGGCATTCAGGTTGCCTTTCCCTTTCTTCACTCCTTGATATTCCTTCGCCCAATGCAGGGTTCGAGGGAGTATCATGGACCTAGCGCATGAAGTCTCGGGAGGGTACATGTTTAGCACCTCGTACGCTAAAGCTGCAAAGTTCAAAGTACAACGTGTAGGTGTATATATGTAAGTATATGGAAAGCAAACTTGCAATAAAAAGAAGAGAATTCGAGCTATACCTCCCAGACTCGCTAGTAGCCGCCGAGGCTCTTCCCTGCTCCATGAGAGAGGGACCCCATAGAGGCATAGCAAGCCCCCAAGGCTGCACCTCCCCGATCAAAACAGACTATTTCCCTGATGTTTCGTAAGGCTGGCAGGCAAGACAAATGCACTCGGTTGCGCCTGTTGGGAAACAGGGACGCACTGAGTACATACAGCAAGAAGCATCGTGCCATTTTCTCCTCCTATACTTTTCCCACCGGAGGCTGCTTCCGAAGCTCCAGAAGCTGGGAGTACCATGCATCGTTCTTCTTCGTCTTCAACACATGCCCCAAGAGAAGCCTCTGTAAGCCCATGTCTTTCCCCATCTCCGCGTCATAGGGAATAGGGTCACCTCTGACCCTCAAGCCAGTGATTACCGAGAAGTCCAAGGGCATCACCATCATCTCACCAAAAGTGAAGTGGAATAAGTTTGTTGTATCCCACCACCTCTCGACAAGAGCCCTCACCAACTGGCGATCGTTGCTTGCCCTTGTCAAAATCCCTATAAACTCCCCAAAGCTTGCCTCCCTCACTATCACCCTCGCTGCCTCCAGGAGCCTCTCCCAAAACTTTGACACATCAGTCGCACCGCGGTAGAACGATATCACTATCGCCTATTTCAGCAAATAAGGAGATTCAATAAATACGCATGACAATCGAAACAATGAATTGGAAAGCATGATACATGATATTAAAATGCGAATATTCAAATATACCTCGGCTTGTCCCTCAAACAAGTGTTGTTGTTAGTCTCTCAAGACCAAGGCTTCATCGTATATGGGCCTCATCGGCCTATAAGCATCCAAGAGGGATGGTACCACCGCGTGCAGGAGAGGCATGTAGGTTGCCTCGTCAAAAGCACCTCGGCCCCCGAGGGCTAGCTCCGCCTCGTCAATCACTGTCCTCCAAGGAACCTCCTCACCCTCCTCGTCAACCTGTGGCTCCTCCTCTACCCTGGCCTCCATCTCGGCTCTAGCTCCTCCTCTCGAGCCGCAAGTAAAGCCTCCGCCAACCCGGGCTCGGCTCGTAAGGACTCAGCCAAGTCCTAAACGGTCTCCGTCTCCAAAAAGTAGCCCATGCCTATTGGCCGTGACGAACCTACCCATGTCCTTTAACCTACAAAAATAGCTAGTATCTCTGGCTCCTCGGGTTCCTCCACAACGACCGAGCTCTTCCCCAAATCCGATCGAGACTGTCTCGCGGGCGAAACCTCCGGCACTCTCTCCTCGTCTCCACCACCCGAACCCTACACACGAGCCTCTGCGCTCGGAGGGGGACTCAACCGTCATGTCACTACCATAACCAAAATCTCCTCTAGTAATCACTAGTCCCTCCACGGCATCGCTCGAGTCTAGCTGATGAACCTGTGGGCCCCCAAGGTCAGACCTAGCAGGCGTGCGTGCTTCCACCTCCGGCGAGCGACGATCAACGTTGTCACCGACCTCTTGTACTCGACCATTAGCGTCGCCTTCACCACTCCTTGGCCCAACTGGGCTTGGTCATTTCCCCCATCACCACCCTCCGTGGAAGCCGAGGCCATAGCCTCCTCAACCGTGGTCACCAAAATCGAAGCCTCTAAGGTCTCTGAAACCCCTCCGATCACCGCACCACTCTTCGGAAGAGTCGAAGATAGTGTTGCCTCTACCTTTGGTGGTTGATCACCACTGGGTACCTCACCACTATCCATGATTAGTCCGAGAGCGAGAGAGAGTCCGAGGGCGAGAGAAAGATAGTAAGAATGAAGTAGAGAGAGGGAGAGAGCGAGAGAGACGAGAGAGGAGCATTCGAATTGGTGGGGCGTACGGTGTACGCCGCACCCCTTTTATATCCCTCTCAAACCGGATTCTCCTGAAACTGGTCCTGGACTAAGTTCAAATTTAAAAACATCGCACAGCATTTCGCAGTACACCACACGGTATATTGTATCGATATATGGTGTTTTGGGGTCCTGAACCCTATTCAAAGGATGTTTTGCAAATTCCACCGTTCATTTCTGGGCCTTGTGCCTATTTAATGTTGCATTGCTCGAGGTTTTGAAAAGTTTGATGGCAATTTAGTAAACCGTGCGCTATTCAAGAAGACCGTGCGTGGTTCTATAACACCCCACGGTGTTATGGTCTTTGTAATAGTTCAAATCCTGAAACTGGTTTTTAGAATCCGAAGTTATGGGATTGTGTTCGATCAAGCATTGCATTACGAAATTCTTAGAAGTAGATGAATGGGAAGGAAGCATTGATTCCATTCATAACAACCTGGGAAACCCCGGGATTTCATTACAACCAAAAGAAGAAGGAAAAACAAAAAGAAACAGAAAAACAAAAAAGAAAAAATCCTTCTGCTTCCTTTTCTTCCTTCCCCTACTTAATCACTCCCGGAGTTGGCACCGTTGGTAGCATCGTTCGCGCCATCGGAATGGTCATCCAACATGTTAGCATAGCCATCGCTATCCTTTGCAGTGTCGACGGACTCCCACTCCTTTTCGAACTCTGGGTCGAGTTCATTGTCCTTTGTATTGAAGGCGTCATCCTGGAGGTTGGGAATGGCTTGACGGAGGGAGCGAATGGTCGAGAAGAGTGTTGCAATGTGTTGGTTGAGATAATCGATCTCTTGTCGAAGGGATATCATCTCCGTCTCCAGAGCGACAACGCGAGCGACAAGACCAAGATCAGCCATGGTTGTAGAGAAAGCAACGGTTCTTTGGAAAGTAAAGAAAGAATGTGAAAGGTTTGAAGGAGTTTTGATGGTGGTGCATGAATGAGACACCACCTGCTTTTAAAGAAGGCGTCGACCAACGAAGGGGCACGCTTGCATTAATGTTCACACCAGAATAACCAACTGTCCTCGAAAAACGAAGAGGCACCTGGAAAGTTGAAACACCGCACGCCGTTCTGGTACACCGCACACCGTTCTGGGACTCGTGTCATTTTAGTCCTCTGGGACTCGTCCGTCTCAATTTAGTCCTCCTGGACTCGTCTCAATTTAGTCCTCCGGGACTTGCTCAATTTAGTCCTCTGAGACTTGTCTCAATTTAGTCCTCCGGGACTCGTCTCATTTTAGTCCTCCAAGACTCGTCTTCATTTAGTCCTCTGGGACTCGTCTCAATTTAGTACTCCGAGACTCATCTCAATTTAGTCCCCCGAGACTCGTCTCATTTTAGTCTTCAAGGACTTGTCACATTTTAATCTTCCGAGACTCGTCTCAATTTAGTCCTCTGGGACTCGTCTCAATTTAGTCCTCCAAGACTTGTCTCATTTTAGTCCTCTGGGACTTGTCTCATTTTAGTCCTCTAGGACTCGTCTCATTTCAGTTCCCCCCGGGACTCGTCGCACTTTAGTCCTCCGGGACTCGTCTCGTTTTAGCCTTTCAGGGGCTCGTCTCGCTTTTAGTCACATTAGTCTTTCAGGGATTCGCCTCAAGGAATTTCATGACACTCAGCACTACAAGCACTCAATCTTCTCAAGTTTACCACCTACTTTGCGATTCGTCCTCCGGGACTCGTTTTACTGACATTATCCCAATTGAACTATAGTGGTCTGATCCCTACAAACAGGGTATATAGGCAGCTCCACGAGCGCAACTGCCATTACTATTTGCGTGCATTCTGGTTTTTGTTTTAAGAGTTTGGAGCAATGGATTGGGATGCCGATTCTTTAAGAGGCACTCATACCAATCAATGGTGTTCGAGTTTCATTAAAGAGTGACAAGTACTATAGACACCCCAATCCGGACCTCTAAGGTTCTTTAAATTCCCCGATGATGAAATAAAGGAAACGATGCCTTCGAGAGCTTCAATATGGACTCCCATAGCCCAGAAAAGCCTAAAAGCCCAAATTAGACTTGGAAAACCGTACAGGGCATCACTACACCGCACGTGGTTATGGGGTATACAGCACAACGCTTCTGAAAAAAGTTCTGACTGGCTTAGAAAGTTGTCGGTCACACTCGTTGGAGCCACAACTGAAAAATAGCTTGGCAGGAAATAAACTTCTAGCCGGTCGAGAAGCCACCTCCCCCATTTGTGTTGATATTCCTTGGCTTTTGCCTATAAATACAGCCCTCATCTTAAGTGAAAGGACTACACACTAAATTCGACACTCCTGAACGTTTGATCCCACACCCATTATCCCTCTAAGTCTTCAGATAGTTACTCTGACATTCTTTCTCTCTCTACAAAAATTCCATTCTTCTTCACTTCCCAAGCTTAGTACACTACTAGCCTTGAAACTCCACCACCCAAAAGATCTAAAACCCATTGTAGACACCCCAATCCGGTTTCCCGATTATTTTACTTTGTTTTTTCGATTTCTTGTTTCCCCGATGATGAATCAGATCAAAAACAGTCTTGAGAGTGAAATGGTTTGAGCTTGAAATGAGTGGAGCCCATCCAAAACACAAAAACCCTAAATCAAAACCCTGACCTCAAGTTTGACCATCGCGCGACCTATTGGATCCCTCGCGCGATGCTTCATCTGCCAGGTGTTGGTCAAAGTTAAAGCCTTAACTGTTGACCATCGCGGGGCTTGTTTAACCGTCGCACAATGGTATCACTCCCTCTCGCGATGGTCAATACCTGTCACTTTCATCTTTTTCCAGCTGGATTTTGTGATGATCAGGGGGCCACTGTCCTGAGGAACCCCGTCTTCGTCGACTAAACAGTATTCTGCAGGTGCATGGGTTGCACCACCCTCACAACCACTCCCATCACCTTGTTGACCTCTTCCTCCACCAAGGGAAGGTGGCCAGCCTTGTTGGCTTGTTGCTAGGCCAAGCCTTCCACCCACCATACACCTCCTCTTGCCCTATAAGTACCCCCCATGGTTCTTCTTCCAAAGCTTTACAAAAAAAGGTTACCAATTCTCAAGCAAAAAAGACTTCACAAGCCCTAGCACACTTGATATCTCCTCACTCTAACCACATCTATACACTCATTTTCCAAGCTACACCACCTCGTTCAATCCATTTTCAAAACACTCAAGCAAAGGTATAATATCTTACTGTTTACTGTTTTGATCCCTGAGGGGGGCTGTCAGGGCCAAGGTTGGTAATCTATACCAGTGCTGGTCCTAAAGTCAGCAAGGTTACACGAAACCGTGCACTGGCACTCCCACGCGTGATAGACCCAGTCACGTGTGCGATGGTTCTCGTGGGGATGGGGTGCTAGTTTATTTTCTATTTTAACAAGCGTTAATGAATAACTGTGAAGCATGACTACAACCGATTCACTGTTTTGCATGATGAAGTTCGTAGTTTAACTTAGAACTCGTATCCATTAGCTTGGGAATGCCCCTGGGTTGCTTCTGAACATGTCTCAGAGCCCAGGCATGCAAAGCAATTCTTGGAAGTCTAGTCATGACCCTCCCGCGACGATCTGACTCCATCGCGCGAAGGTCAGCCTGTTTCTAGCAATTGCCCTTGCTTGGGCAACTTGGTCTGCGGCCCTTGTTTTGGTACCTCTACTGTTTAGGGGTCGTATTTTATTTCTGTTATCCCGTTTGAAATAATTATTTACTTTCAGTACATATAAACTACTTGGTTTGACCCTGGGTGTGCACTGGTCCTTCCAGTGCCCAAAAGGGGATGAGATTCAACCTGCTGGTAAGACATCAACACTCGCGCGATGGAATTGGAGTGTCGCGCGATGGTTGACTTGCATGTATGAAGTTCCATGCATGCAAGTGACCTTTGTTCACGACAATTCCAGACCAAGGCACTATTTTGATATCCAGCTGCAGTTTTGAATTTTATCTCACGTTTTTTGTTCAATATTTCATTCATCCACGCCGTTCTCATATCACTGCTGCAAAGGTGTTACAGTTTCAAATCCCCGATTAACTGTTCCCTTGCCCTAACTGGCTAAAAATTGTTTAATAAAAGAAGAATCCCAAATATTTTCGGAAAATGCTTAAGTAGAGACCAATCTCCGGATTGGGCCAGAGGGGTGCCTTAAAACCCTTCCCCTCTCGTAACCTTGCTCCCGAACCTAGATATAGTTATGACGGACTGGTTCCTTAAACTTTTTCAAATCAAATAGCGCGGCAGGTGCTTCGAAATACGGTTCCTTTGGTGTCGGACCTTCAAAACCCAAGTGGCGACTCTGTATTTTTGCAAGCGCTCGCCGTTCGCGCACGCGCTCCCTCGATAACCGGGCTCTCGCGTTCGGAAACCCGGGAGTTTCCGAAGGGCATGCTGCCCATAGCGGCGACTCTGCTGGGGAACAATTGAACCAATATTAATCCATGCTTGAAAGTTTAATACACCTATGAACAACTCTTTAAAAGTCTGTCAAAACGGTGAGGTTCGCGCTGCCGAAGGTCGGAATGGTGATTTAACAAGACCTCGTGTCCGGCCAATCCGATCTGGAACTTTTTCGATTGATCATTGTGTAATTTCCTTTTAAAATGGACTAAATAAAGTGAGCCAAATTTGAAAAGGCATTTTGCGATATTGTGATTCTTCTTTTCTTAAATCAATTTTCAGCATTCTTCACTTGCATCAATGTGGTATAAGCCTCGTTGGATCGTTTTGGCAATCCGGCACGGTTTATCGGAGCTCGGGGACCCCGAATGACCAATAACCTTGGACGATGATGAGTCATTCTACCGTTTGACTATTACTCTGCGATTACGCGGGCAGTGGGAGGTATATCTTGGCTCTAATCCGAGGAACCCGTTACAAGCCAAAACCAGCCTTTGCATATACAAAGCACTAGCACTCTTCAAACTAGGACAGGAGCCCACAGGGTAAGATTTACTTGCATCTAACCCCCATATACTGTCTTCGTGTTACTGCTTTCCCTATCGCATGCATTGTGCATACATACCGCTTGCGTAGGAGCATGTTTAGGACACTGCTACGGGGCCGATGAAGAGTCATGCGTCTCGACGGTGCATGTTATCAATTTTCAAAGTCCTTAGATCAGCGAGACTTTGGGATATCAAACCTTTCTAAGCCTTTGTCTAAAACCCAATCGAGGTTTCAAACGGAAAACAATGAACAACAGAGAGAATGTCGTGATGCTTATACCACCTTGGTTATCATGCGCAGCACGTACACCGCTTAGGCTATGGCGCTGTGCCGCCTACGCCACCCCGGTTCCGGTATCACGACATCTACACTGAGTTGTTCCAAATTCAAAGTTGAAACTTCGAGAATGGAATAGTCAAGGGCTTAGGCTAGTTTGACATCTTTTAGTGTTAATCGATTCAAATAAAGGATACACCCTCGAAAGGATTTCCGAGGATTCTAGCAGTGTCCGAACATTTCAATACGGACTTCTCTTCTAGATCTAGAGTCTAGGACAACAATAACAACGGTGATTGCGCTTTCGCTTTAGTCTTTTATTTAGATTAAAGTTATTGTAGGACCCCGATTAAGCCTTTTCTTACTTTACTGCAAGCAAAGTTCTGAATCATTGCACCACCACGGAGAGTATCGAAGCAGAAAGGCAAACCCACTTAGGAACATCTGCATCAGAATCCGGTTCAAAGGCTAGTCAGGTTACAATCCCAGTCAGTCGCAACGGAAGATTCTCCGCGTTCTCTGTTGGCTACTCTTCAGTCAGGTTCGTCTTCAATTCTCCAAGAAGTTAAATCCCCGACGTCGCCAACCCCTTCATCTTCATCAAGTTCCTCTGAAACACCAGTCATGATAGATCAACCCCAACCACTCACTGTGGAAGCAATGTTCACAAGACTGCAGAATAGTATCGCCGCCATGCAACAAAGGGCTGCTCAGACAGATGCCAATGTTACCCGTTTGAATGATCTCTTCAACACTCGTCTCCCGCCAGCAGCAGAAATGGGAGGCGAGGTCGATGAGGATGTTCATGCAGAACCCATCTTTGTCGAGGACCCGAATCATGCAGGGCGGCTCATAGTTCAACCCAATCCGAGAGAAGCTCACCCAATAGCCGCAAACCTGAACCCTGCTGTCCTTAGGCCTACTTAAAACCCTGATTTGGCTGCTCTTATGGCCAAGATCACCAAGTTGGAGGAATCTATCTCTAAATCTAAAAGGATCAGTGCCGGGTGAATCGACTTGGACCGTCTGTGTTTGTATCCCAATGCCAAGCTTCCCGACAAGTTCAAAATGCCAGACCTAGCCAAGTTTGATGGCAGTGGTGACCCAAAGACTCATCTCTATAGTTATTGTAGGGGGATGAAAACAATTGATGCTTCGAATCAACTTGGATTGCAACGGCTTATTCGTGCCTTTTCACCGGAACCCTAATTCGTCGTCGGAACCCTAATCTGCAAAACAGACAAGGGGTGAATGCACCTTTGCCTCTCGTGGCAAAGGCCCTCCGATGCCAAAGTTAGTATCACGTACTAGTCAATAAACCCTAATTATCAGTAGGAGAATATGAGAATGCAACAAATTGCGTACCTTTCACCTTTAGGTTTACCTCATATTTATAGATTTGCATATGCTTGCTGCCCAAGCATTCCTGTTGCCCTATGATTCCTATTTCGTATAGGAAACCCTGGATATCAAGGATTCTCGGTTTCCTTATCATTTCATTATAAAGAGTCCTTTTAGGATTCGTTTCCATAGATAGCCGAACATCCCATTCTCGTTGGGTATCTTTCTCAGATCCTATATTTTTGGGATCTCATCCCTTATGGGACATGACTACTCTGGAATCTTCCAGAGTACTCCCTCTGCTCTTGCTCTTGAGTGGAGCTCTTTCCTTGTTCGGCTATCTCGTAGCCGAACAGACTACCTGGACCTAGCTACTTTACGTGTAACTTGGTCTTTGTAATCGGAATGTCTCTTTCTGCCGAACAGTTAGTTTACACCTAATGACTTCTCATGTTATTGGCCCTTATCGCCGTTCAACGTACTGCTCGGCGATAAGTCCTGTCCAATCTTTCACGTGTTTTTATACATCACGTGTTCGGCAACTAGATATATCTGTTCGGGAATACCTCCTTACAGTTATCACACTGCTATGAAGCTCTTGTCAGTCGAGCCCGAAGCCATGTTGCAATTGTTCCCTCAGACTCTCTCTGGTCCGGCATTCCATTGGTTCTTGTCGCTTGACATAGCCAAGAGGAGAACTTGGGAGGATATTGCTGCTGCGTTTATTTCGCAATACAGTTACAACTCCCTGCTAAAAATGACGACGTGAGAACTTGAATCCACCAAGATGGAAGCCAAAGAGTCTTTCGTGGACTTTGTCAAGAGGTGGAGAGCCAAAGCTGCTCTAATGATTGATTGTCCGAGCGAGAGGGATCAACTTCGCATCATTTCTCGCAATCTTCAGCCAAATTATGCTAAGCATTTGGTTCTTGTTCAAGCGTCGACAAACTTTCAAACCTTCTTTGACTCTGGCTTGGCCATTGAGGATGGATTGCAAAGTGGTATTCTATCGAAAGGAAAATCCTCTAACCCTCCGAAATCAAAACCTCGGGCATACTCTGGCAATGCTAATGCACTGTTTGGGGGTAGGACTTTCTCCAATGCAGCAACCAGTGGCACCAATGCCTCCTTCAACACTACCAATCACATCGCCGATGTCAATCAAGTGCAGACTCCACAGAACAACCGTCCTCGTAACCAACCCCTCAGTTTCTCCGCTTTCGAGGCTCCATTGTCCTCTGTTATGGAGAAATTGATCAAATTGGGTCATCTGAAACCTCTTGATCCAACTTTTCTACCCAAAAATCCTTAACCCAGTTTCAAAGCCAATCTCTACTGCGCCTATCACCAAGGGGCTGGTCATCTTACAGATTCCTGCTTCCGCCTCCGTCATGCGATTCAGGATCTTATAGATGAAGGGACCCTTCAGGCTCCACCTCCACCATCTCAAAAACCAAACATCCTTTCCAATTCCATGCCAAAGCACAATGGTGCTCCACATGTCAACCACATATCCTCCAGCTCCACTCAAATCCACCCTTGCTCCACCATATTCAACCCCACTGACCATATAGTCCTAGTAAACCAGCCCAAACCGGTCGTAACCATGCCTTTGGAGTCAGAAGTAGAACTCATGTTCATTAGTGAACCCTCTCATCCTAATCCAAGTCTTCAACTCTTGCAGACAGGCTTCGATCTCTTCAACGACATCATTGGTGATCTCCATGACGACCCTATTCAGCCTGTACGACTTGGTCCCACCTCGACTCATCGTGATCCTATCCCGGTTATAACAGATCCTAATTCTTCTTGGAACTTTGAAAGCCAGTTTAGGGCTGCGCTACCAGCATTCTTCGGGCAAGAGCCTGAACTTAGCATGCAGGCTGTAGGTTGGTCCATAGCCGATGGTGATGATTATGCCGCTCCTATAATCCAAGAATGGAACCAGCTTGAGCTAGAAGGCTTTTCGTTACACCCTGATTATCTCCCACTCCCTTAGCATGACCAGGCTTGGGACGAAGAATGGCAAGTTGGACACAACCAGGCGATGCTCGATCCTTTGGATGGTATTTCCTTGTACATGCTGTTCCAACAGCCAGAACCTATGTTTCCCGAAGAGGAATACTATTGGTATCCAGGGAGGTATTCTCGAACAGATACGTTTAGTTGCTGAACACATGGTTTATGAGAGCACGTGGTAACTATGGTAGGACTTAGCAAAGAAGGGCGGTGAATGGCGATTTGGATCATTGGCATGAGGAGTCATTGGCCCATATAGTCTGTTCGGCAGATAGAGACATACCGATTACATTGGTCCAAATAGTTAAACAAGGACCAAGTTACATGTGAAGAAGCTGGTCCAGGCAGTCTGTTCGGCTATGATACAGCCGAACAAGGAAAGAGCTCCAATCAAGAGCAAGAGCAGAGGGAGTACTCTGGAATATTCCAGAGTAGTCATGTCCCGTAAGGGATGAGAACCCAAGAATATAGGATCTGAGAAAGATACCCAACGAGAATGGGATGTTCGGCCATTAATGGAAAAGAATCCTAAAAGGACTCTTTTATAATAAACTGATAAGGGAACGAGAATCCAAGATATTCTGGTTTCCTATACGAGGTAGGAAACCTAGTGCAACACAGATACTTGGGCAACAAGCATCCATGAATCTATAAATATGAGGTAAACCTAGAGAAAAAGGTATGCAATATGTTGCATTCTCATATTCTCCTACTGATAATTAGAGTTTATTGACAAGTACGTAATACTAACTTTAGCATCGGAGGGCCTTTGCCACGAGAGGCAGAGGTGCGCTCACCCCTTGTCTGTTTTGCAGATTAGGGTTCCGACGACGAATTAGGGTTCCGGTGAAAAGGCACGAATAAGCCGTTGCAATCCAATTGATCCGAAGCATCAATTGTTTTCATCCCCCTACAGGTATCCCGAACCCACTTGGCAATTTCCATTGGATTTCGACACTAATCCTCTTCAAGGCTACGATTTACCAGATTACATGACTCACTTTGTTGAGGACAATTTTGTTCAAGAAAAACCTCGTGTCCTAGGGGAATGCTTTCTCCCTTCTACTCTTGACAGGCTCGGCAATTCGATATCTGATGTCGAGCAGGACCCCACTTTCTACATTGTTGATGAAGGACTTCCGCGCCCAATAGTTCCTTTTCCAACTAGGTAAGACTGCAGTATCATGGTCACGGACCTTGTCCCGCCAGCCAATCTTTGGGATGTCGATGATATAGTCAATATCCAAGTTGGGGCAGAGGTTTGGACTGTCAATCATTCCTTAGTCGATGGTGGACTTTGGGATGTTCCCTTCATCGCCAACTCAGAACCTGTTGCAGAGGTTGTGGCGGTCAAGGATTTGGACTTTTGGGACACGCTTCTGGTGAAGGACTTGGCTGAAGATTTGGGTTTAGATTTGGAAGTGCCTACAATGGCGTCAGCAATCGACAAAGGGAAGCGTAAACTGGGTGAAGTCCCTGCTGACCTCTGGGATATTGATCAAGACCCTCAGGTCGTGCCCTCTTTTGGAAACGTTCACAATGTTACGAGGAGTGGACGGGTTTTTCAGCCTGCTAATCTGCAAGCTGGAAGCTCGTCCAACCCTTCTAACCAAAGGAACGAGCCCTCTACCTTCCCAAAGTCTGCACCACTTGAAGTACCTGCTGGCACCTTCGATATGGACATGATTCAAAAACAACTTGAGCGGATTCCCGCTGCTATATCAATCTGGACACTGATTTGTTCTTCTCGTGAGCATCGATAGAAACTGTGCCATACTCTTTCCCGTCTTGAGATTCCAGCTAATATCATTCCCGAAGCGATGATATCTCTCATCCTCCTACCTACCTCCAAGCACACCGTCATCTTCACTGATAAGGACCTACCGGTTGAAGGGGTCGACCACAATCGCCCCTTGCACATCACTGTTAAATGCCGAGGGCTCTGGGTCCCGACTGTTCTCATCGACAATGGTTCAACAATTAATGTTTGCCCTTTAAGGGTGGCTTACCGTTTGGGTTTGACTAAAAAGGACTTTGCACCTTCCAATATGGCTGTTAAGGCATACGACATCACTCGCCATGTAGTTGAGGGTACGCTAATGCTAAAGCTCGATGCTGAGGGCTTTGAAATGGATGTTGAATTCCATGTTGTCGACATCCCTGCCACTTTCAACCTCCTGCTCGGTAGGCCATGGCTGCATAGATCTGACATCATGGCTATGCCATCAACTCTCCATCAAAAGGTCATGCTGGGACTTCCTACTGACACGTTAACATTTTGTGGGGACTCAGGCATTCGCCCGCTCAAGGAGGATGGTACTCCAGTTTTGGGAATCGTGCACAGTGAAGAGGACGTGGATCTCAGAGGTTTCTCCTTTGATACATCTGGCTACATTTTGGCCATCAATGTGGATGGGGACTTTATCATAAGCTCTATTGCTTTAGACATTATGAGGAAGATGTCCTATCTACCTGGTTTGGGTTTAGGGATTCACCAACAAGGGATCCTGGAGTTCCCTACCTTTCCTTCCTGTGAGGGCCGTTTTGGTTTGGGGTACATCGCCTCAGCCAATGATGCCAAAAGAAGGAAATGTGCGGGAAAACCTCGAACTCTCTATGGTGACCCCGACAGCTACTTCGTCTGCAAGAAGGGAAACACTATTTACACAGGGCAGGCTGAGCCTTTTATTGACTCGAAGACCGAGGAGCTGCTACCGAGTTTTGAGATTTTCGCTAACGACACCTGGTCGGATTGCGATGAGGAGCCAGCAAGGGTCGAATTCAACAAGAAGCTCAATCAGTCGAAGATCAAGACTGGCTGGCTGGAATCTTTCAATCAAGGAAGCTTGGAGCAGCTATTTCACGAGTTCTCCTAAGTAGGTTTGGCCGAGGAAGCTGAAGAAGCCGAAGTGCTCAAGCTCGAGGCCAATACCCTCGAGGATCCCACCTCTCCAAGGGTAACCTTAAAAATTGCATTTTTAAACCGCGCTTAACTTGCATTGATGATGTGTCTGAGTCTGAGTCTGACACGGAGTCTTCTGAGTCTAGCTTTGAGTCGGAGTTTGTGTCTCTTGGCCCTCCACGTCATAGCTTTTATTTTGAGTTTGACTCTGCTGTACTTGGTAGCCCTGAAGGGCCTTTTGGAATGAAAGAATCTACTTCTGACTACTTTTATGATTTATACATAAACTATGTCGACCCTGACGATGAAAGGATAGATTTCGATGGGGATATTCCCAAGGAAGTCCGTGCCTTCATCGAAAGGGAAGATCAAAGGCATGCTCAGCCGTTAAAAGAAGAAGTAGTTTCTTTAAATTTGAAAGATGAAGACGATCCTCGAATGGTTCAAGTGGGCTCCACTTTGCCCCCAGAGGAATACCAAGACTTCAAAGAACTGCTCATGGAATTCAGTGATATTTTCGCATGGTTTCATCAAGACATGCCCGGCATTGACCTAGAGATAGTGGAGCATCAAATTCCTCTACTGCCAAATGCTAAACCCGTAAAACAGAAACTAAGGCGGATGAGGCCGAATTGGGTGCAGAAAATCAAGGATGAGGTCACTAAGCAGATCGACGCTGGCTTTCTTATGGTTTCTCAATACCCCACCTGGGTTACCAACATTGTGCCAGTCCCTAAAAAGAATGGACAAATTCGGGTATGCGTCAATTTCAGGGATTTGAACAGAGCGAGCCCTAAGGATGATTTTCCCCTTCCGCACATTGATGTACTCGTTGACAATACGGCGGGACATGCCATGCTCTCATTTATGAATGGATTCTCGGGTTATAATCAGATTCTCATGGCACCAGAAGACCGTGAGAAGACGACGTTCATCACTGAATGGGGGACTTACTGTTATTTGGTCATGCCGTTTGGTTTGAAGAATGTCGGTCCTACTTATCAGCGCGCTGCTACGATCATTCTGCACGACATGATGCACAAAAAAGTTGAGGTCTATGTAGATGACATGATCGCCAAGTCAAAAACTCGTGAGGGGCATGTCCCTGTTCTTCGAAAGTTCTTCGAACGACTTCGTAAGTATAGAATACGTCTCAATCTGCATAAGTGTACTTTTAGAGTCACAGCAGGTAAAATGCTGGGCTTTCTGATCACTACTCGTGGGATTGAAGTTGACCCGTCGAAGATTGAGGCTGTACTTGAAATCAAGCCACCAGAGTCTGAAAAGGGAGTGCGGAGCTTTTTGGGGAAAGTTTAGTTCATTAGCAGATTCATCGCCAAGTTAACTTTGACTTGCGAGCCGATGTTTCGTCTTCTAAAGAAGAATACTCCGTTTGTATGGACAGACAGGTGTCAAGCGGCTTCCATATCCATTCAGAAGTACTTGCAGAATCCCCCGGTCCTCATGCCGCCAATTCTTGAGAAGCCTTTGATACTTTATTTGTCTATGAATCCTTCATCTATGGGGTGTTTACTAGCTCAAGAAGGAGATAAGGGTATTGAGAAGGCCATTTATTACTTAAGTAAGAAGATGGTTGGATGTGAAGAATGCTACACAGCTCTGGAAAAGACATGTTGGGCTCTTGTTTGGGCTTCTAAGAAGTTGAGACACTACATGCTGGCTTATCCAATGAAATTGATTTCTCGAATGGATCCTTTCAAGTATCTGTTTGAGAAGCCAGCACTTACTGGTAAGTTAGCACGTTGGTTGCTCTTGTTGGCAGAGTTCGATCTTGAGTATGTTACGAGGAAATCCGTCAAGGGACGAACAGTTGTGGAATTTTTGGCCGATCACCTTGTTGATGGACCAGAGGACTCGATTTTGTGTTCCCAGATGAGGAAGTGCTAACAGTTGTCGAGGATGTGTGGACACTCTACTTTGATGGAGCGGCCAACCAGAAGGGATATGGGATCGGAGTACTTTTGATTACACCTGATGGCTCTCATATTTCGCTTGCGTTCAAGCTCAATTTTGATGTCACAAACAACCAAGCTGAGTATGAGGCCTGTATTGTTGGTATGGAGGCCGCTCTTACCCTCGGTGTGGAAAAACTTAAGGTCATTGGTGATTCTAATCTCGTCTTATCTCAAGCCAATGGGGACTGGAAGGTTCGCGAATAGAAGTTAAAACTGTATCATTAGGATCTTATTCCTCGTTTTAATAAGGTTACTTTTACTCACATCCCCCGCTTAAGGAATCAATTCGCTGATGCCTTGGCAACATTGGCTTCCATGGTCGAACTTCCTTTGGGTGTCAAACTTCGCCCTAATCTGATCGAACAGCGGGACTGTCCTACCTATCAGTATGTCAACGTCGTCGATGATGTAGATGATGGCCTACCCTGGTGACATATGGAATTTTGTTGAAAGTGGGGAGTACCCGACTGAAGCCTCTAAGAAGGATCAACTCACGTTACGAAGGATAGCTGCCCAGTACATCCTTTGTAGAGGAAAGTTATACAAGAGATCCCATTGTGGGATGCACAAGCTCTGTTTCAATGGCTCTGAGGCCACAAGGATTATGGAGGAGGTTCATGACGGAGTCTGCGGTCCTCATATGAGTGGTGTCATGCTTGCTAGGAAAATCCTACAACAGGGTTACATCTGGTCCACGATGGAATCTCAGTGTGTGGATTATGTACGGCGTTGTCATAAGTGTCAAATCCATGCCAACCTAATGCATGTTCCCCCTTCTAACCTCTTTGGCATGACTTCTCCTTGGCCTTTCTCTGTGTGGGGCATTGATGTCATCGGCATGATCAGGCCATCTGCTTCGAACGGTCACAAGTTCATTTTGGTAGCAATAGATTACTTTACCAAGTGGGTGGAAGCCGAATCCTACAAAACCCAAACTGCAGTTCAGGTTGCCCATTTTATCAGGAAGAACATCATCTATCGATATGGGTACCTCAAGCGTTTGTGTTAGATAATGGGACTCATTTCAAAGGCAGGGTTTTGGAATTGTTTGAACAGTTCAAAATCCAGATCCATCATTCAACTGTTTACTGTCCTCAAACAAATGGAGCTGTCGAAGTGGCAAACAAGAACATTGAGACGATTATCAAAAAGTCTGCTGAATCGGCCCGGGACTGGCATGAGTAACTACCTCTAGCACTTTGGGGGTATCGTACGTCAATTTGAACATCAACAAGAGCGACACCCTATTCTTTAGTTTACGGGATGGAAGCAGTACTCCCTATCGAGCTTGAGGTGCCATCATTGAGAATCATGGCAGGGTGCGGACTCACAGAATCTGAATTGCTCAGCGAGAGGTTTGTTGAACTCATGCTTTTCGATGAGAGGAGACTCTGTGCCTTATACCATGTTCAGGGGTATCAGCAAAGGATCGCACGGGCTTTCAACAAGAAGGTGAAGTCTAGGGACTTGGTGGAGGGAGACATGGTTACGAAGGAGATTCGGGCGCCTATATTCGATCCCCGTGGCAAGTTTCGTCCAAAGCGTTCAGGGCTTTACATTATAAAGACTATCCTTTCTGGGGGAGCAGCTCAACTTATAGACCTCGACGGCAATGAGTTCTCCACTTTGGTGAACCTGGATCAACTCAAGCGTTACTACCCCTGAGAGAAGCTTGTTGGGCTGAAAACCACAAGGGTGGGCATTTCCAAGCAAAAATTAGAGCAAGCCTGCTGGATCGAAAACCTGCGAAGGCGATTCAGGCAAAAATAAATAGGCAATATTCAAAAGTTCGCTAGGTCGAAAACCCGAAGTGGCGGCACTAGGCAAAAGTTAGAGCGTAAAAGGAGAGTCAAAAATACTCGAGTGAACCTAAGCTTGAACTACGTTTTGACCTGATTCCTTGAAAAGGGATATGTAGGCAGTCTCTTAATGAGATTCGGTCACATTCCATCAACATGATCTGTGGTTTACCATTTTGGAATCATCTTCGATATTCAAAGTGGCGTGGTGTTCAACATTTGGATCAATAGGAGAAAGTTTTAAATCTTTCGATTTTATTCAAACTACTATTTCTATTACATAGCTGAGCAAAGCCTTAAAACAGTTAATCATAAAAACAGAATAAAATGCTAGAGGCCTTAACAGACTCACAGTTTATTCTAGATCGTTAGAGTTTGTCAGGAGTCAGTCATCGCTTTGTCTTCTTGCATTTCCCTTTTTAGCCACGCTTTGTATCGATGCATGAGCTCTGTGCTGAAGCTTGGTTCTGCTTCGCCAAGTTGCCGCAGACCCCAATTAACCTCATATCCGGCCAAGTTCTGTGCGGTGAATGTAGGGATATTGAAAGTTTCGATTCCAGCTCGGTGCAGTCCTTGACTTATCCCTAGCTGACGAAGAATGCGACCAGGAATGTAGAATGTGAAAGCTGTCAGCCCGGCTATCACCATTCTCTCGAAACCTGTAGAATTAAGGGCCATGTCTGGAATGTCTAGGGCCTCATGCCTCCAGATGATCTCATTCAGGAGCATTTCATTCATGAACGTGTACCACTGGTTCATGAACATCTCCGGATATATCATCCCGGGCCGATGCATCCGACCGGGCAGATGAGGCCAGTTTGCCTCCGGTGCCGTGAGCAATCCCAATTTGTCTGATAGCCATAGCTGTATGAGTGAGTGAGAAGACAAGTAAGGAGCCATATACAACTTGAGCGAGAAAACAAGTGAGGAGCCCGATATGACCTAAACCGAGAGATGAGGTAAAAGGGTAAATGTGTGAAAACTGGAAAAAGGTGAGCTGAGTGAGAATTTATCTGCAGCAGGAGTGGACTACCGCCGAATACATTTGTTTGGCCAGTAGAAACCAAATCCAAGCCTATGAGTGTCTCTGCTAAAACCAGCGGCACCACGTTCCTTCGAGTACCCATTTGAGTGGCAACGTTCACCAGCGAGGGGTCGACTCGCCCATTCGGAGATACTAGGTGGCCAGTACACTGATTGTCAGGGGGAATCGGCGTCGAGCCTGCAAGGCGATGTCCTCTGTGTTCCCTTCAGGCCCGTACCATTCCATCAGGCGCATGATGTTGATTTGCCCCTCAGTTAACAAACTTTCAGCTGCTCCCCTCGAAATGTTGAGACATGATTGCAAGAGTTTTGGCATGCTCTTCCTGTAAGGTGGTACAACAATCACGCTCGAACCGAACCCTCGGAGATACGCTTGGAATTCTTCCACAGTTGGGCACAGCTCGTTGTCCCTAAACCTAAAAACATGGATTTCTGGGTCCTAGAACTGTAGCGCTGCCATCAGAATTTCGGGCCGGACCCTCACGTTTCGAAGAAAACGAAAAGCGGCCAGCCCGTGAAATCGAAATGATAGCCAATCTCCAGCTACAAAGGCTGTTAGCCACGGGCCGATCAAGACTGGAAGGTTATTCGCCATTGTAGGAGTGTTGAAAGTGCTTGCTCTGGAGGGTGTGCCTCACATTTGCAGGGGCATGCTCTTTTATAGCGAAGGCTTCGTGAAATATCTCCCTTTTCCAAGACAAATATCCAAGCAAGGTGGCATTGCCCCCTTCAATGCAAGGGCACACCTGTGAACTGCCCCAAAGGTATCCTGGACGGCCAATGACAGTGACAAGGCATCCAATGTCTCAGATTCGAGTTTGGTCAAACAAAGGTGGCTTAGCAGGGATTGTCCAACGCGCGATTGTTGTTCCATCACGCGACCTTCCCAGTTCATCGCGCGATGGTTTGGTCTGCAATTTGATAGTTTGCAACAGCTACTGATCAATTTTGGTTAAATTCCGTTCTAAGGGGTAGTTTACAGTTTTGATTACTCCAGCAAATCATTATTGGTATATGTGACTGTGTCCAAGTGTCAGATTCGGAGTATTGCGCTCAACGAAGATTTTGGGCTCTCGGTGGCCCATTTCAAATTCAAATTGGGATTTCAAACGGTCGAAGTTTTTTTCAGAGGCTTTTGTCCCATTCTCTCATGCCATACAGGTCATGTGAGCCTAATATGACCGTAGGGAGGTGTCGGTTTCAGTCCGGGACATAATCGAGTCGTGTTTTGCATCTTGTGTCCATTTTTGTGTCATTTCTAGCACTTTTTGGTCTAAACTTTGCTCCGGGATGTATTTTTCGGTTTCGTTGATTTATACAAGACATGTTGTACATATTTGATCTCATAGAAGTGTCGGTTTTATCAAAATTGAAGTATTTTGAGTTTTGGCTTGTTGTTGCTTAAAATTTCATTTTTATTTCCTGTATCCTCGTATCCTAATCGTGTCCTTGGACGTATCCTCAATTTTTCTTCTGATTCGGTCACATTTATACATGCTTTTGTGTCTGTAAGCAGTCTCAGCATGTCATCAATGCAAGTTTGGTATTAGTGGTGAGTTTTATTTGCTCTAATCTACTGCAAGAGTAAATAAACCGTGAAAATGCAAATTTTATAGCTAAACCATGATCTATCCATGTCAAGCAAAGAAAACTACTGCATGTTTGGCACTTCGGCCAATCAAAATCGTCATGTTTACTTGCGCACATCTGCCCGCGAATCAAAGGCACACAAGCCTCAAAACAGCTATCAAATGTCAGCTAGGGCCTATTCGCCCACCATCTACCTATCTACTTGGGCACGCAGGCCCAAAATCGAAAATCAAAAGTGCAGGAAGTAAATGAGGCTTCGTGGTAGCCCTCAATCCTTTCCAAGCCAATCTCTGTCGCCGTTGTCATCGTTGTCATCTATCTCTCGGGGATCTTGCTTGAATCTGGGATCGTCTACGGTGTCATCAGAGCCGCTGCCGTTGGACGATCCCTCTTCCTCCCCTTTTTCTTCTTCCTCCTCTTTGTCCTCCTCTTTAGAGACCTCAAGCACACTACACCAAATTTTAGTATTTGCGGCATGAGAAGACTGCCGTTAATAGTCCCAAAACCGCCGGTAATAGTTCAAAAACCGCCGGAAATAAACCGCCGGGAAAACAATTGTCGGAAAAACAAAAGCGGCATTAGAAAATCGCCGGTAATACTAAACACGACAGTAAAGAACCGCCGGTAATAATACCGCCGGCAATAAAATCGGTGGTTAATTTTTTTCTGCTTTCCCAGGAATCGAACCCGGAACCTCCGGATCCTATAGCGCGCCTGCTACCAACTGGGCTGATTCGCATATTGCGTCATGTAGGATAAATAATAATATTTATATTATATGGGTCGGTATTATTATAAACGGCGGTAATAAACCGCCGGTATTAAAAAAACCGTATATTCTATTATTTCCGGCGGTATTTTAAAAAACCGCCGGTAAAAGTTTGTACAAACGGCATTTTTAAAAAAACCGCCGTTTTAGGTAGTTATTGCCGGCGGTTTTACTAATGCCGGTAAAAATAGCTTTTAACGGCAATTTTTTTACCGTCGGTAAAAGCGATATTTGGCGTAGTGGCAGGATTAGTCGCTTCTTGCGGACCGGCTCATCTTGTGAGGGCCTTTGGCACATCTTAATTTGGTACCGCTCTTCTGTGCGCGCCACAGCCTCTCGAGCTGCCTCCTCACTCGTGGCGGTCGGCTATGGGCCTCTCGTCTGTCGTTTAGTAGTGACCGGAGAAGGTGGAGCCCTTTCTACCAATTTCCTCTGTGGAGGGTCTTTAGCGTTTTTTCTCCTAGGAGCCGCCTATCTTTGTGCCTGCATGGTAAATTTTGTGCATTAGTATACATTGTGCATATTGTATGTTTGAAAGCAAGTATGATCAACTTCAAACCAATGGCTATCAAAGCATAATGCGTGTCAAGCAAGAAAGCAGACATAAAGTATCGAAAGTAGGAATGTATCATTTTCTGAAAGGTATACCTGAGATCTCTGAGCCGCCCATGATGGAGTTGGGGCTAGATAGCGCAAGTCCAATGGCAAACCACTTGCAGCTCTTCTTACTGCATTCTCCAACGCAAGCATGCGACGAACAGCTTCGTTCGCCCACTCAGTTGGTACCTGCAAAAGTGAATTGGGAGTTATCAGGGCAATTCAGCGATAATTCAATTCCAGCGGCATGCAATGAAAGGAAACAACAATGTCTTACTGGAACAGTAATTGGCGTAGGCTCAACTCTGGTAGGGGCCAGGTGTAGCTTGGCTGGATTGCCCTGAGAGTCTACCACTACTATCTTCCACAGCAACTCTGGTGGCCCACCTCTCACCGGTTCGCTAAGGCCTCGTCTCACACGGCCTTCGCCACCACTCTATCTCTCTCCTGCAGCGGTCCTCTCCTCAGCAGCTCCATGAGCCTGACTCTGGACCTCTCTGAACTCCCGGACTCTTAGCGGCCCTGCCAAACGCTCCCTCTGGTATGTTGCATAGTCCATGTCAGGATGCAAGTGGCGTGTCAGGTCGGTGTCAGGCTGCGTAAACATCTCCAGTTCAACCAGTGTGTACTCCCCTATGTGTGAGGCCCGTGGTGGAAGTGGCCCCGGCACCTGGAGCTCAGTGAAGCCGAGCGACTGTCGTGTCACCCTATCTCCCAAGTACCACTGCCAACCAAAGGCTAACTTCAGCAACACTCTGCTAGCCGTCACAACCCTGCTCTTAGCCAAGTACTCGGGCTCTGGCCCTGCCACCGTCCAGGGATCCCACTCGACCTGCACATGTGAAAGGGAAACAATGCAAGTATTGATCAGGGACAGCATTAAAGCAATACAAAGGTTATGTACTTTGTTCGGTCAAGTTCCATGTCATACCTATGAGGGTCGAAGCTCGTTGAGGTATATCCGGAAGCCGTTCAGGTCGCCTCTGCCTTTCTTCTCTCCCGTGTTCTTCTTGCTCCAAATGTGTGCGCGCAGGAGAATTCCCAAGTCCAAGCTTTTGGATGCTGGGTGGCACATGTTCAAAACCTCGTAAGCCCAGAGCTGCATGGTTCACAAGCAAATCAAATCATCAGTGCATACAATAATACGATCGAGCAAGCTATGTAATCAAATGGATACAAGTGTAATATGAAATTATGCTCTACTTCATGGAAATCATACCTCCCAGATTCTCCAATATCCAGCAGTGCTCATCTCCGTCCTCGACGAGTCACCCAAGAAACCATAGGCCGCGCCCAATGCCGCTCCATCCCAATCGAAGCGTGAGGCTGTCCTCAAATCTCTCAGTGGAGGCAAGAATGCAAGTGAACCTTACTGCGCCTATTCGGGTACAGGGTTGCGCCAAAGAGGTACAACTGGTACGCCCGGGCCATCTGCTCTGCTTCCTGTTCGGTTGTCACCTTTTTCTTAAGGTACGTGGTGAACTACCTGTACCGTGCCATCCCTTCCTCAATCTTGGGCGCCTCTCCCAAGAACCACTCTAGAGCCACTGGGTCTTCATGAATACCCGAATCAAATGGGATAGGCTTGCCCCCGACTCTTAAGCCGGTGATCGCTGCTGTAGGGAGGTATTCCCGAACAGGCCCAAGAAGAGCCCGAGCACGGTGATAGAAAAAGGTCAACGCGCTATGGACCAGTGACATGAGAAGTCGTGGGTCCAAAGAGGTTGTACGAATCTTGGTTCAGTAAAACACGAGACGTTATTGGACCAAATACAAGGAAAGTGACATATGATGCCACTGTTCAGGTAACTTGTTCAGCAAAGAGAGAGCCGAACAGGAGGAGAGCTCCTTAGACAAAGGAAATGGTCCAATTCATTTGATAAAGGACCAGTTACATGTGAAGTAACTGGTCCAGGTCGTCTGTTCGGCCATGAGATGGCCGAACAAAGAGAGAAGTCCTATCAGAGGGAACACTCTGGAAGAGTCCAGAAACAGTGGTTTTCCATTAAAAAGTAAAATCCTGAGAATGTAGGATCTATAAAAGATACCCAACAGGAATGGGATGTTCGGCTTGTTATGGAAAAGAGTCCTACAAGGATTAAGGAAATAAACTGATAAGGGAACGAGAATCCAAGAGATCCTAGTTTTCCTATACGAGGTAGGAAACCTAGGGCAATATGGATACTTGGGCAACAAGCATCCATAAATCTATAAATATGAGGTAAACCTAGAGGAAAAAGGTACGCAATACATTGCACTATTCGATATTTACCTACTGATAATTAGGGTTTCTTTAGTACGAAATACTAACAAAGGCATCAGAGGACCTTTGCCACGAGAGGCAAAGGTGCACTCACTCCTTGTCTGTTTTGCGGGTCAAGGGTTTCGTTGACGAATTAGGGTTCCGGTCAAGAGACACGAGAAGCCGTTACAATCCAATGCTGATCAGAGCACTACTTGAATTTGCCCACCTACAATTGGCGCCGTCTGTGGGAAACGAAAGAGTTCCCTTTGAAATACGACCATGGTGGAAGTAGATCCAGCAACACCACACGACCCAAAGGATGTGTTAGATGGAGGAAGGGATAAATCTCCACCTGGGACTCCGAGAAAGCCCGAGGGAGGACACAAGAGGACCACGAGTAAGGGCCGCCCCCTTACCGTCCACGGCAACTCCAAAAATAGAGAGGGAGAGACGACATCGAAATCCACGAGAAGGACTAAATCCCATCGAGGGGATGAATCGATCGCACACTCCAGGAGTGTGTACCGTAGCGAAGACGTTCTTGATAAAAAGAGGCAAGAAATCGAGGAGTATGCTCGTCTGATTAAAAAACGAGAGATCAGAGAATTAGAAAGAATCAGGGAACATCCGGAGGATTCCGGACTATCTCGAAGAAATTCTAGGGGCAGTGGATATGCTGTGGTACAATACAAAAAAGCTCCTTCACGAGTAAGAAGGAGCAGAAGCAGAAGTCCAACCCCAAGGCGACATAAAACTTCTCCACGAAAAGGGAGAAGCCAGACCCGAACACCGGAGCAAAGGAGGGTTTCTCCTAGAAAGAGGAGAAGTACAGGTCAAAGTTCTACCCCTGAGGAGGAAGGGAGTAGGAAACATCATAAGGACAGGTACGAAAGACCTGATTCCGACTGGGAAAGAACTAGACCCAAGAAAGGACCAAAGGATGAAACCATGTCTGCACGAGAAGCAGCACGGAAAGCACTTCAGAATATAGCATCCTCCCTTTTTGCAAAAAAATTACAGGAGGCTAAGTTGCCGACCAGAGTGAAACACGGAACGTTCATCCTCTACGAGACAGATGCTGATCCCGTGGCACATATACAGCATTATCAGCAGGCAATGTTTATGCATGAAGGAGATGATGCAATTATGTGCAAGATGTTCCCGTCAAGTTTAGGGAAGGTGGCTTTGTCTTGGTTTCATAGGTTGGGTTCACGCTCCATCCGAACATGGGTGCAGTTGGCCGAAGAATTTACTGCACGGTTTTTGACGAGCAGGAAAGCTCCAAAAACTTTTGAGAGCCTTTCCTTTATGAAGCAAGGCGAGGACGAGCCGATCAGGACATATGCAAAAAAGTATTGGGAATCCTTCAACGAGATTGAAGATTGTAGCAAGGAATACACGATAGCCACATTCAAGACAGGTTTACCTGTTCGGGGGGAACTGCGTAAGTCCCTAAACATGAGCCCAGTGCAGACATTGGCAAAACTGATGGAGCGAATTGAGCAGCACGCCAAGAACGAGGATGACATTCTACGGGAGGGTGGTAAGCTGGCCGCCGAGCAAGTAAAGGGGCCTATAAAGAAAGCAGACAAGCCAGAGCCCAAAACTTATCGTGAAAGGAAAGATTATGGGCAGGCAAAGAAAGAGCAGTACCAGGACAAACAAGCTCCGGATCCAAAGTCATTCTTCTCAATAAATACGGCCTGGAAAGACCCCATTTACAGAATTCTTTATCGAATAAAGAATCAGCCCTATTTCAAATGGCCTCCAACTCTAGGTGGGAATAAAGATGCAAAACGTGCTATGAATCAGCACTGCAGCTACCATAAGGATTGGGGCCATATGACAGAAGATTGTGAGATGTTTAAACGGCATCTTGATAATTTGGTCTCGCGAGGTTATCTCAAGGAATTTATCCAAGAAGATCTCAAGGACAAAGAAAAAGCAATGGAGTTGGATTACGAGCAGAATCCAAAGGGAGTAATCCATATGATACATGGATTAGCCGAGCCTTATACGAGGAATGAGGTGAGATTGCTTCAGAGACAAATAAAGCATGACCAACATGTGATGCAGTCGGGAAAGAAGAGAGGGCATAATGAGGAAGCATGCAACGAAGGCATAGTTTTTACAGATGAAGATCTGGAAGGAGTCCAGGTACCTCACAATGATGCTTTGGTCATAACCCTACGAGTTGGGGAATATGACATGGAGAGAATCCTGGTGGACTCTGGGAGTTGCACCGAAGTGCTATACTACGATGCATTCAAGAAACTGGGATTAACTCAAGAGGACTTGGTACTATCAGTAACCCCTTTGGTCGGATTTGGAGCAGGAGCAGTTTGGCCGTTGGGAAAGGTAACTTTGCCTGTTCGGGCTGGTACAGTGGCGCTACGAACCGACTTCCTGGTGGTGGATGTACCATCCTCCTATAACGTGATTATAGGGAGAACATGGTTACATAAGATGAGGGCAGTCTCTTCTACTTTCCATCAAATGGTAAAGTTCCCAAGATCCAATGGGATTGAACAGATCAAAGGTAACCAGAAGGTAGCTCAACAATGTTTGATATCCATCTTAAAAAGAATCCATAACGCCCACCATGTCAACACAGTGGAAATTCCAGATCAGCCGACCATTGAGGATATCGGTAAGGACCCAACCGAGAGGGTAGTTAAGGGTTTGAAGAAAACACAGATCAACAATATTGATCCAGATAGGTATTTTTTGATGGGGTAATCACTGCCAGCAGACGAAGAGACTGAATTGATAAGTTTCTTAAAGACTTATGTCGATGTATTTGCCTGGACGCCAGAAGAAATGCCTGGGGTAAGTGCAGACGTAATTTGCCACCATTTAAACGTTGATCCTCAGCATAAGCCAATCATTCAGAAAAAATGGAGGGCATCCGTGCAGCATGTGGATGCAGTTATCGAAGAGGTCGATCGTTTGTTGGAGGCCAAAGCAATACGTGAAGTCTACTACCCAGAATGGTTATCCAACACCGTTGTGGTGAAGAAAAAGAATGGAAAATGGTGAGTCTGCGTAGACTTCACAGACCTGAACAAAGCCTGCCCAAAGGATAGCTTTCCACTTCCAAGGATAGACCAGTTGGTTGACGCAACTGATGGGTATGAGCGAATGAGCTTCCTCGACGCATATCGGGGATATCATCAAATTGCCATGTTCGGACCAGATCAAGAAAAGACTTCTTTTATTACACCACGAGGGTTGTACTGCTACAATGTCATGCCCATTGGATTGAAGAATGCAGGGGCAACATATCAGAGATTGGCAACCATCATGTTCAGAAAATTGCTCGGCAAAACTATGGAGGTTCATATAGACGACATGGTGGTGAAAAGTAAAACTGGGCAAGGCCATATAACAGATTTGAAGGAGGCTTTTGAAATCTTGAGGAAATACAAATTGAAACTCAACGCCTCGAAGTGTGCGTTTGGAGTCGATTCTGGAAAGTTTTTGGGCCACCTTGTAACCTTGAGGGGGATAGAGGCGAACCCCGACCAGATAAAGGCCTTACAGAATCTGCAGAGTCCTCAGACAACGAAAGAAGTCCAGCGGTTAACTGGGATGGCAGCGGCTCTTAATCGATTTATTAGCCGGTCAAGTGACAAGTGCAAACCTTTCTTTCAGCTGTTAAAGAAAAGGGAAGGATTCGAATGGGGAGCAGAGTGCGAACAAGCCTTCAAGGATCTAAAGGGATATTTGGCTTCTCCCCCACTTCTTTCGACTCCGGAACCAGGTGAGTCCCTAGTTTTGTACTTATCCGTTTCTGAGCATGCTGTGAGTGCAGTCCTCTTAAGAAATAAGGGATCCGAGCAAATCCCTGTTTATTATGTGAGCAAAACGTTATTAGATGCTGAAACAAGGTATTTGCCCCTCGAGAAATTAATCCTGGCGTTAAGGATGGCAACCAGAAAATTGCCACATTATTTCCAGAGCCATAAAGTTGTGGTTTACACTGAGTTCTCATTAAAATCACTGCTACGAAAAGCAGACTTCTCGGGAAGGATCTCAACTTGGTCTGTTGAGTTGAGCCAATATGACATTGAATATCAGCCGCGCACAGCAATCAAAGGTCAAGTGTTGGCTGATTTTGTGGCAGAATTCTCGCCCACAGTAGCACCTTTGCCTCCTACGAGAAAGGAGCATGAAGCAATGCCACCTGTAACGAAGAAACAGGTATCAGCCGAACAAGATCCCCTGGAATGGAAGCTGTTTGTTGATGGGTCAGCTTGCAACACTGGTTCAGGAATTGGAGTTGTGCTTCTACCCCCTGAAGGGTCAATGTTGGAACTATCTGTTCGGCTAGGGTTTAATGCATCAAATAACGTGGCAGAGTACGAGGCACTCTTAGCTGGTTTGAGAAGTGCAAAAACCCTAAAAGCAGAACGTGTTAGGGTACATTGTTATTCACAACTTGTAGTACATCAACTGTCCGGGCAATATGAAGCTCGAAGCGAAAAGATGGCGGCCTATGTACAGGCAACCAGAGATCTGCTTGATACCTTCGAAAGGGTGTATATTGAGCAAATAAGTTATGGAAAGAATGCTCACGCAGATTCATTAGCATTGTTAGCCGCAGCTGTGCCAATAGAGTTTAAAAGAAAGATAGCCGTGGAGTATCTGACTGAGCCGAGCATTGGGAGAAGCATAGAGATGGTCTTGGACGTGAACCAAGGACCAAGTTGGATGGACCCAATTGTGGAGTTTTTACGAGATGAAACACTCCCTTCAGACAAAAAGGAGGCTCACAAAATAATGACCAAATCTGCTCGATTTTGGTTATCACCAGAGGGAAAATTGTATAGGAAGTCCTTTACAGGACCCTATTTACTTTGTGTGCATCCTGAAATGGTGCAAAAGTTCCTCCACGACATTCACGAAGGAACATGTGGAAGCCATGCTGGAGGCAGGTCGATAGCCCATCGAGCAATCACCCAAGGTTATTGGTGGCCATACATGCAAAAAGACGCTAAGGTATACGTTAAAATTTGTGAAAAATGTCAGAAGTTTTCACCAATGATTCGAACACCAGCCGAGGATCTGGTGCCTCTGACAAGTCCCTGGCCATTTGCTCAATGGGGAATGGACATAGTGGGTCCACTACACAAAGCAACTGGGAATCGAAAATTCCTGCTAGTTGCAACAGACTATTTCACTAAGTGGATTGAGGCAGAACCATTGGCCAAAATCACTAAACCTATGATAGAAAGGTTCGTGTGGAAGAGCATCATCACTCGCTTTGGGGTCCCTTATTCATTAATCACAGACAATGGGTCCCAGTTTCAGAAGAAGTTCAAAACTTTCTGTGCCCAGTATGGAATAAGGAATTACTACACGACTCCAGCCTACCCCCAAAGTAATGAACAGACAGAGGCTTCCAACAAAACAATTCTTGATGGAATCCAAAAAAGGTTGGATAAAGCAAGGGGAAGTGGCCTGATGAATTACCATTGGTTCTATGGGCATACCGAACAACGCCTAGGAGGTCTACGGGAGAGACCCCCTACTCATTAGCATATGGAACAGAGGCCGTTATTCCATTGGAAATAGGTCTGCCGACCAACAGGACCACTTTGGTTGAAAGTGGAGGAAATAATAGAGCCTTCGAGATTGAATTAGACCTTGCCGAGGAACGACGAGAGCGGGCCTTGGTGCACTTGGCCTCATACCAAGAGCAGCTCATCAAGAGTTGCAACAAGAATGTACACCCACGAGAGTTTAGTGTTGAAGACCTTGTGCTTCGAAAAGTGCTCGGCAACACTAAGGTCGCCAATGAGGGAAAGTTAGGAGCAAATTGGGCAGGCCGATATCGAGTTACTGAAATCGTGGGCATTGGGGCTTATCGATTGGCAGACTTGGACGGGAACCCAGTGCCAAGACCTTGGAATGTCCATAATCTGAGAAAGTTTTTTATATGAATATGTTTTTCTTTATGCATATCGTGATTGAGTGAGAGTTACGAATAAAACTCTCTTGTGTTCTAGTTTTGTTATTCTAGTTGCAAGGGGTACGAATAAATGCCCTCTTGAGTTTTACAATTATGAATAAAGTCACTTTTTTCAGTATAAATGTTGTGCTCTTGGGATTTGTTTTTAAAAAATACGAACTACGAGATTAGTTTCCCTTATTAGTATTGGGGAGCAGGGGACAGGCCCTTATACATTTGCCCTTATACATCTAAGTACGAGACCACTTGTATGCCTTGTTTAAGTACGACACACTTAAACTTAAACGAGTACGAGAAACTTAAATAAGTACGAAATACTTAAAAGTTTCAACACAGTTTTCCAAAACTACAAACACCCATGTTAAAAACAGATGGCTAAAACAGAACTGTCAAACAAAAGAAGACTGAATTCACTCGTCTTCAGTAAGATCTTGTGTAGGGAGGTATTCCCAAACACATATATTTAGTTGTGGAACACGTGATGTCTGGAAGCACGCGGTAAGTACGATAGGACCTACCGCCGGGCAGTTCGGTAAACAGCGATATGGACCAGTGATATGAGAAGTCATGGCTATAAATAGACTGTTCGGTTATGATACAGCCGAACAGATGATATAAAGAACCTAGCACGTGATACGAGTGATCACGGGCTGAAAGCAATACAATCGCTATCCGAATAAATGGTGCGTGGGACCATAGTTTGAATATAGACAGGACAGTCATCATGCTAAACAAGTGTTCGGCAATATGGACCAGTTACATGTGAGGTAGTTGGTTCAAGCCGTCTGCTCGGCTATGAGACGGCCGAACAAAGATTGAGCTCCAACTAAGATGGGAGCAAAGGGAATACTCTGGAAGATTCCAGAATAGTCATGTCCCATATAGGGATAAAAGATCCCAAGAATATAGGATCTGAGAAAGATACCCAACGAGTATGGGATGTTCGGCTCTTAAAGGAAAAGAATCCTGAAAGGACTCTTTTCCATAAACTGATAAAGGAAACGAGACTCCTTGATATCCTGGGTTTCCTATACGAGTTAGGAATCCTATGGCAATAAGGATGCTTGGACAGCAAGCATCCATAAATCTATAAATATAAGGTAAACCTAGAGGTAAAAGGTACGCAATATTGCATTATTATTGCTTTCCTACTGATAATTAGGGCTGAGTTTTCTAGTACGTAATACTAACAAAAGCATCGGAGGGCCTTTGCCACGAGAGGCAAAGGTGCACTCACCCCCTGTCTATTTTGCAGATTAGGGTTCAGACGTCGAGCTAGGGTTCCGGTGAAGAGGCACGAATAAGCCGTTGCGATCCAGTTGATTCGAAGTACCAATTGTTTTCATCCCCCTACAATTGGCGCCGTCTGTGGGAAACGAAAGAATTCCCTTTTGAAATACGACCATGGTGGAAGTAACTCCAGCAACGCCACATGAACCAAAAGATGTGTTAGACGAGGGAAGGGACAAATCACCACCTGGGGCTCCGAGAAAGCCCCAGGGTGGGCACAGAAGGAACACGAGTAAGGACCGCCCCCTTACCGTGCATCATAACTCCAAAAATAGAGGAGATGGAGAGACGGCTTCGAGATCCACGAGAAGGAGTAAATCCCATCAAAGGGATGAATCGATCGCGCACTCCAGGAGTGTGCACCATAGTGACGACGTTCTTGATAGGAAGAGGCAAGAAGTCGAGGTGTATGCTCGTCTGATTAAAAAACGAGAGCATGAGATCAGAGAATTGGAAAGAATTAGGGAGCATCCGGAGGATTCTGGCCTGTCTCGAGGAAATTCTAGAGGCAGTAGGTATGCTATGGTACAATACAGAAAGGATCCTTCACGAGGAAGAAGGAGCAGAAGTCCTGTTAGAGGGCGTCACGAAGCTTCTCCACGAAAAAGGGGAAGAAAAAGTAGAAGCCGAACACCGGAGAGAAAGACTTCTTCACGAAAAAGGAGGAGCAGAGACCGGAGTTCTACCCCCGAGGAAGAGGACACGAGAAAGCATCATCGAGACAGGTACGAGAGACCTGATGCTGATTGGGTCAAGGCTTCGGCCCACAAGTCAAAGGAGCAAGAGGATGGGACAGTGACTGCACGAGAAGCAGCACGCAAGGCCCTGAGTAATATTGCAGCCTCTCCCTTTACAAAGAGGCTACAAGAAGCAAGGTTGCCGAGCAGAGTGAAGCACGGTGCGTTCGTACTTTACGAGACAAATACGGATCCCGTAGCTCACATACAGCATTACCAACAGGCCATGTTTATGCATGAGGGGGATGATTCCATCTTGTGCAAGATGTTTCCCTCCAGTCTTGGCAAGGTGGCTTTATCTTGGTTTCATAAGTTGGCCCCACGATCCATACGAGGATGGAGGCAGTTGGCAGAAGAATTCACTGCTCGGTTCTTAACGAGCAGAAAGGCCCCAAAAACTTTTGAGAGTCTTTCCACCATGAAGCAGGAGGAGAACGAGCAGATCAGGGATTATGCAAAGAAGTACTGGGAAACTTTTAACGAGATTGAAAGTTGCAGTGAAGAGTATGCAATTGCTACGTTCAAAACTGGTTTGCCTGTTCGGGGAGAGCTGCGCCGTTCATTGAATAAACATCCAGTAGCCACCTTGGCTAAATTGATGGAACGGATAGAGCAACATGCCAGAATGGAGGATGACATACTCCGTGAGGATGGCAGGACGGTTGCCGAACAGCAGAAGGCACCTGCCAAAAAGGTGGATAAGCCTGAACCCAAGTCTTACAAAGACAGAAGGGAGTACGGGCAGGCTAAGAAAGAGCCATACAAGGACAAGCAAACTCCTGACCCCAAGTCCTTCTTCTCTATCACTACGGTTTGGAAGGAGCCAATATACAGGATTCTTTATCGAATAAAGAATCAGCCATATTTCAAATGGCCCCCAAGTCTAGGCGGAGACAAAGATGCAAAACGTGCTACGAATCAGCACTGCAGTTATCACAAGGATTGGGGCCATATGACCGAGGATTGTGAGGTATACAAGAGGCACCTTGATGATTTGGTCTCTCGGGGCTATCTCAAGGAGTTTATCCAGGAGGACCCTAAAGAGAAAGGGAAGGCCATGGAACTGGGTTACGAGCAGCACCCTAAAGGCGTGATCCATATGATACATGGACTGGCTGCACCTTATACGAGGAGTGAGGTGAGGCTGTTGCAAAGACAAGTCAAGCATGATCAGCACGTGATGCGGTTGGGAAACAAGAGAGGGCGAGAGACTAATGCATGCAACGAGAGCATGGCATTCAGTGACGATGATTTGGCGGAGGTCCAAATACCCCACAATGATGCATTGGTCGTGACCCTACGAGTTGGGGAATACGACATCGAAAGAATTCTAGTGGATTCGGGGAGCTGTACAGAGGTGTTGTACTATGATGCATTCAAGAAGCTGGGCCTGGCCCAATCGGACTTGGAACAATCAACAACACCTCTAATTGGGTTCGGTGCAGGAGCAGTTTGGCCCCTGGGAAGAGTGACTCTACCTGTTCGGGCTGGGTCAGTAGTATTAAGAACAGACTTTTTGGTAGTCGATGTCCCATCTTCCTATAACGCGATTATAGGGAGGACGTGGTTGCACAAAATGAGAGCAGTCTCCTCGACTTATCACCAGATGGTGAAATTTCCAGGATCAAATGGGATTGAAGTCCTTAAAGGAAACCAGAAGGTGGCACAGCAATGCTTGATTTCCATCATCAAAACAGCCCCGAAGGTCCACCATGTTCACACACTAGAAGTACCAGATCAACCAACCATCGAGGATGTTGGCAGAAGCCCGGCTGAAAAAGTAGTTGAGGGCCTGGAGAAGATTCAGATCAACGAGATTGATCCTGAAAGATATTTTTTGATTGGGAAATCATTACCAGCAGACGAAAAAGCTGAGTCGGTAAGATTTCTAAAAGAATATATTGATGTTTTTGCATGGGTGCCAGAGGAAATGCCTGGGGTGGATGCATACGTGATCTGTCATCATTTAAACATTGACCCTCAACATAAGCCAATCATTCAGAAAAAACGAAGGGCTGCCGTACAGCATGTAGATGCAGTGATTGAAGAGGTCGATCGTTTGTTGGAGGCCAAGGCAATACGTGAAGTCTATTACCCAGAGTGGTTATCCAACACTGTTGTGGTAAAGAAGAAGAATGGGAAGTGGCGTGTCTGTGTGGACTTCACAGACCTAAACAAAGCATGCCCTAAGGACAGTTTTCCTTTGCCTAGGATTGACCAATTGGTTGATGCAACCTCTGGTTACGAGCGAATGAGTTTTCTCGATGCATATCGAGGATATCATCAGATTGCTATGTTTGAACCTGATCAAGAGAAGACTTCGTTCATCACACCACGAGGGTTATACTGTTACAGTGTTATGCCCTTTGGACTAAGGAATGCTGGGGCTACATACCAAAGACTTGCAACCATTATGTTCAAGAAGCTCATCGGGAAGACTTTGGAAGTTTACATAGATGATATGGTGGTAAAGAGTCGAGAAAAGGGAGGGCATATTTCTGATCTGAGGGAAGTGTTCGAAATCCTGAGGAAGTATAAGCTGAAACTCAACGCCTCGAAGTGTGCGTTTGGAGTTGGTTCAGGATAATTCCTGGGCCATTTGGTAACTTTGAGAGGGATAGAGGCAAATCCCGATCAGATTGATGCCTTACAAAGACTACAGAGTCCCAAAACTACCAAGGAAGTCCAGAGACTGACTGGAATGGCAGCAGCACTTAACAGATTCATCAGCAGGTCAAGCGACAAATGCAGACCCTTTTTTCAGTTATTAAAAAAAAGGGAGGGATTTGAATGGGGAGCAGAATTTGAACAAGCTTTCCAGGACCTGAAGAAGTACCTGGCCGAGCCCCCACTGTTGTCAACTCCACAGCCTGGTGAGTCTTTAATTCTGTACTTAGCTGTTTCCGAGCATGCAGTAAGTGCAGTCTTGTTGAGGGACTTGGGGATCGAACAAATCCCCATCTATTATGTTAGCAAGACGTTGTTGAGTGCAGAGACAAGATATCTGCCTTTAGAAAAACTTGTCCTGGCACTTAGGACAGCAACCAGGAAATTGCCACACTACTTCCAAAGCCATAAGGTTGTGGTTTATACTGAGTATCCATTAAAATCACTGCTTCGAAAGGCGGATTTCTCAGGACGGATCTCGACATGGTCCGTAGAGTTAAGTCAGTATGATCTCGAGTACCAGCCACGCACAGCAATTAAAGGCCAAGTGTTGGCCGATTTTGTGGCAGAGTTTTCCCCCACTGTTGCTCCTTTGCCTCCTACGAGAAAGGAACAGGCAGCTAAGACATCATCCTTGAAGGATCAACCCGTAGCCGAACAGGATCCCAAAGAATGGAAGTTATTCGTTGATGGATCAGCGTGCAATACTGGTTCTGGAATTGGAGTTGTCCTCTTTCCTCCTCAAGGAGTTCTCATTGAACTCTCTGTTCGGCTTGGATTCAGTGCATCGAATAATGTGGCTGAATATGAAGCACTCTTGGCTGGGTTAAGAAGTGCAAAGACCCTTAAAGCAGAACGGGTCAGGGTGTATTGTGATTCCCAGCTTGTTGTGAATCAGCTGTCCGGAGAGTACGAGACTCGGAATGAAAAGATGGTAGCCTACGTGCAGGCAGCAAAAGACTTGCTTGATACTTTCGAGAGGGTATATATTGAGCAAATAAGTTCTGGACAGAATGCTCATGCAGATTCTTTAGCTTGGTTGGCTGCAGCAGTACCAACAGAGTTTAAAAGAAGGGTGGCAGTAGAATACCTCAACGAGCCGAGCATTGGGAGGAGTGTAGACTTGGTCTTGGACGTGAACCAAGGACCAAGTTGGATGGACCCAATAATGGAGTTCTTACGAGACGAGATACTCCCTTCTGATAAAAAGGAGGCCCACAAGATAAGAGTCAAATCTGCTAGGTTTTGGCTGTCCCCAGAGGGTAAGTTGTATAGGAAATCCTTTACGGGTCCCTATTTGCTATGTGTACATCCTGAGATGGTACAGAAATTCCTTCATGAAATCCACGAGGGAACATGTGGGAGCCATGCTGGAGGCAGATCTATTGCCCACCGAGCAATTACTCAAGGCTACTGGTGGCCACACATGCAAGAAGATGCAAAGGTGTATGTAAAGATTTGTGAGAAGTGTCAAAAGTTCTCACCAATGATTCGAACACCCGCTGAAGATCTGGTGCCATTAACAAGTCCCTGGCCTTTTGCTCAATGGGGGATGGATATCGTGGGTCCATTGCACAAAGCAACTGGGAATCGAAAATTCCTGCTTGTTGCAACTGACTATTTTACAAAGTGGATTGAGGCAGAACCACTGGCCAAAATCACTGAGCCTATGATAGAAAGGTTCGTGTGGAAAAACATCATCACTCGTTTTGGGGTCCCTTATTCATTGATTACAGACAATGGATCCCAATTCCAGAAGAAATTCAAGGCTTTTTGTGCCCAATATGGAATAAGAAATTTTTATTCCACCCCAGCCTACCCTCAGAGTAATGGGCAAGCAGAGGCATCTAATAAAACTATCCTAGATGGGATAAAGAAGAGGCTGGACAAAGCTAAGGGAAAGTGGCCTGACGAGTTACCATTGGTCCTGTGGGCTCATCGAACAACGCCTAGGAGGTCTACGGGAGAGACCCCCTATTCATTGGCCTATGGAACAGAGGCTGTCATACCTCTGGAGGTAGGCCTGCCGACCAATAGGACCGTTTTGGTTGAAAGTGGAGGCAATGACAAGGCCCTTCAAATCGAGCTTGACCTTGCCGAGGAGAGGAGAGAAAAAGCCTTGGTACATCTTGCTTCTTACCAAGAACAACTGATGAAAAGCTACAACAAGCATGTTCACCCTCGAGAATTTGGTGTTGGGGACCTCGTGCTACGAAAAGTGCTCGGCAACACCAAGGTGGCTAACGAGGGCAAACTGGGGGCCAACTGGGAAGGCCCGTATAGAGTAACTGAGATTGTGGGCATCGGAGCCTATAGACTGGCAGATCTGGATGGTGATCCAATTCCGAGGCCTTGGAATGTTCATAATTTACGAAAGTTCTTTGTTTAGAAGTATTAAATTCTGTTTTGGATTTACACTACGTGATTGTGTGGGAATTACGAATATAATTCCTTTGTTCTAGTTTTGATTGTTTTTGCAAAGGGTACGAGTAACGCCCTCTTGCGTTTTACAGATTATGAATACAATCACTTCTTTCGAATAACTGTTGTGGTATTTAAATACGAACTACGAGTTTGGTTCTCCTTATTCGTATTGGGGAGCAGGGTATACCTTTTGAGTATGTGAAACTTAAAAGCATTATACATTTTTAAGTACGTGACACTTAACGAATACAAGTACGAAATACTTGTATGGACGTTCAAAGTACGAGATACTTATATGGTGTTCTAAGTACGTGATACTTGAGAACCTATATTGGCTTGACTTAAATGTAAGCCACATTTAGTTCAGTACGTGAAACTGAGACACAAGTATACTTGTAAAATTTTCAAGTATGAAACACTTGTAAGATTTTCAAAACATTAAGTACGTGAAACTTAAACACAAGTACGAAACACTTGTGTGATGTTCTAAATACGTGATACTTAGGCGATTTTGTGTGAGTACGTGATACTTAACAAGTATGAATACACTTGTAAAGTACTAAACTTAAAACAGTACGAGACACTGGGAAACAAATGTTTTTAAGTACGTGAAACTTAGACTCAATACAAAATAAGCATGTTTGAAGGATTTGCTTAAAGTACGAATACTTATGCACATAAACGATGCTTAAACAGTACGAAATACTTAGATTGAAATTGCATACGAACAGATGCAGCAAACATGGAAGCCGAGCAAAAAAAGTTATGCCACGAAGGGCCGAATACCTGTTTTAAAATAAAGTATTGATAGTACTGGTACCACGCAGGGTAAAGAAGGCTATGGTCATGCAAGACCAGCCGGATGATTTATCTTAATCTAGGTTCTGAACCTCAGGAGGGACGGCAGCCTCAGCAACAGCAGCAGCAGCAGCAGTTTGTACCTCTGGGATAACTATCTAAGTGGTCATTTCCTGAACAAATGGTTGCACATCATTTTGTGATTCAACTTGTATATCTTCATCAACATCTGCAAAATTGTCAATCTGTTGATCAACATCATCTGCTTGAGCTGCAACTTGGCGACTTGGTAGATCATTCTCAACCCATAGGGGAGAGTCCTCAGCAACTCCTGCCTTTGTAAGGCATGCCTCCCAGCAGGCAACCCAGATTTGATCTTGAATATCAGGCATCTGCTCGACGTAACTTGATGTTGTGGCGTCGAAACCCTTCTGATAACCATCTTCAAAGGATGCCTTTTTGGTGCTGTCCATCTCGGCCAAAACATGATGAAGGCTCTCCTCTGTGGTCTCAAGCTTGCCCTTTGTTTCAGACAAATCAGCTTTAGCTTTATCTCTCTCCCTCTCTAATCTCGTAACTGTTCGGATTAGCCTGGTGTTGTCATTTAAAAGCCTGATCCTCTCGGCCTCAGCTTCTTGGTACTTTTGCCCCAGGGTTACCATTTTTTGAATGAACTAGCAAAAACACCGAGTGGTAAGGGACAAGGGTAGCAGTATTTGATATGAGGTACACGAAATATCCATTAAGACTTATATGAAAAGATTGAGTCACATTACCTTAATTCCACTGACGAGACCAGTGGATACTAGCCGATCAGGTGTAGATCCAGATTCCTTCTGCATATCCACAGGGAGCAACAACCCTTGAGCTAGGGCAAGTGCTGTTTCTGATGAACCAGCACTGTCCCCAATGTGAACAGGACGGTCACCCCTTGGGAATGAAGGAGTCCATGTTTGGGGCAGCACTTGAGCAGTTGGTGACGCAGGGAGTTGAGTTTCGGTATCAACTTGTGTGGCGGAACCATCTTGATTATCCCCTCTTGGGCGTTTGTCCCGATGAAGGTCAGTGGCCTCTGTAGCGGTATCAACGTCCCGAGGAGAAGATGATGACCGTGCAGATCCCCCCCTATTACGACGAGATCGTGGAGGAGGGGCGCCAGTTGATGCTACCCTATTGGTAGCACCACGTCCCCGAGAGGAGACAGTGAGTAAAGAACTGAGGTTAATAGGTTGGTGCGTCATTGTACCTGAGGTTGGGGGTGATCGAGAATAACCGGATGAGGACGACTGACTGGTAATTTGGTGAGGAACGGGTTGTTGTTCGGCAATGAGCTGCCTGCGACTTGTTCTCCTCAGTACCACACGCGTTTGAGGAATACCGTCAGGGATAACAATATCGTCGGACTGCCCGGCAAGCGTTACACCAGCTTGAAGCCTCGAACTGTGTGGTTGGGGAGCAGTGGATGTAGACGCGGCACTAGTGCTGGGGTGGGCAAGTCTTCTGTCAATGACCCCTCTGTATGAAGGGTCGTATCCAAGCAGTATATCAGCGTCTCGACCCCGACCAGCTGTTCGGGTACCAGGTTCGCCTTTATATTTAAGGATTTTGTTGATGTCCTCTGATCGGACGTAACTAGGCTCTCGTCTTGGACGTTTGTTGACGTTTTCAGCTGCACAGTCAGAGTTATTAAATCAAACATTAGACACAATGGAAAGCTACGAGAAAGCAGCAAACAAACAAATAGCAAAGATGAAAAATAAGGAGCATACGTGGGTATCCCCATATATGGGGGCAGTGGAGACCCACCACCTGACCATCCTCTCCTAGTGGCTCAAAGGCTCCAGTGACGTAAAGGAAATCGATTTCATGATCCCGAGCAGAGTCTGGCAGGTTTAGCACGAGACGCTTGTCGGCCCTTCTAACTTTGAAGTAATAGGTGTTGTATTCAGGGTTTAGTACAATACTGTACCACCACTGAATATCCCAAATTCCTAACTGGGTCCCCAGAATCCTATTCAAAGCTATTACACCCATTATCAATCTAAAGACGTTTGTTGATATTTGCATAGGGGTGAGACGATACCAGTTTAGGATCTGGCGAAGTAATGGGTGGAGGGGAAATCGAACTCCACCTTCGACGATAGCAACAATGGGGATACACATTCGATCCCAGGAACCTCCGTCTCTATCTGCGCCCAAAGGGGCGAGTTCGAGACCAACGTTCTCTGGAACGTTATATTCCTTTCTAAATGCCGCCATGGCAGTAGGGGATTCACATAATTTCCTAAATTTGCTGGGTCTCAAGGGATTCTCACCATCGTCAGCCATGGGTATACTCAGGAAAGAAGAAAGACTGAAAAAGGGTGTAATTGAAACCCTAGAAAAACGACCCACGAATCTGAGAGTGAGATCTCAGAGGGAAGCCTAAGTAGACGAAATGGAGTAAGAACGAGAATCTTACAAAAGTAATGTGACGATTCCCTGGAATGCGATTGAATTTGCAGGTGGCGGCAATGGCGGATAGCGGGATGCTTTCGCCTGGTTTCTAGAGAGAGAAGGAGCGCGAGTAAGTTTTTGGTAAAAACCCAAAGAGAGCCCTTTCAGGGGTTTAAGGGTAAGAGACGGAGACGAAACGTCTCCTCTCACGCCGTTACAGGTAAAAGTAACGGAAAGCAGAAACCGTTCTGACGCCGTTTCATAGAACGTCAGTTCGAAGTTAATGTTAGGTATATGAAACATGCCACGTGGAGTCATTACCTCGAGATGGTATAATGACAGAGGCGCCAAAAGGCATCAATGAGATATTGAAATTATAACTGCACGGGATCAAAAGAGTTTGGTCTAGATAGAATTCTGTTTCTAAGCATCATATATTGCCCCCGAACAGTGGTAAATACATGAAGCTGGGGAGCAATTGTAGGGAGGTATTCCCAAACACATATATTTAGTTGTGGAACACGTGATGTCTGGAAGCACGCGGTAAGTACGATAGGACCTACCGCCGGGCAGTTCGGTAAACAGCGATATGGACCAGTGATATGAGAAGTCATGGCTATAAATAGACTGTTCGGTTATGATACAGCCGAACAGATGATATAAAGAACCTAGCACGTGATACGAGTGATCACGGGCTGAAAGCAATACAATCGCTATCCGAATAAATGGTGCGTGGGACCATAGTTTGAATATAGACAGGACAGTCATCATGCTAAACAAGTGTTCGGCAATATGGACCAGTTACATGTGAGGTAGTTGGTTCAAGCCGTCTGCTCGGCTATGAGACGGCCGAACAAAGATTGAGCTCCAACTAAGATGGGAGCAAAGGGAATACTCTGGAAGATTCCAGAATAGTCATGTCCCATATAGGGATAAAAGATCCCAAGAATATAGGATCTGAGAAAGATACCCAACGAGTATGGGATGTTCGGCTCTTAAAGGAAAAGAATCCTGAAAGGACTCTTTTCCATAAACTGATAAAGGAAACGAGACTCCTTGATATCCTGGGTTTCCTATACGAGTTAGGAATCCTATGGCAATAAGGATGCTTGGACAGCAAGCATCCATAAATCTATAAATATAAGGTAAACCTAGAGGTAAAAGGTACGCAATATTGCATTATTATTGCTTTCCTACTGATAATTAGGGCTGAGTTTTCTAGTACGTAATACTAACAAAAGCATCGGAGGGCCTTTGCCACGAGAGGCAAAGGTGCACTCACCCCCTGTCTATTTTGCAGATTAGGGTTCAGACGTCGAGCTAGGGTTCCGGTGAAGAGGCACGAATAAGCCGTTGCGATCCAGTTGATTCGAAGTACCAATTGTTTTCATCCCCCTACATCTTGAACAGTTGTAGGAGCAGTTGTAGGAGCAGCTGGTGCAGTCGAGTCTTCCGTGGCATTTTTATCTCCAGGTTGACCACCACTGACTTCCTTTTGGCCAGGGTTGGTCATATCATTGCAAGGTTCAACATCAGTAACAGGTGGCTCAGACGTGTGCATATCTTGCTCTTCATCTCCCTCCTCAGTGACGTCTTCCTCTTGACAGCAGCTGAGCTTGGTAGTTCAATGTTGGTCCAGAGGGGAGATGACTCAGGTATCTCAGCTTTTGCAAGGCAAGCTGTCCAGGAGGCCACCCAAACCTGATCTTGTATCCCAGGCATCTGTTTCGTGTAGCTTTCCGTAGCTACTTTGATCCCTTCGTTGTATCCTTTTTCAAATGCAGCTTTGGCTTCATTCTGGCTCGCCTCAAGTTCTTTCAGAGTTTGATTCAGACTGTCCTCAGCCCCCTTCAGTTGTCCCTTTAAACCATCTGCTACCCCCAGGGCTTGGTTCCTCTCTTTCTCGAGCCTGATAATCGTACGTTGCAATATGGTGTTCTCACTAACAAGCTTGGCACGTTGGGGCTCGGACTGGCTGAGCTTCTGAGCCATAGCCACCATCTTTTGCATTACCTGGAACATTCAAACAGATAAACATAGATACCAAAGATATGGTTTACAAAAAGAAATTTTACCTTGGCATTATGGGACATGAACGAGCTCAGAAGGTTGTCAGGAGAGCTCGCCACTTCTTTTTGCATGTCTCCAGGCAGTAGAAAGGCTTGGGACAGGGCAAGAGCAGTGCCTTCAGACTCAACACTGTCTCGAGCAGTGATAGCTCGATTCCCGTGAGAGAAGGAAGGAGCCCATGTAGGAGCTGGAGATGAGGTGGCTTGTGGGGGTCTATCTTGAGGTTCTTCCACCCGTTGACGTTTTTCTCGGTGGAGAGCTTCAATTTCCTCTGGGGAGAATCCTGGAGGTGCATCGGATTGAACCTGGGCACGGCGCCCATGACCTTGAGGACCACCTTGTCCCTGAGCAGCATTCCTTCCCCGACCAGGAATAGTAAGAAGGCTTCCTAGGTCAATTGGCCGGTTCATTTCTGGAGGAGAGGGGGTGAAACCGCTGGAAGAAGAACTGGATGGGGAACTGAAAGCCTCCTCGACGAGAGGGATTGGTTCGTCAGAAATTGGAGGTGTTCGAGAACGCCTCTCTTCTTGCTTGGGGACTGGTCTTGAAGGACCAGCTATAATGGGGTTGTCGGCTGCACGAGTTCGCCGATCAATAAAACCACCATACGAAGCTTTGTAGCTAAGTAGTACCTGAGCTGCTCTTGCTCGGCCTGCAAGGTATGTCCCTTCACCGTTGAAAGCAAGTGCTCGTCTGATATCTGCTACGTGAACTTGAGGGGTTATGATATTATATCCTCGATTGATGTTTGATGCTGAAACATAGCAAAGCACAAATAATCAGAAGCATGAAAAAGCTTTTCTTTTGAAAAAGGACAAACATATGAATTAGGAGGAGAGCACTAAAGTGGGCTCCCGAATACGTGAGGGGCATGAAAACCAATCACTTAGCCGTCCTCATCTATGGGTTCAAAGTTGCCCGTAACGATCAGAAAGTCGTCGTCATCCCCTCGAGCAAAGTCAGGGAGTTCAAGGACTAGTTTCTTTCTAGAATCCCTACTTTTTAAATAATATGTGATGGCATCCCCGATTCTGGAGATACTGTATAAATGGTGAATGTCGTACAAACCTAAAGAGGTCCCTAACATCTGATTTAGGGCATTTATACCCATAACCACTCGAAAGAAATTGGCAGAAACCTGCATTGGGGAAAGCCTATAGTATGCTAGGACCTGACGAAGCAAGGGAGCTAAGGGAAACCTAACCCCGCCCTCAACGACGGCTACTACTGGAATATGAAGGGAATCAAAATCAGAACTTTCACGGATGGCATCCTCAGGAGCCAAAACGGTAGCTACGTTGTCAGGAATCTCATAACGAGATCTGAAACTTGACATGGTTTGAGGAGTATTACAATGCCTTCGAAATCTCCCCATAACCAGAAAAGCTTTTTTGGTTCTTTGAAATATAGAGAAAGGGGGACGGTGAAACCCTAAAAAGATTGTAAGCAAATCTAACAGAGAAATGGAAGCAGAAAGAGGAATGGTGACTTACGAAACTGGGAGATGGAGTCCCTAAAGCAGAAAGGAGGAGGCCTTGAGATGGTGAATAGAGCTTCAATGGCGGGTAAAGGCTTAAACCTTCTTTTCTGCAGAGGGAGTCTAAGAGAGAGATTGGGGTTTTGAAAATGGGACGAAAACCCAATAATACCCTAAAACTAAGGTGGCGTATGTGAAACGTCACCCTAGACGCCGTTTGAGTGCTCCGTTCCCCAAAACACGTCTGTCCGCATTTAATGTAAGCAATACAACGATCGACACGTGTAAAGATTAGGACTAAAAACCTGTCCCGACCAAGCGAAAAGATGTTTTCGCCTTGGCAAAATGATGAATGATTGCACCAAAATATGAAATAAGGTGCAGGAGCAGAATCAATTTGTTCGGTAAAAGAGCTTTACTCGTCATCTGAGTAAAACATAACGAGTAAGGCTGGGGAGCAATTGTAGGGAGATATTCCCGAACAGGCCCAAGAAGAGCCCGAGCACGGTGATAGAAAAAGGTCAATGCGCTATGGACCAGTGACATGAGAAGTCGTGGGTCCAGAGAGGTTGTACGAATCTTGGTTCAGTAAAACACGAGACGTTATTGGACCAAATACAAGGAAAATGACATATGATGCCACTGTTTAGGTAACTTGTTCGGCAAAGAGAGAGCCGAACAGGAGGAGAGCTCCTTAGACAAAGGAAATGGTCCAATTCATTTGATAAAGGACCAGTTACATGTGAAATAACTGGTCCAGGTCGTTTGTTCGGCCATGAGATGGCCGAACAAAGAGAGAAGTCCTATCAGAGGGAACACTCTAGAAGAGTCCAGAAACAGTGGTTTTCCATTAAAAAGTAAAATCCCGAGAATGTAGGATCTGTAAAAGATACCCAACAAGAATGGGATGTTCGGCTTTTTATGGAAAAGAGTCCTACAAGGATTAAGGAAATAAACTGATAAGGGAACGAGAATCCAAGAGATCCTAGTTTTCCTATACGAGGTAGGAAACCTAGGGCAATATGGATACTTGGGCAGCAAGCATCCATAAATCTATAAATATGAGGTAAACCTAGAGGAAAAAGGTACGCAATACATTGCATTATTCGATATTTACCTACTGATAATTAGGGTTTCTTTAGTACAAAATATTAACAAAGGCATCGGAGGGCCTTTGCCACGAGAGGCAAAGGTGCACTCACTCCTTGTCTGTTTTGCAGGTCAAGGGTTTCGTTGACGAATTAGGGTTCCGGTCAAGAGGCACGAGAAACCGTTACAATCCAGTGCTGATCAGAGCACTACTTGAATTTGTCCACCTACAGCTGCGAAGTTAGCGGGTGTCACTGTCATCTCCCCTATGGGTAAGTGAAAGGTGTTAGTAGTGTCCCTCCACCTCTCTGCAAGTACTACAAGGACGGCATGGTCATTTCTGGCAGGAGTGAGCGTCTAGATGAACTCGCCAAAGCCCGCCTCATCCACTAACTCTCTCACTCTGACGGGCAAACCCTGGTACAGTGCCAAGGAACTACACGCGCCTCCGAAGCTGCGAATGTCTCTCTATCTCGCTCTTGCCTGTTCTAAACACAAAACAAGCAACAATGGGGCATGTAAGCATGCAAGGCTTTCATTCCCAAGTTTTAGGTAATCAATGCAACTTGGCAATGGATAGTTGGTTCAAGTTATTATGTTGCATGCATGGCGTTCGATATGAAGTTCATGGTATCATGTTTTGGTCTTTTCTTTTAAAGGATTACCGTATATGTTTCGACATTCAAGTACAAGCAGGCAAACTCAAATTTGAAACTACAAAGGGGAATTTTGGAAATTTACCTCTGTCCAGCTGCTCGAGATGTGGGTCTCAGGGTCTCTCAAGACAAGCTCGGAGTCGTACTCTGTCCGCCGTGGCCTATATGTTGCAAAGCCCGATGGCACAAACAAGTGTGGTATGGGTGGCATGTACCCCTCTGCTGTAAAAGGGACATGAGTTGGTCCCTCCGCCTCTATCACTGCCACCACTCTGGGCCCATAAACCCTAGCTTCATTCCTCTCCTCGGCCTCCATGCCTCTCAGGACCTCCTCCTCCTCGGCTCTCTTCCTCTTAGCCCTCGTTGTAGCCTCTGAAGCTTCTATCACTCTCTCACGCTCCTCCCGAGCCTCCAAAACAGTAGCCCCCTATTGCAGGGTTATCCTTCAAAAGTTGGGCTAGTTACTCATCACTCAGGAGCTCAGCGACATCCTGTTTCGTGATCGGCCTGTGGCTCGATGATGTAGCCGCTAGCCGGAAGAGTATATCCTCCTCTCTATACACAAACGAAACCCCCGTGGTCTCTACCTCCTCGGTTGCCACACCCTTGCCTCTCGCCGGATCTCTTGGCGGAGACCTACTCGGCCCAACATCATCACCGCCAGCACCACTATCCCCGGCGCCTCCAGAGCCACCACCAATCACCACCGAGCCTTCCACTGCCATGCTCGGGTCCAATGGCCGAACAACAGACCCCATGGTCCCAGCCTTTTCCGTCGCGCGACGATCTGGCTCCGTCGCGCGATGCTCATCGTCACCACCAACCTCCTGCTCACGGCTTTGATCTCCATCACCGTTGCTTGCTACAACTGCACCAGTACCAACGGCGGACTGCGCCGGCTGTTGGTCTCTTGTGTCAACCTCCATTGGCCCTCCCTTGTCCTCCGGACGATCAACAACCTCTCCACCACCGCCGCCATTGCCGTGATCCGCCATGGGTGTGTGTTTGAGCGTGGGTTTATCGATATTCGTGAAGAAATCAAGGGTTTGGGAAGAGAGCTTAGGGTTTGAGTTGGGGGTTTGAGGGAGAAGAGAGTTAAAAAGAGTTTGAAACCACTGGGAACTGTTTCTGTAATGTCCCGGGGAAGAAAAGGGGAGAAAACAGGTGTGGGCCGAGTCTGGGCTCTTTCCAGGCCCAAGCCCTAACAAGAACCCTCGCGCGATGGAGTGGCTCTGTCGCGCGATGGTTTGATTGGGCCTCCAGGCCCAATGCAACTTTTGGACAAACCCGGTCATGTTTATCTCTCTTACAAAGGCCCATCATCTCTGGGTATGACACCGCAACAATTTTTGATGGTTGCCATTAATTACATGATTTTCAAATCCGGATTACTTTTTGCATCCCTAGCGGTAGTCTGCTTGCGCACGTCCATTTTCAATCAACGACGATCTATCCGTCCCTTTTCAATCAACGACGATCTATCTGTCCGTTTTCAATCAAGGACGATCCATCCGTCCATTTTCAATCAAGGACGATCTATCCGTCCATTTTCAATCAAGGAATCCATCCATTTTCAATCAAGGACGATCTATCCGTCCAATTATCAATCAAGGACGATCCATCCGTCCATTTTCAATCAAGGATGATCCATCCGCCCATTTTCAATCAACGACGATCTATCCATCCATTTTCAATCAACGACGATCCATCCGTCCATTTTCAATCAAGGACGATCTATTCGTTCATTTTCAATCAACGACGATCCATTCGTCCGCTATCAATCAAGGATGATCCATCCGTCCAATTATCAATCAGCGACGATCCATCCGTCCGCTATCAATCAACGACGATCTATCCGTCCAATTCTACTCAATGACGATCTATCCGTCCATCTTATTTATTCCCCCAGGAGAGTTTATTCAAACGTTTGATCTGCTCTCCAATCCATTGGTGCACGGTATTTTTATATATACTTGTTTGCATTTTTTATTTTATCGGCTTTTGGGTAAATTGGATGGGTGTCTAGAAATCTTTAACGTTATCCATACCAGTCAATGGTGCTCTGCGTGCTGTCAAAGAGGGACTACTGTAGACACCCCAATCCGGTTTTCCAATTGTTTTACTTTATTTTTTCGGTTTCTTGTTTCCCCGATGATGAATCAGATCAAAAATAGTCTTGAGAGTGAAATGGTTTGAGCTTGGAGTGAGTGGAGCCCATCCTAAACCCAAAAACCCTAAATCAAAACCCTGACCTAAGGTTTGACTATCGCGCGACCTATTGGATCCCTCGCGCGATGCTTCATCTGCCAGGTGTTGGTCAAAGTCAAAGCCTTGACTGTTGACCATCGCGGGGCTTGTTTAACCGTCGTGCGACGGTATCACTCCTTCGCGCGATGGTCAATACCTGTCACTTTCACCTTTTTCCAGCTGGATTTTGTGATGATCAGGGGGCCACTGTCCTGAGGAACCCTGTTTTCGTCGACTAAATAGTATTCTACAGGTGCATGGGTTGCACCACCCTCACAACCACTCCCATCACCTTGTTGGCCTCTTCTTCCACCAAGGGAGGTGGCCAGCCTTGTTGGCTGGTTGCTAGGCCAAGCCTTCCACCCACCATACACCTCCTCTTGCCCTATAAGTACCCCCCATGGTTCTTCTTCCAAAGGGTTACAAAAAAAGGTTACCAATTCTCAAGCAAAAAAGACTTCACAAGCCCTAACACACTTGATATCTCCTCACTCTAACAACATCCATACACTCATTTTCCAAGCTACACCACCTCGTTCAATCCATTTTCAAAACACTCAAGCAAAGGTATAATATCCTACTGTTTACTGTTTTGATCCCTGAGGGGGGCTGTCAGGGCCAAGGTTGGTAATCTATACCAGTCCTGGTCCTAAAGTCAGCAAGGTTACAGGAAACCGTGCACTGGCACTCCCACGCGAAATGGACCCAGTCACGTGCGCAATGGTTCTCGTGGGGATGGGGTGCTAGTTTATTTCTGTTTTAACAAGTGTTAATGAATAACTGTGAAGCATGACTAAAAAGATTCACTATTTTGCATGATGAAGTTCGTAGTTTAACTTAGAACCCGTATCCATTAGCTTGGGAATACTCCTGGGTTGCTTCTGAACATGTCTCAGAGCCCAGGCATGCAAAGCAATTCCTGGAAGTCCAATCATGACCCTCGCGCGAAGATCTGACTCCATCGCGCGAAGGTTAGCCTATTTCCAACAATTGCCCTTGCATGGGCAACTTGGTCTGCGGCCCTTGTTTTGGTACCCCCACTGTTTAGGGGTCGTATTTTATTTTTTGTAGGTGGATAAATTCAAGTAGTGCTTTAAACAGCACTGGAATGCAACGGCTTCTCGTGCCTCTTGAACGTAACCCTAATTTGTCAATGAAACCCCTGTCTTGCAAAACAGACAAGGAGTGAGTGCACCTTTGCCTCTCGTGGCAAAGGCCCTCCGATGCCTTTGTTAGTATCACGTACTAGCATTCAAACCCTAATTATCAATAGGAAAGCAAATAGAATGCAATGTATTGCGTACCTTTTACCTCTAGGTTTACCTCATATTTATAGATATGCGTATGCTTGTTGCCCAAGCATTCTTGTTGCCATAGGATTCCTAACTCGTATAGGAAACCCATGACATCAAGGATTCTCGTTTCCTTTATCAGTTTATGGAAAAGAGTCCTTTTAGGATTCTTTTCCTTAAAGAGCCGAACATCCATTCTCATTGGGTATCTTTCTTAGATCCTATATTCTCGGGATCTTATTCCTTAACGGAATACCAACATTTCTGGATCTTTCCAGAATGTTCCTCAAACTCCAACAATCGATTTGGAGCTCTTTCCTTGTTCGGCCATCTCGTTGCCGAACAGAGGGCCTGGACCAGTTACTTCACATGTAACTGGTCTTTTATCAATTATTTGGACCATTCCTTTTTTTAGGGGGGGGGGGGGGGGGGGGGGGTTCTCCTTTTGTTTGGCTCTCTCATAGCCGAACAAGGTACTTTGAACAGTGGCTTTACGTGTCACCGGTCAATCGTGTTGACCTTTCATAAGCTCCATGCTCGGGTGCTTCTTGGGCCTGCTCGGGAATACCTCCCTACAATTGCTCCCCAGCTTCACTTATTATTTTTTACTCAGATGATGTGTGAAGCTTCTCTTCCGAGCAAATTCATTCTGCTCCTGCACCTTATATATTGGAGCAACTTATCATCATTTTACCATGACGAAAATACCTTTTTAGGCCGTTTTCAGGCTTTCAGCCCTAATCTTTACACGTGTCAATGTTTATTTTGTTCACATTTAATGCGGACAGGCGTGTTTTTGGGGAACGGAACACTCAAACGCCGTCTGGGGTGACGTTTCACTTACGCCACCCTGGCTGTAGGGTATTTTTGGGTTTTCGTCCCATTTTTCAAAACACCCCAATCTTCCCCTTAGACTCCCTCTGCAGAAGAAAAAACTGTTCAAGCGTTCCCCCGCCATTGAAGCTCTGTTCATCGTCTCAAGACCTCTTCTTTTAAGGATTCCATCGACTATTCTCGTAAGTCATCATTTCTTCTTCTTACAACTCCATTTCTCTAGTGGATTGTTTTCAACCGCAGTTTAGGGTTTCATTGTCCCCATTGCTTTACACTTCGTAGAATTCCAAAATCCTATCTGGTAATGGGTAGATTTCGAAGGCACTGTAATACTCCTCAAGCCATGGCTAGTTTCAGATCTCGATATGGGATTCCTGACGATGTAGCCACTGTATTGGCTCCTGAGGATGCCCTTCGTGAGAGTTTCGATTTCGACACTCTTCACATTCCTGTAGTAGCCATTGTTGAGGGCGGGGTTAGATTCCCCTTGGCTCCTCTGCTTCGCCAAGTTTTGGCGTATTATAGACTTTCCCCAATGCAAGTCTCTGCCAACTTCTTCCGAGTAGTTATGGGCATCAACACCATAAATCAGATGTTAGGGACCTCTTTAGGTTTATACGACATTCATCACCTATACAGTATCTCTAGAACCGGGGATGCCCTCACATATTATTTAAAGAGTAGGGATTCTAGGAAGAAGCTTGTCCTTGAACTCCCTGACTCTGCTCGAGGGGATGACGACGACTTCCTGATTGTCACGGGCAACTTCGAACCCAGAGATGAGGACGGCCAAGTGATTGGTTTTCACGCTCCTCATGTATTCGGGAGCCCACGTTAGTGCTTTCCCCTAATTTCAAATCCTTGTCCTTTTTCATAGGAAAAGCTTTTTCGTGCTTTCTAATTATTTATGCTTTGCTCGGCTGCAGCTTCGAACATTAATCGGGGTTATAATATCATAACCCCTCAAGTGCACGTAGCTGATATCAAGCGAGCACTTGCTTTCAACGGCGAAGGGACTTACCTTGCTGACCGAGCAAGAGCGGCTCAGGTTCTGCTGAGTTACAAAGCGTCATACGGGGGGTTTATTGATCGGCGTACCCGAGCAGCGGACAACCTTGCAGCGGCTGGTCCTTCAAGACCTGTTCCCGAAGAAAGGCGTTCTCGGACACCTCCAATCTCCGACGAACCAATTCCCCTTGCCGAAGAAGCCTCCAGTCCCACATCAAGTTCTTCTTCCAGCGGTTACACGCCTTCACCTCCAGCAATGAACCAGCCAATTGATTTAGGGAGTCTTCTCACCATACCTGGTCGAGGTCGTGGCGCTGCTCGGGGCCAAGGTGGCCAAGGTCGTGGCCGCCGTACTCAGACTCAGACTGATGCTCCTCCTGGCTTTTCCCCAGAAGAAATCGAGGCCATCCACAGAGAGAAACGTCAACGGGTGGAACAGCCTCAAGAAAGACCCCTACCTTCCTCCTCGTCTCCTGCTCCAATATGGGCTCCCCCCTTCTCTCATGGGAACCGAGCTATCACTGCTCGGGACACTGTCAAGACCGAAGGGACTGCCCTTGCATTGTCCCAGGCCTTTTTGTTGCCTGGGGACATGCAAAAAGAAGTTGCAATGTCTCCAGACAATCTTCTCAGTTCCTTCATGTCCCACAACGCCAAGGTAAAATTTCTTTTTGTGATCATAGTGTACACAGAACTTAACAGTTATGTTTATCACAATTGTTTTGAATGTTTCCAGGTGATGCAAAAAATGGTGGCCATGGCTCAAAAACTTAGCCAATCAGAGCCCCAACGAGCAAAACTTGTCAGTGAAAACTCCAAGCTCCAACGTACCATCATCAGGCTTGAGAGAGAAAGGAACCAGGCCCAGGGGGTTGCAGATGGCCTGAAAGGACAGTTGAAGGGGACTGAGGACAGTCTTGCCCAGACTTTGAAGGAGCTCGAGACGTCCCAGAATGAAGCCAAGGCTGCCTTTGAAAAGGGATATAACGAAGGAATCAAAGTTGCCACAGAGAGCTACACAAACCAGATGCCTGGAATTCAGGATCAAGTTTGGGTGGCGTCTTGGAGGGCCTGCCTTGAAAAAGCAGAGATTCCTGAGTCATCTCCACTTTGGACCAACATTGAGCTTCCAAGCGCAGCAGCTGGTGATCAGGAGGAAATTGTTGAAGAGGGAGATGAAGAACAGGTCTTGCAGACAGCGGAGCCTCCTGTTACCGAAGTGGAGCCTCAGAGTGATATGACCAACTCTGGCCAAAAGGAAGCCAGTGGTGGTCAACTTGAAGATGAGAATCTAACTGCAGCTGAAGCTCCTCCAACTGTTCCTACAACCGTTCAAGACGTGACTGAAGATGAGTGAATATGTCTTTGTATTGTGACAATATGTTTGGCTTTCTGTTTCTGGGCCTAGCCAAAGTGTTCAAAACATTCTAACAGTATTTCGTACTTGTCTTTAAGTATTTCGTACTTATGCATATATTTGAATGCTTCTAAGTCTGTGCACATTCGTTGTATGATTTGAACAGTTTTGTGCATATTCTCGTATGCTTATGCATGTATTCATATGCTTTGCATAGTCTCGTAGAGTTTAAGTTTCACGTATGTTAAACTTTTAAGTTTCACGTACTTAAATGTTTGAAATTTACAAAAGTATTTCGAACTTGTGTTCAATTTACACAAGTATTTCGAACTTGTGTTCAAGTGTCACGTACTTTAAATGGATGTCATATACCCTGCTCCCCAATACGAATGAGGGAATTTTACTTCGTAATTCGTATTTAAAACAAATACCAGAAACAACAATAGTTATAAAAAAAGGCGACTTTATTCATAAGCTATAGAGCTCAAGAGGGCGTTATTCGTACCCCGTGCAGCTAAAATAACAGAACTAGAACATAAGAGAGTTTTATTCGTAACTCTCACACAATCACGATGTGTACAAAGAAAAAGTATTTTTCATATAAAAAACTTCCTCAAATTATGGACATTCTAAGGCCTTGGCACCGGGTTCCCATCCAGGTCTGCCAGTCGATAAGCCCCAATGCCTACAATCTCAGTAACTCGATATGGGCCCTCCCAATTGGCCCCCAACTTTCCTTCATTAGCCACTTTAGTGTTGCCGAGCACCTTTCGTAGCACAAGGTCCCCAACACTAAATTCCCGTGGATGCACATGTTTGTTGTAGCCTTTGATTAACTGCTCTTGGTACGAGGCCAAGTGCACTAGGGCCCGTTCTCGTCTCTCCTCGGCAAGATCTAATTCAATCTCCAAAGCTCGATCGTTGCCTCCACTTTCAACCAAATTGGTCCTGTTGGTCGGCAGACCTACCTCCAATGGAATAACAGCCTCTGTTCCATACGCCAAAGAATAGGGGGTCTCTCCCGTAGACCTCCTAGGTGTTGTACGGTATGCCCATAGAACCAATGGCAATTCATCAGGCCATTTCCCCTTTGCTTTATCCAAACGTTTCTTAATCCCATCAAGAATGGTTTTGTTAGATGCCTCTGCTTGGCCATTACTTTGAGGGTAGGCCGGAGTTGAATAATAATTTCTTATCCCATACTGGGTACAGAAAGTTTTGAACTTTTTCTGAAATTGAGACCCATTGTCTGTAATCAATGAGTACGGGACTCCAAAACGAGTAATGATGCTCTTCCATACGAACCTCTCTATCATAGGTTCGGTGATTTTAGCCAATGGTTCTGCCTCAATCCATTTGGTAAAATAATCTGTCGCAACTAGTAGAAATTTCCGATTTCCAGTTGCCTTGTGTAGTGGACCCACTATGTCCATTCCCCATTGAGCAAACGGCCAGGGACTCGTCAGCGGCACCAGGTCCTCGGCTGGTGTTCGAATCATTGGTGAAAATTTCTGACACTTCTCACAAATTTTTACGTACACCTTAGCATCTTCTTGCATGTACGGCCACCAAATACCCTTGGGTGATTGCTCGGTGGGCTATGGACCGACCACCAGCATGGCTTCCACAAGTTCCCTCGTGAATTTCGTGGAGGAACTTTTGCACCATCTCAGGATGCACACAAAGCAAGTAGGGTCCTGTAAAAGACTTCCTATATAGTTTTCCCTCTGGGGATAACCAGAACCGAGCAGATTTTGTCCTGATTTTATGTGCCTCCTTTTTGTCCAAAGGGAGTACTTCATCTCGTAAAAACTCCACTATTGGATCCATCCAACTTGGTCCTTGGTTCACGTTCAAGACCATCTCTACACTTCTGCCAATGCTCGGCTCAGTTAAATACTCTACGGCTATTTTTCTTTTAAACTCAGATGGCACAGCTGCAGCTAACCATGCCAATGAATCTGCATGAGCATTCTTTCCAGAACTTATCTGTTCAATATACACCCTTTCGAAGGTATCGAGCAGATCTCTGGTCACCTGTACATATGCCGCCATCTTCTCGCTCCGGGTTTCATATTGCCCGGACAGTTGATGGACTACGAGCTGTGAATCAGAATACACCCTAACTCGTTCAGCTTTTAGGGTTTTTGCACTTCTCAAACCAGCTAAAAGCGCCTCATACTCTGCCACATTATTTGATGCATTGAACCCTAGCCGAACAGATAATTCTAACATTGACCCTTCAGGGGGTAAAAGCACAACTCCAATTCCTGAACCGGTGTTGCAAGCTGACCCATCAACAAACTGCTTCCATTCCAGGGGATCTTGTTCGGCTAATGCCTGTTTCTTCGTTACAGGAGACTTTGCTTCACACTCCTTTCTCGTAGGAGGCAGAGGTGCAACCGCAGGTGAGAATTCTGCCACAAAATCCGCCAACACCTGGCCTTTGATTGCTGTGCGCGGCTGATAGTCGATGTCATATTGGCTCAACTCAACGGACCAAGTTGAGATCCTTCCCGAGAAATCTGCCTTTCGGAGCAATGATTTTAATGGGAACTCAGTGTAAACCACAACTTTATGGCTCTGGAAATAATGTGGCAATTTTCTAGTTGCTGTCCTTTGTAGGGAGGTATTCCCGAGCAGATACATTTAGTTACCAAACACGTGATGTTTGGGAACACGAGGTAAATACGACTGGACTTATCGCCGGGCAGTTCGGTGAACAGCGATATGGACCAGTGATATGAGAAGTCATGGCTTCAAGCAGACTGTTCGGTTATGATACAGCCGAACAGATGTAGTAAAAAACCTAGCACGTGATACGAGTGATCACGGGTTGAAAACAATGCAATCGATATCCGAATAAATGGTACGTAGGACCATAGTTTGAATATAGACAGGACAGTCATCATGCTAAACAAGTGTTCGGCAATATGGACCAGTGACATGAGAAGTCAATGGTCCAGGAAGGTTGTACGGGCTCAAGGACCAGTTACATGTGAGGTAACTGGTCCAAGCCGTCTGTTCGGCTATGAGACGGCCGAACAAAGATGGAACTCCAATCGAGAGTAGGAGCAGAGAGAATACTCTGGAAGATTCCAGAATAGTCATGTCTCATATAGGGATAAAGATCCCAAGAATATAGGATCTGAGAAAGATACCCAACGAGTATGGGATGTTCGGCTCTTAAAGGAAAAGAATCCTAAAAGGACTCTTTTCCATAAACTGATAAAGGAAACGAGACTCCTTGATATCCTGGGTTTCCTATACGAGTTAGGAATCCTATGGCAATAAGGATGCTTGGACAGCAAGCATCCATGAATCTATAAATATGAGGAAAACCTAGAGGTTAGAGGTACGCAATACGTTGCATTATTATTGCTTTCCTACTGATAATTAGGGTTTAACTGCTAGTACGTGATACTAACAAAGGCATCGGAGGGCCTTTGCCACGAGAGGCAAAGGTGCACTCACCCCCTGTCTATTTTGCAGATTAGGGTTCAGACGTCGAGCTAGGGTTCCGGTGAAGAGGCACGAATAAGCCGTTGCAATCCAGTTGATCCGAAGCGTCAATTGTTTTCATCCCCCTACATCCTTAATGCTAGGACCAATTTCTCGAGGGGCAAATACCTTGTTTCGGCATCTAACAAAGTTTTGCTCACATAATAGACTGGGATTTGCTCGGATCCCTTATCCCTTAAAAGTACTGCACTTACAGCATGCTCAGAAACAGCTAGATATAAAATCAGAGACTCACCTGTTTCTGGAGTCGAAAGAAGGGGAGGAGAGGCCAAATATCCCTTTAGATCCTGAAAGGCTTGTTTACATTCTGCTCCCCATTCGAACCCTTCCCTTTTCTTTAATAGCTGAAAGAAAGGTCTGCACTTGTCACTTGATCGGCTAATAAATCGATTAAGAGCTGCTGCCATCCCAGTTAATCGTTGGACTTCTTTCGTTGTCCAAGGACTTTCCAGATTTTGTAAGGCCTTTATCTGGTCGGGATTTGCCTCTATTCCCCTTAGAGTTACAAGATGGCCCAAAAACTTTCCAGAGCCGACTCCAAACGCACACTTCGAGGCGTTGAGTTTCAACTTGTACTTCCTCAAAATCTCGAAAGCTTCTCTTAAATCTGCATTATGGCCTTGCCCAGATTTACTCTTTACCACCATGTCATCTATGTAGACCTCCATAGTTTTGCCGAGCAATTTTCTAAACATGATGGTCGCCAGTCTCTGATACGTTGCCCCTGCATTCTTCAATCCAAAAGGCATGACATTATAACAGTACAACCCTCGTGGTGTAATAAAAGACGTCTTCTCCTGATCTGGTCCAAACATTGCAATTTGATGGTATCCTCGATATGCATCGAGAAAACTCATCCGTCCATATCCCGCTGTTGCATCAACCAACTGGTCAATCCTTGGAAGAGGAAAACTGTCTTTAGGACACGCCTTGTTTAAATCTGTGAAGTCAACACATACACGCCATTTTCCGTTCTTTTTCTTGACGACAACAGTATTTGATAGCCACTCTGGATAATAAACTTCCCTTATTGCCTTGGCTTCTAACAAGTGATCCACTTCTTCAATTACAGCGTCAACGTGCTGTACGGCCGCCCTTCGTTTCTTTTGAATGACCGATTTATGCTGTGGATCTATATTCAAATGATGGCAGATAACATTTGCATTCACCCCAGGCATCTCCTCTGGTGTCCAAGCAAATACATCGACATAAGTTTTCAAAAAACTAATCAGTTCATTCTCTTCCTCTTCTGGCAGTGATTCCCCAATTAGAAAATACCTATCTGGATCAGTCTCGTTGATCAGTGTTTTCTTCAAATCCTCAACCACCCTTTCGGTTGGGTCTTTTCCGATATCCTCAATGGTCGGCAGATCCGGAGTTTCCACAGTATTAATATGGTGGGCATTATGGACTCTTTTAATGATGGATACCAAACATTGTTGAGCTATCTTTTGGTTACCTTTGATGTGCTCAATCCCATTAGACCCTGGGAACTTTACCATCTGATGGAAAGTTGAAGAGACTGCCCTCATCTTGTGCAACCATGTCCTTCCTATAATCACGTTATAGGAAGACGGTACATCCACCACTAAGAAGTCGGTTCGTAGCACCACTGTCCCAGCCCGAACAGGCAGAGTTACCTTGCCTAACGGCCAAACTGCTCCTGCTCCAAATCCGACCAGTGGAGTTGCTGATTGTACCAAATCTTCTTGTGTGAGCCCCAGTTTCTTGAACGCATCGTAGTATAGCACTTCGGTGCAACTCCCTGAATCTACCAGGATTCTCTCCATATCATATTCCCCAACTCGTAGGGTTATGACCAAAGCATCATTGTGAGGTACCTGGACTCCTCCCAGATCTTCATCAGTAAAAACTATGCCCTCGTTGCTTGCCCCTTCGTTGCGACCTCTTTTCTTCCCCAACTGCATTACATGCTGGTCATGTTTCACTCGTCTCTGAAGCAATCTCACCTCATTTCTCGTATAAGGTTCGGCCAATCCATGTATCATATGGATTATCCCATTTGGATTTTGTTCGTAATCCAATTCCATTGCCTTGTCTTTATCCTTGGAATCCTCTTGGATAAATTCTTTGAGGTAACCTCGTGAGACCAAATCATCAAGATGTCGTTTAAACATCTCACAGTCCTCTGTCATGTGACCCCAATCCTTATGGTAACTGCAGTGTTGGTTCGTAGCACGTTTTGCATCTTTATTCCCACCAAGAGTTGGGGGCCATTTGAAGTATGGTTGATTCTTTATTCGATAAAGAATCCTGTAAATGGGCTCTTTCCAAACCGTGTTTATTGAAAAGAATGACTTGGGATCCGGGGCTTGTTTATCCTTGTACTGCTCTTTCTTCGCCTGCCCATAATCTTTCCTTTCATGATAGGTTTTGGGCTCTGGCTTGTCAGCTTTCTTTGTAGGCCCCTTTACTTGCTCGGCGGCCAACTTTCCATCCTCTCGTAGGATGTCATCCTCGTTCCTGGCATGCTGCTCAATCCTCTCCATTAATTTTGCCAATGTCTGCACGGGACTCATGTTTAGAGACTTACGCAGTTCCCCCCGAACAGGTAAACCCGTTTTGAACGTGGCTATTGCGTACTCTTCACTACATCCTTCAATTTCGTTGAAGGTCTCCCAGTACTTCTTTGCATAAGTCCTGATCGGCTCGTCCTCTCCTTGTTTCATAAAAGAAAGACTCTTAAAGGTTTTGGGAGCTTTCCTGCTCGTCAAGAACCGTGCAGTGAATTCCTCGGCCAATTGCACCCATGTTCGGATGGAGCGTGAGCCCAATTTGTGGAACCAGGACAGAGCAACCTTCCCCAAACTCGACGGGAACATCTTGCACATAATTGCATCATCCCCTTCATGCATAAACATTGCTTGCTGATAATGCTGTATATGGGCCACGGGATCAGTATCTGTCTCATAGAGGATGAATGTCCCGTGCTTTACCCTGGTCGGCAATCTAGCCTCCTGTAACTTTTTTGCAAAAGGGGAGGATGCTATATTCTGCAGTGCTCTCCGTGCTGCTTCCCGTGCAGTCATGGCTTCATCCTCTGGTCCTTTCTTGGATCTAGTTCGTTCCCAATCGGAATCAGGTCTCTCGTACCTGTCCCTATGATGTTTTCTACTCCCTTCTTCTTCGGGGGTAGAACTCCGACCTCTGCTTCTCCTCTTTCTTGGAGATACCCTCCTTCGCTCGGGTGTTCGGATCCTGCTCCTCCCTTTTCGTGGAGAAGTTTTACGTCGCCTCGGGGTCAGACTTCTGCTTCTGCTCTTCCTTCCTCGTGAAGGAGCCTTTTGGTACTGTACCAAAGCGTATTCACTGCCTCTAGAATTTCTTCGAGATAGTCCAGAGTCCTCCGGATGTTCTCTGATTCTCTCTAGTTCTCTGATTTCATGTTCTCGTTTTTTGATCAAACGAGCATACTCCTCAATTTCTCGTCTCTTTTTATCAAGAACGTCTTCGCTACGGAATACACTTCTGGAGTGTGCAATCGATTCATCCCCTCGATGGGATTTAGTCCTTCTCGTGGACTTTGATGCCGTCTCTCCATCTCTATTTCTGGAGTTGCCGTGGATAGTAAGGGGGTGGCCCTTACTCGTGGTCCTTTTGTGTCCTCCGTCGGGCTTTCTCGGAGCCCCGGGTGGAGACTTATCCCCTCCCTCAATTAACACATCCTTTGGGTCGTGTGGCGTTGCTGGCTCTACTTCCACCATGGTCGTATTTCAAAGGGAACTCTTTCGTTTCCCACAGACGGCGCCAATTGTAGGTGGATAAATTCAAGTAGTGCTTTAAACAGCACTGGAATGCAACGGCTTCTCGTGCCTCTTGAACGTAACCCTAATTTGTCAATGAAACCCCTGTCCTGCAAAACAGACAAGGAGTGAGTGCACCTTTGCCTCTCGTGGCAAAGGCCCTCCGATGCCTTTGTTAGTATCACGTACTAGCATTCAAACCCTAATTATCAATAGGAAAGCAAATAGAATGCAATGTATTGCGTACCTTTTACCTCTAGGTTTACCTCATATTTATAGATATGCGTATGCTTGTTGCCCAAGCATTCTTGTTGCCATAGGATTCCTAACTCGTATAGGAAACCCATGACATCAAGGATTCTCGTTTCCTTTATCAGTTTATGGAAAAGAGTCCTTTTAGGATTCTTTTCCTTAAAGAGCCGAACATCCATTCTCATTGGGTATCTTTCTTAGATCCTATATTCTCGGGATCTTATTCCTTAACGGAATACCAACATTTCTGGATCTTTCCAGAATGTTCCTCAAACTCCAACAATCGATTTGGAGCTCTTTCCTTGTTCGGCCATCTCGTTGCCGAACAGAGGGCCTGGACCAGTTACTTCACATGTAACTGGTCTTTTATCAATTATTTGGACCATTCCTTTTTTTAGGGGGGGGGTTCTCCTTTTGTTCGGCTCTCTCATAGCCGAACAAGGTACTTTGAACAGTGGCTTTACGTGTCACCGGTCAATCGTGTTGACCTTTCATAAGCTCCATGCTCGGGTGCTTCTTGGGCCTGCTCGGGAATACCTCCCTACATTTTTGTTATCCCGTGTAGGGAGGTATTCCCAAGAACATACATCTAGTTTCCGAACACGTGATATTCGGGAGGTATTGGTAAGTACGACAGGACTTACCGCCGGGCAGTTCTGTGAACAGCGATATGGACCAATGATATGAGAAGTCATTGCTATAAATAGACTGTTCGGCAATTAGAGACATTCTGATTACATTGGACCAAGTTACATGTGAAGTAGTTGGTCCAAGCAGACTGTTCGGTTATGATACAGCCGAACGGATGTTGTAAAGAACCAAGCACGTGATACGAGTGATCACGGGTTGAAAGCAATGCAATCGATATCCGAATAAATGGTACGTGGGACCATAGTTTGAATATAGAAAGGAATGGTCCAAATAATTGATAAAGGACCAGTTACATGAGAAGTGGCTGGTCCAGGCTGTCTGCTCGGCTATGAGGTGGCCGAACAAAGAGAGAAGTCCTATCAGATGTTGAAATAGAGGGAACACTTTGGAAGAGTCCAGAAACAGTGGTATTCCGTTTAAAGTGATATCCCGAGAATATAGGATCTGTAAAAGATACCCAATGGGAATGGAATGTTTGGCTTGTTATGGAAAAGAGTCCTACAAAGATTAAGGAAATAAACTGATAAGGGAACGAGAATCCAAGAGATTCTGGTTTTCCTATACGAGGTAGGAAACCTAGGGCAATATGGATGCTTGACCAGTAAGCATACGCAAATCTATAAATAAGAGGTAAACCTAGAGGCAAAAGGTACGCAAAACATTGCTTTCATATTGCTTTCCTACTGATAATTAAGGTTTGATTGCTAGTACGTGATACTAACTTTGCCATCGGAGGGCCTTTGCCACGATAGGCAAAGGTGCGCTCACCCCCTATCTATTTTGCAGATTTGGGTTCCGACGACGAATTAGGGTTCCGGTGAAGAGGCACGAACAAGCCGTTGCAATCCAGTTGATCCGAAGCGTCAATTGTTTTCATCCCCCTACAATTGGCGCCGTCTGTGGGAAAACGAACCAGTTCCTTTTTAAAAAATAAGTACGATGGAAGAAGATCCAGCTACTCCATTTAGTCCGAAGGACCAGTTGGGTGGGGGAAGAGATAAATCCCCACCAGGAGCTCCGAGAAAGCCCACTGGTAGACATGACAGAGGTAGCTCCAAAGAAAAAGGAGACAAAACTGCTACTGGCTCCACGAGAAAGAGTAGGTCTCATCGAAGAGAAGAGTCAATTACCCGTTCAAAGAGCATACACGATGATGACGATGTCCTTGATAAGAAGAGAAGGGAAATCGAGGAGTATGCTCGTTTAATTAAAAAATGAGAGTATGAGATACAGGAGTTGCAGTGGGTACGAGAGCACCCAGAAGATTCTGGACTCTCTCGTAGGCATTCCCAAAGAGATGGAAGGACGCTGGTAGTCCATAAGCAGACCCATTCACGAAGAAGAAGAAGCAGAAGTCCTGTCATAGGGCGTTATGAGGCTTCTCCATGAAAAAGGGGAAGAAGAAGTAAAAGCCGAACAGAAGAGAGAAGGGCTTCTTCACGAAAAGGGAGAAGCAGAAACAGAAGTTCCACCCCCGAAGAGGAGGGAACAAGGAAACATCATCGAGACAGGTATGAGAGACCTGATGCTAATTGGGCCAAAGCTGCGGCTCACAAATCCAAGGAGTTCGAGGATGGGACAGTGACTGCACGTGAAGCAGCGCGTAAGGCATTAAGTAATATTGCGGCCTCCCCATTTACAAAGAGGCTACAGGAGGCTAAGTTGCCGAGCAGAGTGAAGCACGGTGCATTCGTACTTTATGAGACAAATACGGATCCCGTGGCTCACATCCAGCATTATCAACAGGCTATGTTTATGCATGAAGGGGACGATTCCATCTTGTGCAAGATGTTTCCCTCCAGTCTTGGCAAAGTGGCCTTATCCTGGTTTCATAAACTGGCCCCACGATCCATACGTGGGTGGAGGCAGTTGGCCGAGGAATTCACTGCTCGGTTCTTGACAAGCAGAAAGGCCCTAAAGACCTTTGAGAGTCTTTCCACCATGAAACAGGAGGAGAACGAGCAAATCAGGAATTATGCAAAGAAGTACTGGGAAACTTTCAACGAGATTGAAAGTTGCAGTGAGGAGTACGCAATTGCTACCTTCAAGACTGGTTTGCCTGTTCGGGGAGAGCTACGCTGATCATTGAATAAACATCCAGTAGCCACTTTGGCTAAATGATGGAACGAATAGAGCAACATGCCATAATGGAGGATGACATACTCCGTGAGGATGGTAGGACAGTTGCCGAACAGCCGAAGGCAGCGGCCAATGTGGGCACGCTACCCGGAAATTTTGCTTGTGAAATTGGGTGCGGCCCTTTTTGTTTGGAAAAGCGCGGCGAAACGCCTCAATTCAGAGTCGCCACTCGGGTTTTAGTGATGAAAGCACCCAAGGAACCGAACTCGAAAACGTTTGCCACGTTTGTTTGATTTTGGAAAAGGCTTGTAGACTGGTCCGTCGTCACCTTCGATATCTGAGGTTCGGGAGCCAGGTTACGAGAGGGGAAGGGTTTTATGGCACCCCTCTCGCCCAATCCGGAGATCGGTCTCTACTCGGGCATTTTGTAAAACATTTACATTTTTCTCTCATTTGAACATTTTTTAGCCAGTTAGGGCGGGGGAATAGTTAATGGGGGTTAAAACTGTGACAAGTTGCAGTTAAGTGACAAAATGCTTCATGAATGACTTGCTTGCAATGATAAACATAGATTGAGAACAAGCACTGGACGACCCGATTGAATTTGAAGTTCGCTGCCCTGAAGGAGCATGAGCAGGGTCCGCACCAGCATGCACTGGCCGAACCAGTGCATGCAGAGACGACCTGCGCATGCCACAACCTGACTGGCGTACTTCACTCTCCAGGTTTCACAGTCTTCGTTTGCAATCCTCTGGGCTCTGGAAAAGGACCAGCGCACACCCAGGACAAACCACACAATTAGTAGAGCAACATATTCATAGTTACAGACAGATGAGGTAACTGGAAGCCATAAAAATAGACAAGAAACCCCCTAAACAGAGTGGGGACATAAAAAGGCCAAGTTTAAGCTAAAATGCAAGGGCCAGCCACTGGATCCTGGGAAAAACTGCCGTACGCCAGTTGTAGACAACCGTGCGCCAGTTTGACCCTAATCCAATGCTTGGCTTTGCATCATCTGGGTTCTGGAACACGACCAGAAGGATCCCAGAGGCCTTTTGAATAGACAAAGAGTAAGCAGTAACCACCATATCTAAACAGTTCTAAATATACAAAAAATAGTAAACTGGTTATTTAGCATGCAAAGGTGATTGACAGAAAGATAAAATGACAGAAATGGTGATCCATGATCCCCACGCCAGTATTGCTCGTTCTGCCATGACTGGCGTACGGCATATGGTCACTGGCGTGCGCCATGTGTCACCTCAGGCGATTGTTGTATTTTACCAGTCCAAGGCCAGGACTAGTATTGTTTACTAGCCTGGGCCTTGCTGGTTCCCCTCAAGAGTCGAAAACAGAAAAGAACATAAAGGTGGTATACCTTTTGTATTGAGGTTTAAAGGGGGTATTGAGCTTAAGGGATGAAGATGGAGGCTTGGAAGGTGGCTGTATGTTAGCAGGATGTATGGAGGTGGGTTGCTTTCCTTTCTCTTTCAATGGAAGGAGAGAAATAGAGAGCAAGAAGAGAGGAGAAGAGAGCTTTTTGCTTCTTAATGAGGCTAACCCCTTACAAATGAATGCAAGGGGGGTATTTATAGTGGAGAGAGACTGAGATCAGTCTGGTGGTAAGGCCTGTTTGGCTGGCTGGGGTCAAGAAGAGAGCCTTCCCATGCATTAAATGCATGGGACTAGTTGATGGGGGGTGTAGGAGAGAGGGGGAGCGGGCCTGGCCGATATAATCATCAGGGGCTACTGTGGCCGACGTCAGGGTGGCACAAAAGTCTCGTCCATGTGGCTGAATAAAGTTGATTTGACTGGGTTTGACTGGCGTGCGCCACACATTGACTGGCGTGCGCCACTTATAATTGGGTCAACGGTCGATGACTGACACGTGGCAGATAACTGGCGTACGCCTCCAAGACACTGGCGTAGGCCAGTTGGGTTTTGCTGGGGCTGTTTGGCTCTGGTTTGAAGGGTTTGAAATGGGTTTTAAAGGGGTTCGGGACGCTCAAAGCTCAAACACACCATTATCCTCAGACTGTTCTCGACCAAAATCATCATTGGGGGAATAAAAGATCGACAAATAACGTTATCCGGACAGTCCAGAGTGGGGTGTCTACAGAAGCCCCCCTTTGACGGCACTTGATGCACCATTGACTGGAGACAAGTAACGTCAAAGGTTCTCTAGACACCCTCTTCAAGGCTATCCAGAATGCACGAATTTTGAAGAACCTGTTTGATTCGTAGTTGGGGCGGACAGACCGCTGCTTTGTTGTTTTTGACGGACAGATCATAGAATGTGGACTCTCCTGGGGAATGATTCAAAAGTATCGACCCTGCTGGGGGGAAGAAGACCGTGGGACGGATAGATCGTCGTTGATTTGAATTTGGACGGATAGATCGTCGTTGATTTGAAATTTGGACGAGTGGATCGTCGTTGATTTGAAATTGGATGGGTGGACCGTCGTTGATTAGAACTTGGACGCGTGGATCGTCGTTGATTTGAAATTGGACGGATAGATCGTCGTTGACTTGAATTTGGACGGATAGATCGTCGTTGATTTGAAATTGGACGGATAGATCGTCGTTGACTTGAATTTGGACGGATAGATCGTCGTTGATTTGAATTTGGACGGATAGATCGTCGTTGATTTGAATTTGGACGGATAGATCGTCGTTGATTTAAAATTTGGACGAGTGGATCGTCGTTGATTTGAAATTGGATGGGTGGACCGTCGTTGATTTGAAATTGGACGCATGGATCGTCGTTGATTTGAGATTGGACGGATAGATCATCGTTGATTTGAAATTGGACGGATAGATCGTCGTTGACTTGAATTTGGACGGATAGATCGTCGTTGATTTGAATTTGGATGGATAGATCGTCGTTGATTTGTATTTGGACGGATAGATCGTCGTTGATTTGAAATTGGACGGATAGATTGTCGTTGATTTGAAATTGGACGGATAGATCGTCGTTGACTTGAATTTGGACGGATAGATCGTCGTTGATTTGAATTTGGACGGATAGATCGTCGTCGATTTGAAATTGGACGGATAGATCGTCGTTGATTTGAAATTTGGGCCTCTGCTTGGGGATAACTTCGACACGAGTATCAAAGCATCCCTTGGCAATTTAGGACACTGTTCGAGAATGGATCCCGTCGTATGGGGTGATTTGGGCCCCAGGCCCAACATTAACTGGCGTACGGTATAACCACACTGGCGTGCGCCACTTATTATACTGACCCGAGCCCAGACCCGGCCCAGATCCGGCCCAGCACGCCCCTACGTCGAATAAACAGTTGCAGCAGGCAGAGAAACCGCCATTCCTTCAGTTTTCGAAACTTCAGACATCCAACACTCTCCCAAATCTCCAATCTCTTCCTCAATCTTTCACCTTTCTCATAAACCCCAAATACCCACGCACACTCATGGCGGAATCCGGAGGCGGCAATGGGGGCAATGGCAGTGATAGAGGTGGGGGTGACGAGGTTTGACCAAGGGACGAGCCCGAGAGCCCTCAAATCAACGATCAATCGCGAGGCGAAGCCCTATCGGCGACTGGTGTATGGGTTTCTGGTGGCTCGAGCGGCGGTGATGGCCATGCAAAAGAGGTGGTTGGTGGCGAGGAGGGGCGTACGCCAGGAGGGCTGCGGCGTACGCCAGGCTCTGTTGTGATTGTGGGTCCACAGGTTCGTCGATTAGATCCAGGCAGTAGGGTAGAGGGTGTGGTGATTACCAGTTTGGGTTCGGTTGGAGCCGGCGGCAGTGGAAGGGGCAGTGGTGATGGTGGTGATGATGGTGGTGATGATGGTGGCCGGCCGGAGACACCGGTGAGAGATCCGGCGAGGGGTAAAGGTCCCGTGGTTGAGGAGGGTGTATCCGGAGAGGCACCCACGGAAGGGGTTGAGTTCCGGCCAGAAGTGGGGTCCTCGGTGCACGTGCCCATCACTCGGGGGGACTTTGCAGAGTTCGTATCTGAGGAAGAACTCGGCCGCTTGCTCCGGGAGAACCCGGGGGTGGTGGCTGCAGTGCTGGCAGCAAGGGAGGATAGGGCCCGGCAAGTTGAGAGAGCGTAGGAGGAGGAGCGCTTGAGGGAAGAGGCCGAGAGGGCCAGGGTCGAGGAGGAGGCCTTTGTGAGCGAGACTGAGGCAGCCGAGGAGGCTCAGGGGGAGGTGTGGTCCTTTGAGCGGGCAGTGACGCTCGCAGAGTCCATACGGCTGGCACCCCGTGCTAAGTTTGACCCGGCCACGTACACTTTGCCCGAGCCACACGTGTTTATCCCATCTGGGGTTGAGAGCCTGGGACCCCTTCGGGAGAGCTACGATGCAGAGCTTGTTCTGAGAGACCCACATAGACACCTGTCCGTGGATTGGGCGCAGGTATTCCTTTGAACTCACTTTGATATGCATGCCTTGTCACTTGAATCAATATGTAGCTTTGAACTATCGTAGCTTGACTTGTAATGCATGTAGGTTAGAGCCTTGAACTATAACTTGACTGAGAAAGTAGAACTTGAATTGCATGCCTCGACTTTGAAACTTTGACTTGAATGATAGAACACTTGAAGTAGTTAGATCGACTTGTAGGATTCCCATGACTTCGACAAAACCGTTAGTGCCAAACTCGAATAAAACATAAACTGCCTCGACTTAATAAGATACTCCCCTGAACTTGAATTCGACCAAGTAGACTGCCATGACATGTTGAACGCCTGGATGGTGTGCCCCACAGTTTGAATCGACCATATTGGTAAACAGAACACTTGTGAAATCGACTGAGAGATGTGCCTCGAGAGAAATAAAGCCCTGTAGCTCGGAACTTGACTGAGAAATACCTTTGAATTGATTCGATCGATAGCAGAACCGGATAGGATAATACAAGTGACCGGTAACTTTGTTCGACCCTTATGATGCCTGTTTCGACTGTAGAGTTACTTTTTGAAATTTTGAATTCGACTAACCGCTTGGATTGCAGTTACTGATGAAACTCTTTTCACTGCCTGTCTTTGTCATGCAGAGGGGAGCAGCCAGCACTCGGGGCCATGGGGGTCCAGCGAGTTCACTTGAGTTGTACCGAAGCTTGCCCGAGCGAGTCAGGGCTCTGGTCGACGCCGCAGGGTTCAGGCCGTTCATCCTTACGCTGACGGCCGTGAAGAGCGATCACGCTCTGCTGACAGCACTGGCCGAGAGGTGGTGGGATTCCTCAAATACCTTCCACTTGCCGATTGGGGAGATGACGGTGACCCCGTCTGACTTTACAGCGCTCACGGGTTTGAGGGTAGGTGGAGAGCCTATCCCGTTTGACTCAGAGATTTACAGGGATCCCGAGGCTCTGGGGTGGTTCTTAGGGCAGGCGCCTGCGGGTGAGGCGGAGACCATCCATTATGACCAGTTCAAACGGTATTTGCACGGGAGGGAGCCGGACTCGGAGTTGGAGGCAGAGCAGATGGCGAGGGCCTACTTGCTGTACTTGTTCGGGGCTACCTTGTACCCGAACAAGCGATCCACGGTGCACCTGTCCTACTTGTCGGCCCTCTATGACTTAAGCACAGCTTCGAGATTTGACTGGGGAGGAGCAGCTCTGGGTACCTGCTATGGTTTCATGGGGGCGTTCTCACGAGGGAAGAAGGCGACAGCCGGCTACTGGAGAGTGTGGGAGGTAACAAACACAGCTTGTAATTCATTTTCCCGCTTTCCCATTTCTTGCACTCGTATTTAATTTGCATATGAATTGTATTTTGATGCCTTGATTGTCTGACCATTTTCAGCTGTGGGCCTACGAGGTGCTGAAGATGTACCCGCCGGAGAATAAGTGCCCGAACCTGAGGATGCTCCCCCGTACCATGATATGGGGCCCTATGTACAGCGGCAAGAAGAAGTCGAGAGGGAGCCTCCTAGCCTTCCGGATGTACCTCGACGAGCTGTCCGGCACGCAGGTAAGCAACATGTCAAGTTGATTATTCTGCCTTTAGAATTGCTTTAATGCTGTCGCTGACGCCTTACAATCTGTGCCATTGTCTTGCAGGTAGAGTGGAACCCATGGGGCAGCGCCGAGCCTGAGCCTGAGTACCTAGCACGGAGCAGGGTGGTGACAGCGAGCCGGGTGCTATTGGAGTCTGCTTTCGGGTGGCGGTTGTACCTGGGTGACCGGGCGACACGGCAGTCACTGGGCTTTCTTGACTTCCAGGTTCCAGGGCCACTGCCTCCTCATGCTTCTCACACGGACAAGTACATGCTGGCCGAGCTGAGGCGCTTCACTGTTCCGGCCGGGCTTGCTGCTTTTCTGAGGCCGGAACGTGATTATGCTCTTTATAGGAGGCAGCGCTTGGCGAGGCCGCTTGGAGTGCTGGAGCATGTCGCCGTGCAGAGTGAGGCACTTGAAGCTGGCGAGGAGAGGCGGAGCCGGGAGAGCAGGGCATCTCAGCCGAGAGAGAGGAGCGACTATGCCACAGCGACCTGGCTGCCTCGGCTTTCTTGGACTCTAGCAGTGCGGGACGCAGAAGGAGAGAAGGCCGTAGTTCAGTTCGAGCCTGTCAGGACAGACCCCGCAGAGATCACAGGGCCGGTATGATACTCTTCTTCCCTTTTGTAGCTTCCGCATCTTACTTTCAGCATGTGTACTTGGCTTGTATTCTGATTTTGCTCCGAAATTGTATCACAGGCTCCGATAGAGTGGGTACGGGAGGCAGCTCGCCTGATGAAAGCCATGGAGAAGGAGTTTCATAAGATCGCCGGTGGCGCTTCCTTGCAGTTGCACTACCCACCTCCAGCTCCGGCTCCTGTTGAGCAGCCTCAGGTATAACTTTCCCCTTTACTTTTGACTAGACTTGCTTTTGACGTTTCCTGTACTCAGCATTTCAATATATACAATATGCACAATGTATGCTAAATGACTTTGAATGACCATGCAGGGACAAGCTAGGGCGGCTCCTAGGAGGAAGAGCGTGCGGCCTCCTCCAGCAAAGAAGGCAGCTCCGAGCTCCTATCAGCCAGCAGCGAGAGTACAGCGGGGAGTGCAGATTACTCCGGCTAGCGAGGAGCTCCAGTTCCGCCGAGAGCTGAGGAAGAGGCCTGCAGAGAAGAGGCTTGCCGAGGGACCCTCACAGAAGAAAAGGAGAGAAGAGGAAGAGGCAGAGGAAGAAGAAGAAGAGGAGGGGACGTCCCTCAACAGCGGCTCTGACTCAGCGAGCGACCCCAGGTTCCGGATAGACCCTCGAGAGGTAGAGGACAGCGAGGACGACGACGACGAGGAGGACCTTTTTGATGACTGAGGGCTATCACCGAGCCTTAGTCTATTTTGCCAGATACTTCGACGCTTTGAGTAGGTAATTTGATACTTGGTGTTTTGGACGGGGCCTGCGTGCCTCTTGACTTTGTGGGTGAGTGTGCCCTAATACTTTTAGTTCTACCCGGGCCGTTGCGCCGTTTTGATGCTTGATACATTTCTAACATTACGTTTTGGCACAGTAGTATAAAATTTTTGCATTTCCTGTTTATCGTTTTCCTTTGCTTTGATGATATTCGAGTAAGGAACACAACAAAACATCCGCTAATATCTAGCATGCGTTGACAAATGTTTTGAATCGACAAAAGACACTCATATACGCACACAATTGACTTAGCTCGAAGAAAAGATGGACAGAAAAGTCCTAGGATACGACACGTATCCCAGACACGCAGGGGATACGGGAGTTTTGAGCGCCGGTAGGCCGAACTCCGAATTCTCCCCGGGGAAAGAAACTGACCCTTGTAAAAGGTGACATAGGTGTATAGAGACTCGCACAAACCATCAAAACCGGCAGAATTGCCCCGACGCGAGGAAAATACCAAGAAAAGCTAAAAATGCTGCAAAAATAGACATAAGACGCAAAAGAAGACTTGATATGGTCCCGGACTGAAACCGACACCTCCATACGGTCACACAAGGCCTATGTAACATGTATGGCATGACAAAACTTGGCAAAAGCCCCGGAAACGAGTTTTGACCTCCCGTATCCTTGATTTTAGCTTGAAACAGGCCACCGAGGGTCCAAAATCTTCATCGGGCATGGCTTTTGGAATCCGATGCCTTGCCATAGTCTCAAATGATGTTTAAGACTTGTAGGAACCATCAAACGGCCAAAGCCAGCCCTGGAATTGAAAACGAACATGCGGAGGCAGTAGCTGCTGCAAACTGGTTTCTGGTGAACCCTACTGGCGTATGCCATAAGTTGAGGCCCGTACGCCAGTAAGTGGGGGACACGGACACGCCAGTTATAAATTGGCGTACGCCAGGTTTCCGAACGCCAGATCCACTTGACTGACCAACTGTCCTTTTTCAGGGGCCACTTTGTTTTTACCCCCACACGGTTTGCACACGGTTTCTGAGCTCCCAGAAGGCAGTGTCCTTTGCAGGTGCATGGTTTGGAAGCTAGCATATGGCTTGAATGATTCATTGGTGATGGAAAGGAAAGGCCAAGGCCGATAAAGCAGAGGCATAGGTATTGAGATCCTTTCACGGCTGCATTTCCTCTTTTCCTCAGTATATTTCACATTCTCCATGGACAACCCCCTCCCAACTTTGCTTAGGCCTTGGTTGGCGCAATTTCTAAGCGTCGACTGGCTCAATTTCCAATATCACGGCCTGGGTTCGTTCCGTTTTCTTCGACATGTGCCGCTCCGCCCGACGCTCCTGCGGGCTGCCCTCAGATTTTGGGATCCTGACGTCCACGTCTTTCGCTTTGGCGACGACGAGATGTGCCCCACTGTCGAGGAATTCCAGGCGTACCTTCGGACCTACTCGTCCCCTACGCTTGTAGTTCCGCCTTACCGAGCGAGCATGCCTAAACTGTTGGCCAATTCACTCAACATTTCCCGGGCCTGGCAAATACTATCCTCGAGGGTGGCCAAATGAAAATCATGCGGCTGATTGAGATGTACAGCTCGGACGGCGATTTGGATAATAATGACGCTCAGGCGCGCCGCCGCTTCGCCTTGGTAATCTGCTTGCTTGCCGCTTATTTGCTCGTGCCGGCCCACTGGCAGGTTAGCCCTTCACTGGTGAGCGTTGCTGCACAGATGGGGGCACGAAGGAACGTGATCCCTTTGGTCCTGGCTGAGACAGTCTCGGGTTTGGACTTGGTGTATACGGGCCAGTCGGCCGTTTTCAGCGGGAGCCCGCTTTTGCTTCAGGTAACCTCACTCAGCTCACCTTTTTCCGGTTTTTCACACGTTCTTATTTTACCTCGACGCTCGGCTTAGGCTGCTCCCTAGCTCCTTACTTGTCTTTTCGCTCAGGCTTTATCTGACTTCTTACTTGTCTTTTTCTCTCATGCAGTTGTGGCTGTCGGACAAGTTGAATCTATTGCACCCTCCGGTGGCGGGCTGGAATCTCTTTCCGAAGAGGATTCATCAAAGGGAGATGCGCTACCCTGACATGGACACAGAAGGCTGGTACGAGTTCATGCGGCAAATGCAGCCTGAAGAGATTGCCTGGAGGTGCCCCTGGCCGGACCTCCCGGACATGGCCATTCACTCCGATGGGTTCGACAGGGTGGTGATCGCGGGACTGTCGAGCTTTACTTTCTACATTCCCGGCCATGTTCTTCGACAGTTGGGCGCCTCTCAAGAGAATCACCGTACTAGCATTGGGGACTTCCGTGTCCCGAATTTCAACGGTCAAACACTCAACGGTTACCAGCGGCGCTGGAGCCTTAGAGCCCTCCAAGCTGAGATGCCGGAATTCGCAACGGGGCTAAGGAGTCGCTACAGACAGTGGCTGAGAGCAGAGGTGAATGCAAGGGAAAATATTGACTAACTCCGGGCCACTCTGCTATGCTTAGAATAAACTGTGAGCCGTTAGGCTTCTTAAGCATTTTGTTCTGTTTTTCATGCTCCAACTGTTTTTAAGGCTTTTATGCTCAGCTTATATATTAGAAATAGTAATTTGCAACAAAGTTGAAAGACGATGGGTTTCCCCTTTTCTGATTCTCTTCAATGCAGCCTTTGACTTATGCTCGACCTTTTCAAACTGCGACGTGACCCCAAAAATGTCGAACCTGGATCGAAATTTTGATGGAATGTGACCGAATCTCAAAGTGAGACTGCCTACGTATCCCTTTTCAAGGAATCAGGTCAGAACGTAGTTCAGGCTAAGGTTCGCTCGTGTATTTTACCTCTCCTTTTACGCTCTACCTTTTGCCTAGCACCGCCTTTTCAGGTTTTCGGTCTAGCGAGCTTTCGACTTTTGCCTATTTATTTTTGCCTAGAACCGCCTCCTTAGGTTTTCGGTCTAGCAGGCTGCTCTAACTTTTGCTTGGAATCGCCCACCCTTGTGGTTTTCGACCCAACGAGCATCTCTCAGGGATAAAAACGTTTGAGCTGATCCAAGTTGACCAGGGTATTGAATTCATTGCCGTCGAGGTCGATGAGCTTAGCAGCGCCCCCAGATAGGATGGTCTTAATGATGTAAGGCCTGGATCGCTTTGGTCTAAACTTCCCGCGGGGATCGAACACTGGGGCCCGGATCTCCTTTGTAACCATGTCTCCTTTGATTAAGCCCCTGGACTTCACCTTTTTGTTGAATGCTCGAGCAACTCGGCGCTGATAACCCTGAACATGATACAAAGCCCGGAGCCTTCTCTCATCAAACAACATCAGCTCGATGAATCTTCCACTTAACGAGTCAGATTCCTCAAGACCGCTTTCGACCATGATTCTCAGCGACGGTACCTCAAGCTCGATGGGAAGTACCGCCTCCATCCCATAGACTAAAGAGAAAGGAGTGGCACCAGTTGAAGTGCGAATAGACGTCCAGTACCCCCAAAGGTCGAGAGGCAGCTGCTCGTGCCAATCCCTTGCAGATTCGGCAGTCTTCTTGATGATCATCTCGACATTCTTGTTTGTAGCTTCGACTGCTCCATTTGTCTGTGGGCGATAGGTCGTTGAATGGTGGATCTCGATACTGAATTCCTCAAAGAGTTCCAGAACCCTTCCCTTGAAATGACTTCCGTTATCGGACACAAACGCCTGAGGAACCCCGTACCGATGGATGATGTTCTTTCGGATGAATTGAGCAACCTGAACCGTTGTCAGCGTCTTGTAGGATTCGGCTTCGACCCACTTGGTGAAGTAGTCTATCGCCACTAGTATGAACTTATGGCCATTTGAAGCAGACGGTCTGATCATCCCGATAACATCGATGCCCCAAACAGAGAACGGCCATGGTGAAGTCATGCCATACAACTTAGTCGGAGGGACATGTTGCAGGTTCGCATGGATTTGACACTTGTAACAGCGCCGTACGTAGTCGATGCATTGAGACTCCATTGTAGACCAGTAATAACCCTGCCTGAGGATTTTCCTAGCGAGCATGACGCCGCTCATATGAGGCCTGCAGACTCCTTCGTGAACCTCTTCCATTATCCTTGTTGCTTCGACGCCGTTGACACAGAGCTTGTGCATCCCGCAGTGCGACCTTCGATACAGCTTCCCCCCACAGATGATGTATTGAGAAGCTAGCCTTTGCAAAGCAATCCGATCCTTTTTCGTGGCCTCGGTAGGAAATTCGCCACGCTCCACAAAGTTCCAAATGTCGTGGTACCATGGCAGGCCATCATCGACGTCATCAATGGCGTTGATATACTCGTAAGCAGGCAACTCCCTCTGTTCAATCACAATTGGCCGCAACTTAACACCTATCGGAAGTTCGATCATTGAAGCCAAAGTCGCCAAAGCATCGGCGAACTGATTCTTCAAGCGTGGGACATGGGTGAAAGTCACCCTATTGAAGCGAGGAATCAGTTCTTCCAAGTCTTGGTGATAAGGCTTCAGCTTTTCTTCACGAACCTTCCAATCTCCATTGGCTTGGGAAACCACCAAGTTCGAATCGCCAATTACTTCCAACTTCTCGACCCCTAGAGCAATGGTTGCTTCCATTCCGACGATGCAGGCCTCGTACTCGGCTTGATTGTTGGTGACATCGAAATTCAGTTTGAAGGCGAGAGGAATGTGAGCGCCGGCGGGCGTGATCAGCAACACTCCGATCCCGAATCCCTTCTGGTTAGCAGCCCCATCAAAGTAGAGCATCCATACTTCCTCGACCACTGCTAGAACCTCCTCGTCGGGGAAAGTGAAATCCACGTCTTCCGAGCCGTCGATCGGGTGATCTGCTAGAAATTCGGCCACAGCTCGCCCTTTTACAGACTTCCTCGTGACATGTTGGAGTTCGAACTCAGCTAGCAGAAGCAACCAACGTGCTAGATTATGGGTGAGCGCAGGCTTCTCGAATAGATACTTGATAGGGTCCATCCGAGAAATCAGTCTCACCGAATAGGCTAGCATGTAGTGTCTAAGCTTTCTGGTAGCCCAAACTAGCGCCCAACACGTCTTTTCCAGAGGGGTATAGCGCTCTTCAGATCCCACCATCTTCTTGCTCAGATAGTAAACAGCCTTCTCGACCCTATTGCTTCCTTCCTGTGCTAGCAGACATCCCATGGCTGTTGAAGAAACGGACAGATAGAGAATCAAAGGTCGACCCGGTGTTGGCGGCATCAGTACCGGTGGGTTCTGCCAGTACCTTTGAATAGACTCGAAAGCGGCCTGGCATTTCTCTATCCATTCGAATGGGACCCCCTTTTTGAGCAAATGGAATAACGGCCCGCAGGTTAGAGTCAACTTGCAGATGAACCTGCTGATGAACTGGACCTTCCCTAGAAAACTTCGCACACCTTTCTCAGACTTGGGCGGCCCCATCTCAAGAATCGCTTTGATTTTGGAAGGATCCATTTCAATTCCCCTCGCGGTGATCAGAAATCCCAACATCTTGCCTGACGTGACCCCGAATGTGCACTTTTGTGGATTCAGACGCATGTTGTATTTGCGAAGCCTTTCGAAAAACTGCCTGAGCGAGGGAAGATAGTCCTTTTCCTCCTTTGCCTTTACAATCATATCATCGACGTAGATCTCGACGGTCTTATGGATAAAATCGTGAAACAAGGTCGTTTGAGCCAGTTGGAAAGTGCACCCGGCGTTCTTCAATCCAAAAGGCATCTTCACATAGCAGTAAGTGCCCCATTCCGTGACAAACGTCGTTTTCTCTTGGTCCTCGGGTGCCACAGAGATCTGGTTGTATCCGGAGAATCCGTCGACAAAAGAGAGCAAGGCATGCCCCGCCGTGTTGTCCACAAGCACGTCAATGTGTGGCAAGGGAAAACTATCTTTGGGGCTTGCCTTGTTTAAGTCCCTGAAGTCGACGCAGACTCGGATCTTTCCATCCTTCTTAGGGACAGGCACGATGTTGGCCACCCACTTGGGGTATTCCACAACCCGTATGAATCCCGCATCGATCTGCTTCGTAACCTCCTCCTTGATCTTCTGAACCCAATCCGGCCTCATCCTGCAGAGCTTCTGTTTGACGGGGACAGCCCCAGGCTCCAACGGGATTCGATGCTGCACTATTTCAGGATCGATGCCGGGCATATCCTTGTGAGACCACGCGAAAACCTCAGGAAATTCCTTGAGAAGCTCGATCGTTCCGGCATGATTTTCCGGGGATAGATTTGCACCGATTTGCATCATGCGGGGGTCATCCTCGTCTTTCAAATTTACAAAAATTACTTCTTCTTTTAGAGGCTGAGCACACCTTTTGTCTTCCTTTTCGATGAGGGAACGCAACTCAGCCGGGATGTCCCCGTCGAAGTCTGTTCCTTCATCGTCAGGGTCGACACAGTTTATATAGAAGCTAGCAAAGTAGTCAGAAGTAGGGTCATGCATTTCATAAAACCCCACAGGGTTGCCAAGTACAACAGACTCGAACTCGAAGTAAAAGCTACGACGTGGAGGGCCAAGAGGCACAAACTCCGACTCTGAGCTAGACTTAGACTTGACAGACTCTGTGTCAGACTCAGACTCATCGTCAATGCATGTTAGACGCGGAGTGAAAATGCAGTTATTGAGACTTCCCTGTGCCTTCACGATGAGAGAGGTAGGATCCTCGAGAGCATCTGAGGAGTCGGGCCCGAGCATCAGCACTTCAGCTTCTTCGCCTTCGCCAACCAAACCTACTTGGGAGAACAACATCTCCAGACCCCCTTGATCAAAAGCTTTCAGCCAATCAAACTCTTCCTTGGTCTGACCCAGCTGTTTCTCGAACTCCCTTTTGGCCAGTTTTTCTTCGGCTGTCTCCTCATCGGACCAGGTGTCCGCAGCAAAGATTTCAAATCCCGGCAGCCAAGTGGAAGTCTCCGGATCCCAAACGGCTTTATCTGTCCCGAATAAGCAGAGCCTCCTCCCTCTCGCACAAAGTAGCTGTCGGGGTTACCAAAAAGGGTTCGAGGTTTTCCCGTGTCTTTCCTCTTTTCGGCGTCTTTGGCCGGCGGAGTGTAACCAAGACCAAAGCGACCTTTGGTGGAAGGAAAGACAGGGAACTCAGGGATCCCTTGTTGGTTGACCCCGAGTCCTAGGCCTGGCATGAATGACATCTTCCTCATCATTTCGAGGACAGTTGAGCTTATGGTGAAGTCATCATCCATGGCGATGGCGAGGACTGAGCCAGATGTGTCGAAAGAGAATCCTTCGAAGTCCGAGTCTTCTTCCCCATGCATTATGCCCAAGACAGGTGTGCCGTCATCTGTGAGCGGGCGTATCCCAGAGTCCGCGCAGATTGTTAAAGTTTCGGTAGGCAGCCCCAACATGACTTTCTGGTGCAGGGTTGAAGGTACGGCCATGAAGCCATGGCCTGCCCAGCAGCAGGTTAAAGGTGGCAGGGACATAGACCACGTGGAATTCTACGTCCATCTCAAAGCCTTCAGCATCCAGTTTCAGCATCAAAGTTCCTTCCACCATGCGGCGAGTGCTGTCGTATGCCTTGACGGCCAAATTGGAGGGCGTTAGGTCGCTCTTCGAGAACCCCAAACGATAGGCAACCCTCATTGGGCAAACATTGATGGCCGAGCCATTGTCAATTAGCACGGTTGGCACCCAATGTCCTTGGCATTTGACGGTGATGTGTAGTGGGCGGTTGTGAGCGGTTCCTTTGACGGGGAGATCTCTTTCGGTGAATGTGACGGAGTGCTTAGAGAGAAGTGACAGCACGAGAGCAATCATGGCCTCGGGAGTGATGTCGATCGGTACTGTGAGCCGGGCCAATGCGGAGGATAGCTTTTCACGATGCTCCTTTGATGACGATATCAAACCCCAGATAGAGACAGCGGCCGGAATCCGTTCGAGCTGTTTCAAAATGGCGTCTTCTTCTGGAACCCCATTCGGAAAGAGCGGATCAGCCCTTTGAGCAACGGGAGCAGTGGCTTTCTGACCGGGCGGATTGGACGAGCTTCCAACCTGGAGGTTGGATGGCTGAAACACTCGGCCGCTCCTAGTGACGTTGGCCACATCCCACCACGAAGATGAGTCAATAGAATCCCACAGATCGGCCGGTACTTCTTCCAGCTTGCGCTTTCCTTTGTCCGTTGATGCCACCGTTGCAGACGAGTCTGTCCCCAGAGCGGTGTCCCATTCCAAGTCCTCCATCACTAGACCTTCCCAAAAGGCAGGATCCTGTGCAACCTCTTCCTCAAATGGCGTTCCCGGGTTAGTGACGAACGGAACGTCCCAAAATCCTCCATCGACGAGAGCAGCATTGACGGTCCATACTTCGCTCCCCATGTTCAGGTCAACAATGTTGTCGACGTCCCAAATATTAGCAGGCGGTGGGGTCTTAATGGTTTCTTCTGCATCCCAGAGGTCGGCCGGAGGCGCATCCAGGACCATGATTGAGCAGTCATCTCCGGGAGCAGAAACAATAGGGCGGGGCTGTTCCACAGAGACAATGTCACGAGTAAGATCGAACTCATGGATGCGACGGTCGACCGTGTCAGCAATAGAGTTCACCACAGGTAACATGGCGCCTAGTGGGCGACGGATATCGGGCACAATCTCCCCTTCTTGGAATTGGTCCCAATACTCCTCACTGATGTCGTTTTGGTTCACATCGGTCTCGAGACTCCGACCCAATTGCCATTCATCAGGCTGTGGATCCCACACGTATTCCTCGGCTTCCACTTCGACTTGGTTTAATTCGGGCTGGTAAAAGAGCGCGAACAAAGGGAGACCATCCAGAGGGTCAGCCTATGCCGCGTTCCATTCTCCCTCCCACTGGTCTAGCCATATTTGATTGACCCGAGGGTGCGCGGGAAACCCCATGTTATACTGTTCGGTCCAGTCGTTGCAAAGCTCTTCCCACTCCTTGGCTTTGTCCTCGATGGCCCAACCGGCCGCCATCATGTTAATGCTCGGTTCGGAGGGAAAGGGTACAACTGGTCTTGGGTTGATGGTTGAGGTAATATGGTCGATGGGGTTGAATATGGTGGAGCTGAGGTTTATCTGGTTCACTTGAGGGTTAGGGTCATGCTTGGGCAAGGAATTGGAGATGACATTGGGCTTTGTGGGTGGAGTCGGAAGGGTGTCATTGTCCACCAAATCCTGTATCGCATGACGGAGGCGATAGCAGGAATCGGTGTAATGGCCGGGCATTTGGTGGTACGCACAGAAAGCGCCGGGGTTATGGCTAGGGGTGGATTTTGAGGAAGCGGAGTTGGGGCTAGAGGTCTGAGGTGTCCGGTTTTGATTAGTTTCTCCAACACCGAGGAGAGAGGTGCCTCGAAGTTGGTGAAGTTACGGGGTTGGTTGCAGTTTCGGGGTCTTTGAGGGGTTTGAACTTGGTTAATGTCGGCAATGTGGTTAGAGCCTTGGGCAGAGGGGTTGTTGGCAGAGTTCACGTTGGCGTAGCTGTTGCCACCGAACAGAGCAGTGTTGTTCCCGGTGTATGCACGGGGCTTTGATTTTGAGGCTGAGATGGAGGAGGAATTGTCGCTCCTGGGCAGAACGCCGGTTTGAAGGGCTTCTTCGATGGCCAGCCCGGAGTCATAGAAGGTTTCGAAGTTTGCGCCCTGAACCAACACGAGGTTTTTGGCGAAGTCGGGCTGCAGATTACGGGAGATGATGCAGATCTGATCCTTCTCGCTTGGGCGGTCGGGCATGAGAGCGGCCTTGGCTCTCCATCTTTGGATAAAGTCTGCAAAGGACTCCTTTGCAGTCATCTTGGTGGATTCTAACTCCCGAGTGGTCATTTTGAGTTGGGCGTTGTAGCTATACTAAGCATTGAAGGCCGTGCCGATGTCCTCCCATGTCCGCCTCTTGGAGATGTCGAGCGACAGGAACCACTGGAAGGCGGGACCGGCAAGAGTTTGCGGAAACAGCTGAGCCATGGCATCCTCCCCGACGCCGTGCAGCTTCATGGCTCCATGATAGGCCAACAGGTGAGTTTTCGGGTCTCCAGTACCGTCGAACTTTGCAAAGTCGGGCATTTTGAACCAATCGGGCAACCTAGCATTCGGAAATGGGCAGAGGCGATCCATGTCTAGTACTCCCGACCTTTTTCTTTCGGATTTGGCAACGGCTTCTTCCAGCTTGGCCATTTTGGCGACTAAAGCTGCCATTTCTGGGTTTGGGGCGGGATTCTCAACTAGTGGCTCCTCTTCGGCAGCGGCTCCTTGTTCACGCCTTTCACCGCCTTCCCCTCCTACTACAAGGGGAAGTCGCTCCTCGATTAGGGTTTGAACATTGGCCATAGAGGCGTCGGCCTGGTCGGCCCTTTGTTGCATGATGGCCAGGTTGCGCTGCAGATCGGCTAGCACGGTTGCAAGATTTGGAGGTGGGACATCCGCCATGGCTAGTACTTCTGTTTTAACAAGCTTGGGAGATGCTGGTGGAGACGGAGTAGACGGAGGAGACTCGTGTGGAGTAGTCGGTGGTGAATCCTCCCGTGACACAGTGCAGGCCAGAGCTTCCGTTGCGGTCGACTGAAAGACGAACCCCAAATCAAATCCTCAAACAGACTCGACGGACGGTCCCAAGTAGGTTTGGCTCTTGATTTCGGAATTCTGCTTTGGCATTGGCGTGACTAGACAGCAAGGTATAAGAGCTCAGTGACAGCCTGCAATCATTTTACTTGAAAGAAACGACACGAACGGAAAAAAAAAATGATCATGCCAACGTCGTCGGTGTCCTCCTAGACTCTAGAACTAGGGGGAGTCTGCTTCACGACACTCGGACAGTTGCCATGGAATCCTCGGATTTTCTTTTCGACGGTGTATCCTCGATTGAATCGAATGTTACTAAGAGATGCCAAAACAGCCTAAGTCTTTGACTTCCTCCCTTCTCGAAGTTTCAAAGTTTGATTTTGGAACAACTCGGTGTAGATGGCATGATACCGTAACCGAAATGGCGTAAGCAGCACTGTGCCGGAGCCTGGTGTAAGTGATTAGCACTTTTAACCCGAGCGGTGTAAGCATCATGCCATTCTCTCCGTTGCTCTTAGTTTTCGGTTTGAAACCTCGACGGGGTTTTAGACAAGGACTTAGAAAGTATCGATTTCCCGAAGTCTCATTGATTAAGGATTTGAAAATTTTGGTAACGTGCAACATCGAGATGCACGACTCGTCATCGGTCCAAGGCAACTCCGAATGGGCGCAAGACAGACTCGACAAAAGATATCCTAGAAGCCGCCCTAGCATGCTCCTACGTAAAAATGGTCATGAATGTATGTACAAGCATGCGATATGGAAAGCGGTAACACTTAGACAGGATATGGGGTTAGAAGCAAGTAATCCTACCCTGCGGGTTCCTGTCTTAGGTTGAAAGGTTCTAGTGCTTTGTAAACGCTGTAGAGGCTGGTTTTGGCTTAAAGGGGTTCCTCTGACTAGAGCCGCGATATACCTCCCATTGCAACGCGTGGAGCAAAGCAATGGTCGAACGGTAGTACGACTCATCATCGTCCAAAGTGGTTGGGCATTCGAGGACCTCGGGCTCCAGTAAACTGTGCCGGTTACCCAAAACACCTCAACGGGGCTGACCAACTATCGATACGAACGAAGAGTGCCAAAGAATGATTTTAACGAGAGAAAAATGCAACGCTTTTGAAAACAAATGCCTTTTGAAGCTTGGCTCACTTTTGTTAATTGATACTTGGAGAAAACTACACAAGAGAACAATAGCAAACAGCCCCAGTTCGGATTGGTCGGATGCTGAGATCCTGTTACGTTACCATTCCGTTCTTCAGCAGCGCGAAGCATACTGTTTTGACAAGCTTTTGAAATTTGTTCAATTATGTATTAATCGCCAAATATCAACCAATGCAATTAGTCCCCAGCAGAGTCGCCACTGTGGGCACGCTACCCGGAAATTTTGCTTGTGAAATTGGGTGCGGCCCTTTTTGTTTGGAAAAGCGCGGCGAAACGCCTCGATTCGGAGTTGCCACTCGGGTTTTAGCGGTGAAAGCACCCAAGGAACCGAACTCGAAAACGTTTGCCACGTTTGTTTGATTTTGGAAAAGGCTTGTAGATTGGTCCGTCGTCACCTTCGATATCTGAGGTTCGAGAGCCAGGTTACGAGAGGGGAAGGGTTTTATGGCACCCCTCTCGCCCAATCCGGAGATCGGTCTCTACTCGGGCATTTTGTAAAACATTTGCATTTTTCTCTCATTTGATCATTTTTTAGCCAGTTAGGGCGGGGAACTGTTAATGGGGGTTAAAACTGTGACAAGTTGCAGTTAAGTGACAAAATGCTTCATGAATGACTTGCTTGCAATGATAAACATAGATTGAGAACAAGCACTGGATGACCCGATTGAATTTGAAGTTCGCTGCCCTGAAGGAGCATGAGCAGGGTCCGCACCAGCATGCACTGGCCGAACCAGTGCATGCAGAGACGACCTACGCACGCCACAGCCTGACTGGCGTACTTCACTCTCCAGGTTTCACAGTCTTTGTTTGCAATCCTCTGGGCTATGGAAAAGGACCAGCGCACACCCAGGACAAACCACACAGTTAGTAGAGCAACATATTCATAGTTACAGACAGATGAGGTAACTGGAAGCCATAAAAATAGACAAGAAACCCCCTAAACAGAGTGGGGACATATAAAGGCCAAGTTTAAGCTAAAATGCAAGGGCCAGCCACTGGATCCTGGGCAAAACTGCCGTACGCCAGTTGTAGACAACCGTGCGCCAGTTTGACCCTAATCCAATGCTTGGCTTTGCATCATCTGGGTTCTGGAACACGACCAGAAGGATCCCAGAGGCCTTTTGAATAGACAAAGAGTAAGCAGTAACCACCACATCTAAACTGTTCTAAATATACAGAAAATAGTAAACTGGTTATTTAGCATGCAAAGGTGATTGACAGAAAGATAAAATGACAGAAATGGTGATCCATGATCCCCACGCCAGTATTGCTCGTTCTGCCATGACTGGCGTACGGCATATGGTCACTGGCGTGCGCCATGTGTCACCTCAGGCGATTGTTGTATTTTACCAATCCAAGGCCAGGACTAGTATTGTTTACTAGCTTGGGCCTTGCTGGTTCCCCTCAGGAGTCGAAAATAGAAAAGAACATAAAGGTGGTATACCTTTTGTATTGAGGTTTAAAGGGGGTATTGAGCTTAAGGGATGAAGATGGAGGCTTGGAAGGTGGCTGTATGTCAGCAGGATGTATGGAGGTGGGTTGCTTTCCTTTCTCTTTCAATGGAAGGAGAGAAATAGAGAGCAAGAAGAGAGGAGAAGAGAGCTTTTTGCTTCTTAATGAGGCTAACCCCTTGCAAATGAATGCAAGGGGGGTATTTATAGGGGAGAGAGACTGAGATTAGTCTGGTGCTAAGGCCTGTTTGGCTGGCTTGGGTCAAGAAGAGAGCCTTCCCATGCATTAAATGCATGGGACTAGTTGATGGGGGGTGTAGGAGAGAGGGGGAGCGGGCCTGGCCGATATAATCATTAGGGGCTACTGTGGCCGACGTCAGGGTGGCACAAAAGTCTCGTCCATGTGGCTAAATAAAGTTGATTTGATTGGGTTTGACTGGCGTGCGCCACACATTGACTGGCGTGCGCCACTTATAACTGGGTCAACGGTCGATGACTGACACGTGGCAGACAACTGGCGTACGCCTCCAAGACACTGGCGTAGGCCAGTTGGGTTTTGCTGGGGCTGTTTGGCTCTGGTTTGAAGGGTTTGAAATGGGTTTTAAAGGGGTTCGGGACGCTCAAAGCTCAAACACACCATTATCCTCAGACTGTTCTCGACCAAAATCATCATTGGGGGAGTAAAAGATCGACAAATAACGTTATCCGGACAGTCCAGAGTGGGGTTTCTACAGCCAAAAAGGTGGAGAAGCCAGAGCCCAAGACTTATAGAGAGAGAAGGGAATATGGGCAGGCCAAGAAAGAGCCGTACAAAGATAAGCAAGCTCCTAACCCAAAAGCTTTCTTTTCTATCACTACGGTCTGGAAGGAACCAATATACAGGATTCTTTATCGAATAAAGAATCAGCCATATTTCAAGTGGCCCCCGAGTCTAGGCGGAGACAAGGATGCAAAACGTGCTACGAATCAGCACTGCAGTTATCACAAAGATTGGGGCCACATGACCGAGGATTGTGAGATGTACAAGAGGCACCTTGATGATTTGGTCTCTCGGGGCTATCTCAAGGAATTTATCCAGGAGGATCCTAAGGAGAAAGGGAAGGCTATGGAGCTGGGTTATGAGCAAAACCCTAAAGGAATAATCCATATGATACATGGGTTGGCCACACCTTATACGAGAAATGAGGTTAGGCTGTTACAAAGGCAAGTCAAGCACGATCAGCACGTGATGCGATTTGGAAACAAGAGAGGACGAGAAACTGATGTACGCAATGAGAGCTTGGCATTCAGTGATGATGACCTAGGAGAGGTCCAAATACCCCTCAACGATGCATTGGTCATAACCCTACGAGTTGGGGAATATGACATTGAGAGGATCCTTGTGGACTCAAAAAGTTGTACAGAGGTGTTGTACTACGATGCGTTCAAGAAGCTGGGTTTGGCCCAAACAGATTTAGAGCCATCTACAACACCCCTGATCAGCTTCGGTGCAGGAGCAATCTGGCCCCTTGGAAAGGTAACGCTACCTGTTCGGGCTGGAACCGTGGTATTGAGGACAGATTTCTTAGTAGTTGATGTTCCCTCTTCCTATAACGCGATTATAGGAAGGACATGGTTGCACAAAATGAGGGCAGTTTCCTCGACTTATCATCAGATTGTGAAGTTCCCAGGATCGAATGGGGTTGAAATGCTCAGAGGCAATCAGAAAGTGGCTCAACAGTGTTTGATCTCAATCATTAAAACAGCCCCAAAAGTCCACCATGTTCATACGTTAGAAGTACCAGATCAACCAACTATCGAGGATGTTGGAAGAAGCCCGGCTGAAAAAGTGGTTGAAGGTTTGGAAAAGATTCAGATCAACGAGACTGATCCTGAAATACATTTTTTAATTGGGGAATCATTACCAGCAGAGGAAAATGCTGAGTTAATAAGATTTCTGAAGGAATATGTCGATGTATTTGCATGGGCACCAGAGGAGATGCCCGGAGTGGATGCAAATGTGATCTGTCATCATTTAAACATTGATCCCCAGCATAAACCGGTCATTCAGAAAAAATGAAGGGCAGCCGTGCAGCATGTGGATGCAGTAATTGAGGAGGTCGATCGATTATTGGAGGCTAAAGCAATACGTGAAATCTACTACCCAGAGTGGTTATCCAACACCGTTGTGGTGAAGAAAAAGAATGGAAAGTGGCGTGTATGCGTAGACTTCACAGACCTAAACAAGGCATGTCCAAAGGATAGTTTTCCTCTGCCTAGGATTGACCAATTGGTTGACGCAACCGCTGGCTACGAGCGGATGAGTTTTCTCGACGCATATCGAGGGTATCATCAGATTGCCATGTTTGGGCCTGATCAAGAGAAAACTGCGTTTATAACACCACGAGGGTTGTACTGCTATAGTGTTATGCCGTTTGGGCTAAAGAATGCTGGGGCAACATACCAGAGGTTTGCAACCATCATGTTCAAGAAGTTGCTTAGAAAGACCATGGAAGTTTACATAGATGATATGGTGGTAAAGAGTCAAGATAAAGGGGGGCATATAGCTGATTTAAAAGAAGCTTTCGAAATCTTGAGGAAGTACAAATTGAAACTCAACGCCTCGAAATGTGCGTTTGGAGTTGGTTCAGCAAAGTTCCTGAGTCATTTGGTAACCTTGAGAGGGATAGAGGCTAATCCCGATCAGATTGCTGCCCTACAGAGGCTACAAAGTCCTAAAACCACAAAGGAAGTCCAGAGACTGACTGGAATGGCAGCAGCACTTAACAGATTCATCAGCAGGTCAAGTGATAAGTGCAGACCCTTTTTTCAGTTGCTGAAAAAGAGGGAGGGATTTGAATGGGGAGCAGAATGTGAACAAGCCTTCTAGAACCTGAAGAAGTATCTGGCCGAGCCCCCACTTTTGTCAACACCACAACAAGGTGAGTCTTTAATTTTGTACTTAGCTATTTCCGAGCATGCAGTAAGTGCAGTTCTGTTAAGGGACTTAGGGATGGAACAAAATCCTGTTTATTATGTTAGCAAGACATTGCTAGATGCGGAAACGAGATATCTGCCTTTAGGAAAACTTGTCCTGGCACTTAGGACAGCCACGAGAAAGCTGCCACATTACTTCCAAAGCCATAAGGTTGTGATTTATACTGAGTTTCCATTGAAATCACTGCTACGAAAAGCAGACTTCTCGGGAAGGATCTCGACATGGTCCGTGGAGTTAAGTCAATACGATCTCGATTATCAGCCACGCACAGCAATCAAAGGCCAAGTGTTGGCTGATTTTGTGGCAGAGTTTTCTCCCACGGTAGCTCCCCAACCTCCTACGAGAAAGGAGCTGGCAACAGAGACATCGCCCATAAAGAATCAACCCCCAGCCGAACAGGATCCCTTGGAATGGAAACTGTATGTTGACGGATCAGCATGTAACACAGGGTCAGGGATTGGGATTGTGCTTTTTCCCCCTGATGGAGTGATGTTGGAACTATCTGTTCGGCTTGGATTCAGTGCATCTAATAATGTCGCAGAGTATGAGGCACTCTTGGCTGGATTGCGGAGTGCAAAAACCCTAAAGGCAAAACGGGGTAGGGTGTTTTGTGAATCACTGCTTGTGGTGAACCAGCTGTCCGGCGAATATGAAACTCGAAATGAAAAGATGGTGGCCTACGTGCAAACGGCCAAGGACTTGCTTGATACCTTCGAAAGGGTATATATTGAACAGATAAGCTCTGGACAGAATGCTCATGCAGATTCATTAGCTTGGTTGGCTGCAGCTGTCCCAACTGAGTTCAAAAGGAAGGTGGCAGTAGAATATCTGAGTGAGTCGAGCATTGGGAGGAACGTAGACTTGGTCTTGGACGTGAACCAAGGACCAAGTTGGATGGACCCAATCATAGAGTTCTTACGAGACGAGATACTCCCTTCTGACAAAAAGGAGGCTCACAAGATAAGGATCAAATCTGCTCGGTTCTGGCTGTCTCCAGAGGGTAAGTTATACAGAAAATCCTTTACAGGCCCATATTTGCTATGTGTACATCCTGAGATGGTGCAGAAATTTCTTCATGAAATACACGAGGGAACATGTGGAAGCCATGCTCGAGGCAGATCCATTGCCCACCGAGCAATTACCCAAGGCTACTGGTGGCCACATATGCAGGAAGATGCAAAGGTGTATGTGAAGATTTGTGAGAAGTGTCAAAAATTCTCACCAATGATTTGAACACCAGCCGAGGATCTGGTGCCTTTGACAAGTCCCTGGCCGTTTGCCCAATGGGGGATGGACATCGTGGGTCCACTACACAAAGCGACTGGGAATCGAAAATTCCTACTTGTGGCAACTGACTATTTTACTAAGTGGATTGAGGCAGAACCACTGGCCAAAATCACTGAACCTATGATAGAAAGGTTCGTGTGGAAAAGCATTATTACTCGCTTTGGGGTTCCTTACTCGTTGATCACAGACAATGGATCACAATTTCAGAAGAAATTCAAGACTTTTTGTGCCCAGTATGGAATAAGAAATTATTATTCCACCCCAGCCTACCCTCAGAGTAATGGGCAGGCGGAGGCGTCTAATAAAACTATCCTTGATGGGATCAAGAAAAGGCTGGATAAAGCTAAAGGGAAGTGGCCTGACGAGTTACCATTGGTTTTATGGGCTCACCGAACAATGCCTAGGAGGTCTACGGGAGAGACCCCCTATTCATTGGCATATGGAACAGAGGCTGTTATACCTTTGGAAGTCGGTTTGCCGCCCAATAGGACTGTTTTGGTTGAAAGTGGAGGCAATGACAGGGCCCTTGAAATCGAGCTTGATCTCGCCGAGGAGAGGCGAGAAAAGGCACTGGTGCATCTGGCTTCCTACCAGGAGCAGCTAATGAAAAGCTATAACAAGCATGTTCACCCTCGAGAGTTTGGTGTTGGGGACCTCGTACTACGAAAAGTGCTCGGCAACACCAAGGTGGCCAATGAAGGCAAGTTGGGGGCAAATTGGGAAGGTCCGTATCGAGTGACTGAGATTGTAGGCATTGGAGCCTATAGATTGGTAGATTTGGATGGTAATCCAATTCCGAGGCCTTGGAATGTCCATAATCTACGAAAATTCTTTGTTTAAAAAGACGCTTTCAGTTCTGTTTTAAATTTGCACTACGTGATTGTGTGGGAATTACGAATATAATTCCCTTGTTCTATATTCTATTTGAATAAAATCACTTTTTTAGTATAACTGTTGTGCTCTTGGTATTTGTTTGATAAATACGAACTACAAGATTAGTTTCCCTTATTCGTATTGGGGAGCAGGGTATACATTTAAGTACGTGAAACTTAAGATAGTTTTTGAGGATATTTTTTGAGTACGTGATACTTAGAAATTTACGAGTATGTTTAAAGTACGTGAAACTTAAACACAAGTATGAAACACTTGTGTGAGCCCACGTGTATGCTTTGTTTAAGTACGTGAAACTTAAACGCACGTATGATTCATTAAAGTACGTGAAACTTAAAACCAAGTATGATTCGTTAAGTACGTGAACCTTAACGAATACAAGTATGACAACACTTGTATGGATATTTAAGTACGTGAAACCTTAAATGTCACTAAGACAAGTATGAAACACTTGTATGGATTTTTAAGTACGTGATACTTAGAAATATTTTTTAGTACGAGACACTTAACAAGTATGACATAAACTTGTCAACAGTACAAGAAACTGAGAAGCACATGATTCTAAGTACGAGAAACTTAGATTCAGTACAAGTAATCATGTTTGTAGGATTTGCTTAAAGTACGAATACTTATGCAAACAAACGACATATATGATTAAAATGATCAAAGTACGAAATACTTAGATTACACTGATGCTCCAAAACGAGGGGAGCCGAGCAAACTGTATAAAGTTAAGCCACGAGGGGCCAAATACCTGTCTTACCAGAAAAGTATTACCATACTAAGAAGAAAGTACTGGTACCACGCAGGGTAAAGAAAGCTATGGTCATGCAAGACCAGTCGGATGATTGAAATCAAACAACAACAACTACCTGCTTGCCTTTTTAATCTAGGTTTTGAATCTCTGGAGGGATATCAGCCTCAGCAACAGCAGCAGCAGCAGCGGTTTGTACCTCTGGGACAACAATCTCAGTGGTCACTTCCAGAACAGATGATTGATCAACATCATCTTGTGATTCTACCTGAATTTCTTCATCAACGTCTACAAAGTCGTCGATTTGTTGATCAACATCATCAGTTGGAGCTGTAACTTGACGACTTGGTAGATCATTCTCAACCCATAGGGGAGAATCTTCAGCAACTCCTACCTTTGTAAGGCACGATTCCCAGCAGGCAATCCAGATCTGATCTTGAATGGCAGGCATCTATTCGACGTAGTTAGCAGTTGTAATATCAAAACCCTTCTGGTACCCATCTTCATAAGCAGCTTTCTTGGCACTGTCAATTTCTGACAAAGCATGATTAAGGCTTTCTTCGGCAACTTCGAGTTTGCCTTTAGCTTGATTGAAGTCAGACTTGGCTTTGTCTTTTTCTCTTTCCAACCGGGTGATTGTTCGAAGCAATCGGGTGTTGTCATTCCTCAGCTTGACTCTTTCAGTATCAGCTTCTTGGTATTTTTTGCCTAGAGTAGCCATCTTTTGAATGAACTGCGGAAATACCATATGTAGGTTATAATTTTTTAACCAACACAAAGAGAGGGCTTGAAAAACAAAGAAGAAGTTTTTGTTACCTTAATTCCATTGACGAGACCAGTAGACACCAGCCGATCAGGAGAAGACAAGGACTCTTTTTGCAAATCAACAGGGAGCATTAACCCTTGAGCCAGGGCTAGTGCAGTCTCTGATGAACTGGCACTATCTCCGACCTGTACAGGACGGTCTCCTCTAATAAGAGGAGGAGTCCATGTCTGAGGAAGGATTTGAGCAGTTGGTGAAATGGGATGATGAGTTTCAGTATCTGCTTGAGAAGCAGTACCATCATGGTCATCACCCCTGGACGTTTGTCTCTATGAAGGTTAGCAGCCTCTGTAGTGGCGTCCACTTCTCGAGGAGAAGATGATGACCGTGCAAACCCCCCCTCTATTACGACGAGATCGTGGGGGAGGGGCGCCAGTTGAGGCCACCCGTCCAGTCCCACGTCCCCGAGAAGAGACGGTGACGAGGGAGCTGAGATTTAGGGGCTGGCGTGTCATAATGCTTGAGATAGGAGGAGATGGAGAATAACCTGAAGACGAGGATTGGCTAGTCACACAGCTCGGAGCTGGCTGTTCGGGTAATGGTCGAGAGGAAGCCTGACTCCGTGAGGATCTTCGAACTCTCACTCGTGGTAACGGAACTCCTTCAGAAATTGGGATTTCACCTAGTTGACCAGCTACTGTCACTCCAATGTTAGCTCTTGTGCTCCTAGGCTGGGGAGCAGTGGAGGTGGAAGCAGTACTGGTGCTGGGGTGAGCGAGCCTTCTGTCTATAACCCCTCTATATGAAGGGTCGTATCCCAGAAGTACTTCTGCATTACGACCCCGACCAGCTGCAGAAGTGCCTGGTTCGCCTGTGTACTTCAATACTTTAGTGATGTCCTTTGTTCGGATGTTGCTCGGAACGCGTCTGGGACGATAGTTAGCGTTTTCAGCTGAAACATCAAAATTAGACACTTGAAGAAGCTACGAGAAAGCAGTTAACGAAAACTTCCAAAGTTATAAAAATAAGGAGTATTACGTGGGAATCCCCAAATGTGGGGGCAGTGGAGCCCCACCACTTGACCATCCTCTCCTAGTGGCTCAAAAGCTTCAGTAACGTACAGAAAATCGATCTCATGATCCTGAGCAGAATCTGGCAAGTTGAGTACGAGACGCTTTTCTGCCCTTCTTACTTTGAAATAATAGGTGTTATATTCAGGGTTTAGTACAATACTATACCACCACTGAATGTCCCAGATCCCTAGTTGGGTCCCTAGAGTCCTATTCAAGGCAACTACTCCCATTATCAGCCTAAAAACATTCATTGATACTTGCATAGGAGTGAGACGGTACCAACTTAGGATTTGACGAATGAGTGGATGAAGGGGAAATCGGACTCCACCTTCGACGATGGCCACGATAGGGATGCACATTCTATCCTAGGAGCCACCATCCCTATCTGCTCCTAAAGGGGCGAGTTCGAGCCCCACATTATCAGGAACGCTATACTCAGACCTAAATGCCGCCATGGCAGTTGGGGTTTCACAGAGTTTCCTAAATTTACTGGGTCTAAGAGGGTTATCATCCGCCATGAGTATATTCAGAAAAAAGAAGAAAAACTGGAAATGGGTACGAATTGAACCTCTAGAAACAGCCCACGAATCCGAGAATGAGATCTCAGATGGAAACCTAAGAAAAAGAAAGGGAGTGAGAACGAGAATCTTACAAGAGTACTGTGACGATTCCCTGGAATGCAATCGAATTTGCAGACGGCGGCGATGGCAGAAGGCTTAGTGAGAGAGAGACTGAAAGTTCGAGTTCTGGGTAAAAACCCAAACGGCGCCCTTTCAGGGGTTTAAGAGTGAGAGACGGAGATGAAACGTCTCCTCTTACGCCGTTACAGTTTAAAGTAACGGAAAGCAAGAACCGTTCTGACGCCGTTTCATAGAACGCCAGTTCGAAATTAATGCTAGGCATACGAAATGTGCCACGTGGAGTCATTTACCCCGAAATGGTATAATGACAGAGGTGCCAAAAGGCATCAATGAAATATTGAAATTATGACTGCACGGGATCAGAAGAGTCTGGTCCAAATAAAATTTTGTTTCTAAAGCTTCATATATTGCCCCCGAACAGTGGTTACAAGATGAAGCTGGGGAGCAATTGTAGGGAGGTATTCCCAAGAACATACATCTAGTTTCCGAACACGTGATATTCGGGAGGTATTGGTAAGTACGACAGGACTTACTGCCGGGCAGTTCGGTGAACAGTGATATGGACCAATGATATGAGAAGTCATGGCTATAAATAGACTGTTCGGCAGTTAGAGACATTCTGATTACATTGGACCAAGTTACATGTGAAGTAGTTGGTCCAAGTAGACTGTTCGGTTATGATACAGCCGAACAGATGTTGTAAAGAACCAAGCACGTGATACAAGTGATCACGGGTTGAAAGCAATGCAATCGATATCCGAATAAATGGTACGTGGGACCATAGTTTGAATATAGAAAGGAATGGTCCAAATAATTGATAAAGGACCAGTTACATGAGAAGTGGCTGGTCCAGGCTGTCTGCTCGGCTATGAGGTGGCCGAACAAATAGAGAAGTCCTATCAGATGTTAAAATAGAGGGAACACTTTGGAAGAGTCCAGAAACAGTGGTATTCCGTTTAAAGTGATATCCCGAGAATATAGGATCTGTGAAAGATACCCAACGAGAATGGGATGTTCGGCTTGTTATGGAAAAGAGTCCTACAAAGATTAAGGAAATAAACTGATAAGGGAACGAGAATCCAAGAGATCCTGATTTTCCTATACGAGGTAGGAAACCTAGGGCAATATGGATGCTTGACCAGCAAGCATACGCAAATCTATAAATAAGAGGTAAACCTAGAGGCAAAAGGTATGCAATACATTGCTTTCATATTGCTTTCCTACTGATAATTAGGGTTTGATTGCTAGTACGTGATACTAACTTTGCCATCGGAGGGCCTTTGCCACGAGAGGCAAAGGTGCGCTCACCCTCTGTCTATTTTGCAGATTTGGGTTCCGACGACGAATTAGGGTTCCGGTGAAGAGGCACGAACAAGCCGTTGCAATCCAGTTGATCCGGAGCATCAATTGTTTTCATCCCCCTACATCCCGTTTGTAATAATTATTTACTTTCAGTACATATAAACTGCTTGGTTTGACCCTAGGTGTACACTGGTCCTTCCAGAGCCCAGAAGGGGATGAGATTCAATCTGCTGGTAAGACATCAACACTCACGCGATGGAATGGGAGTGTTGCGCGATGGTTGACTTGCATGTATGAAGTTCCATGCATGCAAGTTGACTGTTGTTCACGACAATTCCAGACCAATGCACTGTTTTGATATCCAGCTGCAATTTTGAATTTTATCTCACGTTTTTTGTTCAATATTTCATTCATCCATGCCGTTCTCATATCACATGCTGCAAAGGTGTTACAGTTTCAAATCCCCGATTAACTGTTCCCCTGCCCTAACTGGCTAAAAATTGTTTAATAAAAGAAGAATCCTAAATATTTTCGCAAAATGCTTAAGTAGAGACCAATCTTCGGATTGGGCGAGAGGGGTGCCTTAAAACCTTTCCCCTCTCGTAACCTGGCTCCCAAACCCAGATATGGTTATGACGGACTGGTTCCTTAAACTTTTTCAAATCAAATAGCGAGGCAGGTGCTTCGAAATACGGTTCCTTTGGTGTCGGACCTTCAAAACCCAAGCGGCGACTCTGTATTTTTGCAAGCGCTCGCCGTCCGCGCACGCGCTCCCTCATTAACCGGGCTCTCACGTTCAGAAACCCGGGAGTTTCCGAAGGGCATGTTGCCCACACCCATACAAATCCATCCTCATTCAAGTTCAAAACCGAAGGTATAAAAGCAAGTTTTCTTGGGCTAAGCTCACTCTTAGCCTTGAGGGGAGTTTTTCTGCAGTCACACTTAGCCTTTTTGTGTTAAGTGCTGACTTAAAAACCATTTTTAGAAAACAAAACAAAACTAGTGACTGTACTGGAAACACTACACCATGCGGTGTTATGATACACCGCACAATGTAGTATGTTCCATCACACGGCATTATTACACTCGTCATTTAGTTGCTCTATTTGTCTTGATTACACCTATCCACTGTTGGTTACACTAATGCTACTCAGAGATCGTTACAGGTATATTTCAGAATGAGGTTTTATTCTAAAAACCATGTTTTTTTAACTCTCCAAAAGAGACTTTTATGATCATCCTAAATGATCTAGTGCATCAAAAAGGATTTACAAACTGTTTTATGAAGAGCAAAAACAACAAAAACCATAAGAAAGCTGTTTGGATTAATGGTTTGTTCTATCTTGAGAATACGAAGTCATTCTGAAATAAGCCAGGAGCTATACTATACGATGTTTTGAGGAACATCGTACATTGTAGCTAGTATACCGTATGAGGTTCTGAGTGATGGTAGTGGGCTGACAGTGAGGAGTTGTACCGTGTGGTGTACCAAAAGACCGTGTGAGGTATCCTAGTACACCATACGGTGTTGTTTGTGATCAAGGCAGTCTGTTGTTAATCTATCATCCTATTTCTGAACATCATTCATCTGCAACCTGCTGTACAGTGAGCACCATGAGCATGCCCACGTGATATATTCAATCTCATATCCCTTCCCCTTATGTGTTTATTAGGAGTTTAATCTTTCAAATGATATTCAAAAGTTTCCCCTTTGAAAATGTTAAGTAGAGACCGGTTTTTACCGAGCGAGTTGGGTGCTTTTTCAATAAAACCTTCCCCATTCGAAATGTGGCCCCCGAACCCAAAGTCTCAACGTTTTCGCTAGACCAAAAGCCTTTTTCTTTCAAATCAAACCCTCAATTTCTCGGATCATTCATCTCAAGAATCTAGGTGGCGACTCTTCAAGCGCGCCGGTTGGGGAGTCCACATACACCAAACAGTCTGCCCAAGAATATAATAATGACGAACCACAATAACATGGGAATTCTAACCAAAGTGGGAACCATATCTTCCAATTACCAAGTACCAAATGCCAAATATTTTCTCAGTACTTAGCTCGGTGGATCCAACACCGTACTTATAGTCTCTATAGGATGGCCATGGCGCCTGAGGTCTTTTCTCTAAGCCAATCTGGAATAGGGTCACAAGGTATATTTCACAAGTCTTTTTCCTATCCGTTGAGCACTAGAGTCACAGGATATTTCACAAGTCTTTTTCCTAGTAGACAAAGTCACCACGATATTTCACAGATCTTTACCTTGGACTTTAGCAAATATAAACATAATCCATGGTCCCAACATATAAGAACAATGGCAAACCAGAGTCACTTGCACCAGGAATATTCCCCATGCCACTGCATAGTCTCAACAACATTATGGAGTCAACGAACGAACAACAAGAAAAATAAGGGCAATCTAGCAATCATAACTTTTATCAATGAACCTTGTATGCCAAAGGGTATGTCAATCGTCAGAAATATGAGAGCAATGATTAAAAATAATATTCATCGGATCACAATGAATAAACGAATTGTCAAAAATGACTAGCTAGAAGCTCAAGAGGATTTCAAAAGAAGTGATCACATGCTTAACCACTCACCTTGATCAAAATGAAATCATGCTCGCGAACCCTGCTAATCTGAATTTATAAGAATGCACATCACTGGAATCAATTCAATTGGAAAAAAAAAACTATTGATTTGATTAGCACTACAACTAAAAATACTATTGTTAGTACTACCCTTTACTCCAGGCCGCAGCCCTATAAATTACATCCATAATACAATTATCTATTATTTATTATATGATTAAGAGACAAAACCCCTCACTCCATAAGCACACCACGTCACCCACATTCACACGTATCACCAATATACCCACGGCACACACAGCCTACACATCCACGCATATATGTATTTGTAGGTTTTGTATAGAGAGCGTAAATTAAGAAGAAGAAATTAAGTAAAGAGACAAGGAAAATACTGACCCAAACTTCTCTTTCCTCTCTCTCTCTCTCTCTCTCTCTCTCTAAACCCTAGGTCTCTCTCTTAACGTTGAAATAAAATAACTCTAATTCTCAACATGTATAAGGATCTTCTCTTAATTAAATACACTCTCATGGATTAGCCCAACCCGAGTTCTAAAAGAGAAGTCCGACCCAAATAAAACTAAGCGGTCCTAATAATATAAAATACGCATAGCTCCACATTGTACATAAAAAGAAAAGTTATTCGAGTTAGTGGGATGAGATCCTTCTCTGAGTTTGGACCACTACCAAGCATGTCCTTTGGCGACGCTGGATCTAAACGTCGTCTTGGGCTCAGACCATGCCTGAGGAAGTACGATCCAGACGTTATGTTCAACCTACTACAGAAGCTTAATTCGAGCTTTCTGTGGGTACGATCCCGGTCTTACCGGATAGTATGCTCTCAACATTTAGGTTGTGGCTAAGCAAACATCGTACCACAAAATTAAAATTTCCATTGTGTCAATCTCACTAACATGTGCTTCTGACTTCTAGCTCCTTTTTTTTTTTTTTTTGTCATTTAATTACTCCCGTTTAATTGCTGAATTAAATTTGAATTAATTTGAAATGTTGTATTGTTTTTATTTATTTCCGTGGGTGTTTTCTTTGTAATGTACTGTACTTGTAGACCGTGTGCCTTCATATAATTCCATTTATTTTATTATTTTCAATGGTAGGAGTATAATATTTTAGTGGCATCTAGAATCATATGCGACTTATTTTTTCCTAATTGGTAAGTGAAAGAAATAATTAATTGAGAGGTTTTTTTATCGGAATTAATTAATTGAGAGGTTAACTAAATAGTAAATGGAGTTTTGTTTTATTAAATGAAAATTTTAATTCATAATAACCTCATTTCTTTGTTATCAACTTGAAAAGAAAAATATAACGCTTTAGCATTTGTGTTGTGTCTTGTATTAAAGAAAATTTTGGTAAACTGGAATTTATTGTCGGGTCAAAATTATAAAATTTATGTGGAAAAACTGGAAAAATCTTAGTGAGCGATAAAAGTGACCCCACTTGTATCAAGGTTCCTCCGCCCTTGTCTGCAAATTTCGTTGGGGGCTCTGGAGGCAATGGGAAAGTATGGAATACCGGTTTTTTTTTTTTCTCATCACCTGACCCCTGTTTAAATTGGCAATAAAAAGAAATAGAAAGACATGTTGTAATGACTTCTATTTACCACGATGAATTGATGTCGTATTCCACACTTGTATGACGCATACTTTTTTCTGGTAATACAAGGTGTTTCAAGCACTTGCGCGCACCTCAGACTATTTCCTACACCCCAACCCACCGCCCTTTTCACGCTTAAGGTGGCCTCAAAGACGGAACTATGTGAGGGCTCCTAGCCCCGCGTAGTTTTGGGTATTTTTTTTAATATTTAAAAATAATAATTTTCTTGTTATTCGTTAAACCTAATACTTCATCCTAGGGAACTTGGGGAAAGGGATGGGTGCTTTCGGAAAAGCACCCTTCTTATTTGCATGGGATTATGAGGGATGCACCACATGCACTTCACTTCACTTGTTTTTAAAATATTAAGATTAGTTATTTTTTTGTTTGTTAAGAGCCATTATATTTTGTTTTTTGTATTGGTTGTTATTTAAACCTTTAAATGCTTTAGACTATGTTCGTTTTGGGTTCCAAAATCCAACCTCTCTCTCTGCGTAGGGTTTGCAATCAGTTTTCCCTTCAATTATTTCTCTCATTTTTATTTTTATCTCGCTCCACTCATTACCCAAAATATCTCCTCAAAACCCAAATCAAATAAACTATTAGATTTCCGAACCTTGAAATTTCAAAAGTTATTGTTCATAGTTCAGCCCCGCGTTGAAGAAAAACTGGTTCCGTCCCTATCTCACCTCCACACATTCAACAATTGGCGGTCATTTAAAGAACATTGAAAAGCAGCGTTGGAGATTTTTCAATGCGTCTGTTCAAAGACTTCTCTCCACCCCAGTAAACAAGGCAAAGGCTCAGTCCGTGGCCTCTTGCCTGTTTTTGTTTTGAACTCACTAGTTTTCTTTTCTTGAAAAGTAGTAGTAGCAACTACTACTCTTTCTCGAAGCTCAATTTTTATTTCCGCTTCTTCAATCTAATGAAAAATGGGTTAGTTGTATATATTTTAAATTTTCATTTTCTGATCTCATTTTTTGGAAATAGCTAGACGAGAAAAATTAGCTTTCATCAATTTACAACCACTTGAAGCCTTTGTAGCTGGTTTTACTTCTTAGAGAATCCCAAATTCCCAAATTAGAAGTGAGCTTCGCGATTCACCCACCAGTATTTGATACTCACCTGTCTCGTATTGTCGGGTCTTATTCTATTTTGAAATCTCTCAAAATATTTTCCATCATTGAAAATTTAAAGGAAAAATGTAAAAGAATTTTTAAAGTCAACTCTTTATTAATGAGTAAAGATTTTTTTAAGCACAATAAACAGTTATTTTTCAAATATTATCAATTTTTTTAAGAGACATCCATTAATTTTAGGGCTGCGCAAAAAATTTGGTAAATCACTAAATCAGTCCGAACCAAAATGATTGGTACACTTTGGGCCGTGTCTGTGGACAATGATCTGGACGACAGATTCAAAACTTAAAAACCATGAGATATGGTTCATTCCACGGATTTTTTGCTAGGGAACGGGAATTAACTCAACTAGACCATTCGCTAATATATATACTAGTGCTAGCCCGTGCCTACGGCACTACACATCCCAGTTGGAAGGGAATAGCAGTTGTGTGATTTAGGTGGAAACCATGGGCACTTAACCGGAAAGTGGGAGGATGCACTACAGCCTTTGGATCAAATGAATCTAAGCCGTTCCAACAACTTGTCCCCACCCCCTTCTGTTTTATAATAGATATATATATATATATATATATATATATATATATATATATATATATATATACGGGGCGGTTTCGGGGACACTTAAAAAAAACCCCCAAGTTCCCGATCGAATTTTTATGATCCGGACCGCTTAATGTAATCAGAACGTGATTTTAAAAATGCTCGCGAGAAATCAGCAAAAAAAAAGACAGGGAAGGGCTTCATCTGAATATTTTTTTATTGAACTTTATTGAACGGTCCAATAAAAAATTGTTCAAATCAAGCCCTTCCCGGTTAGTTTTTTTGCCAGTTTCTCGCAGACACCCGTAAAATCACGTTCTGAACACATTGAGTGGCTCGGATCATCAAAATTTGATCGGGAACTATGAGATTAAGATTTGGAGAGTTTTTTTAAGTGTCCCCGGAACCGCCCCGATATATATATATATATATATATATATATATATATATATATATATATATATATATATATATATATATAATATCATCTTCAAATGAGGAGGTCCTTATTTTAGTTAAAACTAGAGGCCGGGGCACACGCGATGCATGTGCAAGTCGGATTTTCACAACATCTTTGAAAATTTGATAAAACAATAAATGGGAAGCATTTTTACAAAAACGTTGTGAAAATCCGACTTGCACACGCATCGTGTGTGCCCCAGCCTCTAGTATTAACCTATTGTGATCGATAAACAACAATTAAATTCTCAAAAAATCAATCGAATTGTTATATACTGTAGTAACAATTATTACATGTATATACATATCTAAACATTACCACGCTAATAGTCACTGTTTTGCTAACGTCGCTGCCGCCACCGATTTTTCCACGATCTAATACCTAAGTACTCTTCTATAAGATTTCGTAAATCAATTGTGTTAGCTCTCACGAAGAACATCCATTTTGAACAATAGATGCCTATCTTTACTATCTGTTGTGAAGTCAAAACCTGTCATTAAATAAAGAATATAGTGTTACTTACAAAATTTCCTAAACAATTTTCTTCTAATGCGATAATAAGCCACACAATATCGAATAAATAAATTTAATTATTACCTGTCGTACATTTGTCGCTTCATCAGTCATAGCACTATCATGTTGACAATTTTCCCAAAGTTGAAATACTATTTTTCTATGAGACATTCCTACATAATAGCAAAAAAAGATGAGCAGCATAGAATGATTATTTTTTGCATAAAAAACTATCCATTCACCAAAAAGTAATTAAAGTATGAATGACGTCAACAACTTTCATAAAGTTTGGCCTCGGAGATTGGTAAAATCAAATACAAATATGGTCTTACCATTTAATTTACTACATATTATAACTACAAATATTTTTAATCCGACGGCAATAAGACATCCTTATACACAACATTTTTGGCATATACGCCTTCATGTCTTCGAATATTGCCATTCTTCACCAAAATTTTTGTGGTATTCTGCGATGTGCCTCTTGACAATGCCACATACAATTGACCGTGGCTAAAGACGTCTTCCGGGAGATATATTCCCACGTGGGGGATCGTTTGTCCTTGTGCTTTGTTGATTGTTAAGGCAAAACTCAAACGAATAGGAAATTGTCGTCGAGTCATCTCAAACAGAAGTTTCATATTCTCAGGGGTCTTCAGCGGAATCCGATGAAGGAAAGTTCTGGTACCTTTAAAAGCACCCGTTAATATCTCTGCATCAATGAAATTACTTTTCAAAGCACGACAAAGTAGTCTTGTGCCATTGCATAGCCCATTTCTCGGATCAAGATTTCTTAAAAGCATAATAGGTGCACCTTCCTTCAATCTTAATTCATGCGGGGGTAATCCTCCGGGTGAAATAGAATTCAAAAACTCTTGCTGGTATAAATTGCGGGGGTCATTTTCGACTTTATCAAATGAGTAGTAAACCATTTCTCGTCCGGAGAATTTCTGATTCACCCTCTTATTGAGATTCTCAGCATCTTCATTCTTCGGAGTAATCAAACCTCTATCAACCATGTACACGGAATCAGCAGCACAGCTCTTAATGTCAGGAAATACATCTTCTATTAGTTTATCAATTAACCTGTCATTCTCCCACGGTATAACCATTGATGCAGGAACCTTCATCATTTCATCATCAATGGTAGGTTCATTTCCATCATCAACACGAAGAAGAAAATTTGAGAATTCTCGATCATTTACAGACCTCATATTTTGCTTCAAGCGAACGACTTGTACATTTCTCCACAGTGGCGACTTAGCAATGCTTGCATTAATGGTTTCTGCCTTTGTGCCTTTTGGTACAACTGGGAGCACTTGGCGAAAATCACCACCCAAAACCATAACCTTTCCTCCAAATGGCATTTCCACACCCATAATGTCCCTCAAAGTTCTATCTAATGCTTCTATGGCCAAACGATTTGTCATTGTAGCTTCATCCCACAATATCACTGATGCACGGCGTATTAGTTAAGCCAAATGAGATTGCTTGCTGATGGAACACACAGAAGATCGATCTGGATTTAAGAGGATCTTGAATCTTGAATGTGCAGTTCTTCCACCAGGCATCAAAGTAGCTGCTATACCTGATGATGCTGTTGCAAGAGCAATATGACCTTGGCTCCTCAATGACGCTTATATAGCACGATACAAAAATGTCTTCCCTGTACTTCCTGGACCGTCAACGAAGTAGGTGGCATTTTCTTTACGCTCGACAGTTCCAATAATTGCATGAAAAGCAAAGGCTTGATCCCTATTTAGTGCAGAAATCGAAATCAAATCTTGATGAGAAATGGAGACAGAAAGCTTATCTTGTATTATCTTTGGAACTGCAAAGCTATCTTCATAACCCGGATTGAAACTTGGAAGGTCATAATCAGATATTGTTCTATTATGTTGGGATAGCAAGTCATTTAACTCTCTCAGCAATCTGTTAATAAGATAGGAGCTGTTGGTAGAAGTCGAAGAAGGGTAGTCTTCACTCATAAATACATGAAAATCATTCCATAAGCTACGAACACCCGTTGGCTCACAGTATACCAATATAGACACAAACATTCTTCGTAGAAAGGATGGCATGTGAGTGCAAGATGCCTCAGCTAGACATTGTCGTATGCTATTATCACACTCTAATAAACCTCGTTGTTCAGCTGCGAGTTGGAATGTCGAGCACTTAACTCCATCAATTACTGAGATATCGTCCCATGATTGTGGCGCCCTTACATGATTAAGTAGAATGCGTAGGTAGAACAAATCTCCTTGAAGATGTGAAACTGTATAAATTCTCCCAATAACTTTGTTATAGCCCACCCTTTTTGTCCAATTTTTTGGTCCACGATTCCATCTGTAATGTTGTGAAAACTCACTATATATGTAGCGATTTTCCCCATTATTCTCAGCATTTGTCCTAAAAAACTCAGTAAGCATTGTCCTAGCGCACCTTTCATTAGACAAAACATTTGGAATACTTTGGTAACAATAGAACGTGACTTGCTGCTTATTCGGTAGATGTATCTGTAACCGCTCCACAGATGGATACATTCGAGTCATGGGAAACTTGAATATCTTCCATACTGCTTCAGGAGCACAAACCCATCTTGCATCTACAAACTGTTGTATCTCATCATAGTTTGGGGCTGGACGCACTTCAAGAGATACTCGATCAGGACCCTTGTACACATACTTGTACAGATACTTCACACTTATAATGCTGCTACAAATTTCAACATTGATGTGACAATTGTACTTTAGAATGAGCCATGGATTGTAAGGTACGACCCAACTATTGTCAATTGCAGTTCTCTCACCATTGTCTGAAGGTCTTGGCGGTCGTCTTTGATAAATTGGATAGGAATCATTGCCCATAGTGGTGACATTTGCAAATTTTTTGGGGAATTTCTTTTTGCACACTCCATTTTTCATGCAAGGACAGTTAGCATTGTACGAACCACATGGACCATGTATCATATGATTCACCACAACATTATAAAGTTCGGGTTTTATTTCTTTATCTGCGATCTCAGCTCTGACAACACTATCGTAATCATCAGGAGTTTTCAGCTTGTCATTCTCATCTAGGATCAGAAGAATATGTGCATGGGGTAATCCTCTCTTTTGGTTCTCAATAACGTAAACATACGCTGTTACTTTACCCAAAACATATTTGTTGAGAATGTCATCCTTAAACTCTTCAAATTTAGACCTGAACACTCTAGCAATTAAATCAGGACGATCACTTGGGGCTTGTCCGGGCAACAACTCATTATGGATTTCAGGCCAACTACCATTGCATGTCATGGTGAGAAAAAGATCTGGTTTACCATACTTTTGAACTAAAGCCATGGCATCCTGATATCGTTGATACATGTCACGGGGACAGCCAACGAATGATGATGCTAATATGGTCCTTTGTTGTCCGACATCACCTAAGTTTATTTTTCCAATAATGTGTTAGTGTTTTAATGTATCGAAGATATATAAGTACAGATAATTGCAATAATATCTTTCATTTTGTACCTGCATGCCTTATACCCATGTGTACAGAATCTTGTAGCCCAGCATACAACTATGCTCGGATTTCCTTTTGATAAGTACGCATCCACCTAAGTTTGTGGGACTCAATTTTTACGTAATTATCCACAGCGTATTGTTGTAGGAGACGCCCACCATGAAGAAAGAGTGATTGATCATTCGGACGAATCTAATATATTTAAGAAGATGCGAATGTAACATAAAAAATTATATTCACAATGCAAGATGAGTTGTTTGAAACTTGAGTTGAATAAATAAGGAATTTTAAATTACCTGCAATATGTATGCATAGAAATCCCGACATGTACAATTTGTTCCATATTCGTTGTGGCTATTAACATCCCATCCATATGTCCCGTACGGTAAAAGTAAGGGATATTGCAATGGATCATAGAATCCAACAATATCTTGAATATTGAGGAGGCGACCACCAATACATTGAACAACTATATCTCTTCCACTTATCAGTCCAGCTTCATCTCCACCGACCACAATTTCTGCCAGTTGGGATGCCGTTGGAAGATTGTACTGACGACGATCAGGTGGTTGCTCTCTGATGATTAAATTGCAATCTTGAATATCTGGATGTTGCGCCATTTTACGAAACGTATGCACAAACGGATTTTGAGCATCTAAGATATTCTTTATATTTTCAATAATGTGTTGCCGTAATCCGTTTGACTCCTCCATTCGATTTTCAACTTCGTGATCAGTGTCATAAACGTACAGCTGTAAAAATCGTGGCCTTTGATCTGAATATGGTAGCAAACTTCCAATCCTATGGTATATCGTGCCTTGAGCACGAAAAGTATACACGCCCCTTGATCCTCCAGCCAATTGTTCATCGACATGGACACCCATCGAAGTGAAAGAGAAAACATGATTGTATGCTCGAATATTTTTTCTAAAATGTTTACCATCTGAGGTTTGCTCTGAAAATAATTTGATAAGCTCAACTGGAGCCGTTATGGATGGTAGTTTTGTTTTTCCAGATTTACAACACAGTTCAGTTGTCTCACGGTGGAATAGGCGTGCACCACAATGACGACACATAGTAGGTTGTGGTAGTTGTGAATGGGGTACACCTTGAGATTCGTGAAAATCTCTTGCACAATTATACGTTGTTCTGCGAGTACTATATGACCGGGTAGCCCTTTCCACGTGGGTGATTCCATTGTCATCCTCTAATTGAATATTTAAAAATAGCAGTTAGTGTCATGATTGTAGTATAATTATTATTTTTAGAGATGTGAACAATATTATTTGGTGTATTAAAAGAGAAAACCTATGGTCAAAGAAACAATGCATCATCTTTTTAAAATGGCAAATTCTTTACAAATAAAAATGTGCGCATACCTTGTACAAAATTTGGAAAGTTTTGTTCATCTCTACGATCAGTTGTGCTACCACTTGAACTGCCTTGCTCGTACGTTGCATGATTAGGGGTGAAATGGGACAAAGGTGTCAAATGTGCTCGATGCCGTACTCGTGCTGTAATAGTGTTATCATGCATGTTAGACAGGAATAAAAGTTAGTCTGGAATTTAATTTAAGAGTATTTGGTTGACAATATTTTCTTTTTTTGTTAATACCTTCATTTGGTATAGGCGTAGTCTCATGAAATACGTTTGAGGTTCCCTCTTCTGGTATTATAGGCAAACGTGTATTTCGAGGATGTTGGGTAGCATGTGTCTGTTGACGACGACTTGTCATTCCCGTTGTATGGAGACCTTTGGATATGTAACACATTCGCGTTTTTTTTATGCCAAATATACGATATGGTTAAGACATGAAAACATGACAAATTGGAATATGAAAATACCCTAAGATACCTGATGGAGGGCGATGCCTTGGTGATCGAACTCGTCTTGGGACATTATTGAGAAAGTTCAACGTGTATCCTCCTGTTTGAAGTATGCAAGTTATCAGTAAGATTAGAAGTTTATTTGGCATTTAAAATTGATCAAAATAATTGTAATATTTTATTTACGAACCTGGGTGGTGTCGTTGGTTGTAGTTTGATTGTCGTTGTGCCAATTGTCCTTGGTCATTGCTTAAAGTAGCTCGTCTTTCTCTAGCTCTGTTACGCCATCTCAATCTATGTTGATCATGAGTAGGTGGAGTGGGTTGTTCTATACGATTAGTTGACCTTCTCTGTGGTACTTGATCAGTAGTAAAATTTTGTGCAGATGTCTGTCTTTCTTGCACAACTTGTTGAGGATTGAGACATTGTCGACGGCGTCGTTGGCTGTCACGATTTTGTTCTCTTATACGTTGTAGCCATTCTGTAGATATTTGCTCTGATCTATCTCGTGTTTCCTCCTCCATAGTGGTGTGGTGTCCCTTGTAAGCATTGAAAGTGTTACAACAACAATCTATTCTAATAAACACGAAGCTACAAACTGACTCTAACTTTTCTATGCATTCAAATGCCCATAAAGCACTATAAACAATGAACTCTCGAGCAAAGTTTCAAAATCATCACCAAATTACCATTCTAACGGATCCCAACTCGCTCAAAATGAAACCTATCACAATTTTTTTTTTTTTATTTTTTAAAAAATACTTCCCACTTTTTTTTTTTTTGTTACCCATCACCAAACCACCATTCCAACGGCTACTCCGTACCAGTTTAATGGAAGAGAGGAAAAAAAGCATGTGTAAGGGGTAAACCAATTTTTTTATATAAAAAAGAAGCATCTATTAGAGATTGCCAAGGGGTCACCATTTGCATGCAATACGCCGTGCGTCAGTGATGTGCAAGTCAGCAGTTAGGTTGTTCTAATATTCGACCAAATATACGTTTCCTCCACCATTGTGCTTGGAAGCATTAAAAGTGTTAAAACTACAATTACAGACTTTGATTTTCAAAGTGGAAGTTAAATTTTCTTTTGATCTTTGAACCAAAATTATGAAGATGCCGAGTTACACCCTTAGCAGTTAGCACCGACCGCACAAAAAAGGGAAAAAAAGAACGAATTGCAGATGTCTAAACAGAGAATTGTTTTTTTTTTTTCATCCCACACTTTTATACCGCTCTTTTATACTTCAATTACCCATACAGAAGGGATCACCGCTCATCCTACTTTCTTTCCCACGTAGCCCTTTTCAGGTTTTCCTTACACACTACCTATCCTGATGCATGATGGCCACGTGAATTATAGAAACAGGAGTTGGAAAAAGAAAGAAAGAACTCTTTCATCTACTAATGGGGGAAAATGAAAGTCACACTAGCACACAAATAAGGGAGAGAAGATTGAGAGTGGACAAACCTTAGATGGTGGAAAGGTGGGTGATTTGCAGAGATTTGCCGGAAACTTTTTGACATTTACAGCTTGTGAAGAAGAAACGTGAAGGAAATAGAAGAGGGGTGGAAGAGAAGAAGAGGGGAGTTCTGGCTGAGTTCACATCGTGGGGAGCAGTTGAAGTGCAAACTTCCCTTTTGCCCATAGTTAACTGCTGTGAATTGGAAGAGGGGTGAATTTTTAGATGGGTATTTTTGGAAATGAAAATACATGACAAGGAGACACCAAATTGGTGCTCTCCCTTTATAAATTAGAATAGATAAGAACCTCTCCATTTCTCTCATTTTCCGTTCAAATTTTGATGATCCGAGCCGCTCAATGTGTTTAGAATGTGATTTTAAAGGTACCCGCGAGGAATCAGCAAAAAAAATGACCGGGAAGGGTTTCATCCAAGCAGTTTTTATTTGAACCGTTCAATAAAAAACAAACAAAAACTGCTCGGATGAAGTCTTTCCGGTCATTTTTCTTTTTGCTGATTTTTCGCGGATACCCTCAAAATCACGTTCTGAACACATTGAGCAGCTTGGATCATTTATGAGTGTAGTTATATATATTGAGTCTCCTTCTCCTAAGGACCACCTTAACTTAATAAAATGAGGACCTCCCTTTTTCGATATAATTTCGATGATCCAAGCTGCTTAATGTGTTCAGAACGTGGTTTTGAAGATATCCGCGCAAAAATCAACAAAAAAAAATGACCGGAAAGGCTTCATCCAAGCAGTTTTTGTTTGTTTTTTATCGAACGGTTCAAATAAAAACTGCTCGGATGAAGCCCTTCCCGGTCATTTTTTTTGCTGATTCCTAGCGAGTACCCTTAAAATCACATTCTGAACACATTGAGCGGCTCGGATCATCAAAATTTAAACGGGAAATGGGAGAAATGGAATTGTCCTTATTTTAACTAAAATAAGGACCTCCTCATTTGAAGATGATATTATATATATTATTCTTTTTTATTAACATGTATATATGTAGGGATATTTTTTTATATAGATTTATGTATATATTTGATTTGGTGTGAGTGTTATTTCTCTTTTCTCATTAAGTTGTGTATTTGTCTAATTGTTCTTTTATAAGTTTTGAGAAAAAAATTTACTCTTTTATAAGTTTTGAGAAAAAAATTTACTCTCTGCACGATTCTCAATAAATTTCTTAATCTATCTCTCTCCGGATTATTACCACTCATTAGATGAAAAAAAAATCTCAAAACTCGTACTAAACGGATTAACTGCACGGTTCTTTCTTATCCTATTGTACTTGTCACATCATACATTAATAACTTGGAACCGTAGATTAACTATGAGCCAAACTGTTACTCCACAGATTAATCCATTTCAATTCGCAGGACTTTTGTTCCGGACACAAATTTCAATTTCTTGGAACCATGAGTAAATGTTCCGTCTCCGAATTTATACGAATGCAAACCGCTCCGCACTGTGTATATGTTTCTTGAAAATTTTCTTTTGAAAAGTCAAATGTCTCCCGCGCGTACAAAACCAGTAGAACGTGGTACATGGAGTATTAATTTTCATTGAACAAAACGGGTCCTGAACATTGACTGACCAGCCTCCAGCGTCTTGAATTTCTGTTTGACCAAAAAAAAAAACAAAAGCCTCCAGCGTCTTGATCCCATTAGCTTCCTTAATTTCTTCCATGGCTGTGGCCTTTAAAAAAAAACCGGCGAAACAGCTATGTTCCACTAACTAAAATAAATACTTATTTTTTAAATTAAAAGTGATATATGCATGGTGAGAGAATGACATGTCTCGTAAAACGAAAAAATAATTATTTAAAAAATAAAAACCTTAGCGGAACAGAACCTGTTTAATTATTGTATTACGGTTGAAAGTTTGTGAGACTTTAGTGAAAATCGTTATCCAGTTTGGCTGTTCAACTTGAGAACTATGTATTCTTAGTTTTTAGTACTTCTTCCGTTAAAAGACTTCTGTTTGCCAATTGTTCGGTGGGTGATAGTGAAATACTAGCGTGTTTTATAGGCATTTTGGCCAAACCACGTTAACTATTGTCAGAGAGGAACTCTTGAGAGGTAGCAAAAATCCCATTTATTATCACAATGAAATGTGGGAGCTTCAACTTTACATGATAGAATTGAATATCAAAGGTATGAATTAGACTACACGAAATGACACATGCACTAAGGCCCGTTCTGCTAAGGAAAAACGAGCACTTATTTTTTGAATTAACTGTTACTTAGTGTGAGAGAATGACATGTCTCGTAAAATAAAAAAATAGTACTTAAAAAATAAAAAACTTAACGAATCAGTGCGTAAGACTGATAATAAATTAGTTACATAAATCCACCCGATATATTAACAATAATACCGAGTACTAATATCCATTGAGGCAAACAGAGCCTAAACATTGACTGACCAGACAGCAGAGTCGTGATCCCAGCACCCCAATTTCTTCCATAGACTACAAGCTGGGGCCTTCTTTATATAATAACATGCTCTTCTTAAATTCAAAATATCACAAAATAATACTAAACCAGCAAAACAGTTTGTTCATATTCATGGCTTTTGCCATAATCTTCCTCATTTTCCTCACATTTTCCACAATAGAAGCTCAACAAACATCCACAAACATAAGCCTAAGCTCTTCACTAACACCTACAGGAACCAACTCGTCTTCGTGGCTCTCACGTTCCGGTCTCTACGCCTTTGGTTTCTACCGCCAAGGCAGCGGTTACGCTGTCGGGGTTTTTGCTGCCGGAGTTCCGGAAAAGACGGTGGTCTGGACGGCCGACCGAGACGATCTACCAATCCCGAGCAATGCAACCTTGGCCTTTAGAGGTGGAAGGCTCGTTCTCAACATTCAACCACACAAAAACACAACCATAGCTGATGTTGAGTCAATCTCCGGTGCTTCCATACTGGACTCGGGCAATTTCGTGCTTTACAACTCCACTGGAGGGATAATTTGGCAGAGCTTTGATTACCCAACGGACACCATTCTCCCCGGCCAACGTCTCATGAATGGGAATAAGTTGATTTCCAGTGTCTCAAAAGGCGACCACTCAACTGGGATTTTCCGTCTCGAGATGCAAGGTGACGGGCACCTCGTCTCGTACCCGTTAGAGTATTACGGGGTCCAGTATGCATATTGGGCATCTGGGACGTGGGGAACCGGCAATAACATCACACTAAATCTTGATGACAATGGCCATCTCTATCTGTTGGACGAAACAGGTGGCAACAACATAAAGAATTTGAGCACAGCAGAATCCTCGAATGATGGAAAAATCTATCGCATGACATTCGATGCGGATGGAATCTTTCGAGTCTATTCGCTTACCTTGGATCCGAAAGGCAACTGGTCGGTTATGTGGTCGTCGTCAGACGATAAGTGCGATCCCAAAGGCCTGTGCGGCATAAACGGATATTGCGTTCGAAATGATACCGAGGCCGATTGTAGATGCCTCCCGGGATTCGATTTTGTAAATTCCGAGATTTGGAGTCTCGGGTGCGAGAGGAATTTCGCAGCAGTGAGTTGCGACACCAATGGCGGCAGTGCCGAGATAGTTATGGAAGAAATGCCAAACATGATAATTGAAGACCAAAATTATGAGGAGACCGAAGTAACCAACAAAGAAGATTGTAAACAATCTTGTTTTGAGGACTGTAATTGCGAAGTCGCGTTATACAGCGATGACAACAAATGCAAAAAACAAAGGCTTCCTTTGACATACGGAAGAACATCGCTAGGTACTTCGCAAGTTGCCTTCATCAAGGTTACAAAAGAACATCGTCCGCCTTTGCCTCCCAAGAGACCTAAGAAAGAGCTGCGATTAGAAACTGTCCTAATCATTGGAGCTTCACTTGTTACTTTTGCAATCCTGGTGCTGACATTTTCGGGATTTCTTATTTATAGAAAAAGAGTTTGGGTATATAAAAAGATTTCGGAGAAAGGGTACATTGAATTTGCCGGGGATATAGTTCTGCGAACCTTTACATTCGCAGAACTAGAGCACTTGACCAACGGCTTCCGAGAGGAGTTGGGAAGAGGAGCATCTGGGACCGTTTACAAGGGCATAATACCGTACAACCAAAAGGTTGTAGCTGTGAAGAAGCTCGAGAAGGCATTGGCAGAGGGGGAAAGACATTTCCAGAGGGAGATTAAAGTAATCGGGCGAACCCATCATCGAAACCTAGTACAACTCATCGGATATTGCCTCGATGGACCGAACAGGCTTTTGGTATACGAATACATGTGCAACGGATCACTTGCGGATTTTCTCTTCACCCATGAAAGGCCCCAGCCGAATTGGGAAGAAAAAGTAGAAATCGCTCGCAACATTGCGTGCGGCATTCATTACCTGCATGATGACTGCGAGACCCAAATCATTCATTGCGATATAAAGCCCCAAAATATACTCATGGACGAGCACTGCTGCGCCAAGATCAGTGACTTTGGATTGGCAAAGCTGTCGAAGGCGCCGGACCAAACCAAAACCTTCACAGGGATAAGGGGAACGAGGGGTTACGTTGCCCCCGAGTGGCATCGGAGGCTGCCGATTACCGTGAAAGCGGATGTCTACAGCTTCGGGGTCGTGTTGTTGGAGATCATATGCGGTCGAAAGTGTCTGGACTGGAGCCGTAGGGAGGACGAAGCTGTGCTTGAAGACCGGGTATACGATTGTTATGAGGCCAAAGAATTGGGGAAATTGGTGGGGGAGGAAGAAGAGGTGGACATGAGGAAATTGGAGAGGATGGTGAAAGTGGGACTTTGGTGCATTCAAGATGAGCCATCTCTTCGTCCTTCGATGAAGAAAGTTTTGTTGATGATTGAAGGAACTGTTGACATCCCAACACCTCCTAGTCCTACTTCTTTCTTAAGTGCCATCTGATTGTGAAGTATTATTCTATTTCTATTCATGTTTTGATTTAATTTTTATGTTTTTTCTATGAGGATTAACGCTATACAATTGTGTAATAATTTCGTGTCATTGACATGGAAAAAATGCAGTTTTAATTGTTGTGTTTCACTCGGCTGCATGTTTATGCATTTATTACGTCCTCATATAACAATACAAAAAATTGAGGGAAGAGAAATTAAGGGCTAGGAAAAAAGGGGCTAGGTAATTAACAAAGACTTGGGAGTAATTAAAAAAAGTTGAAAAGAGCAATCATAAGCCAAAATAGGATTCCGCGTGGTGGCTTTCTTTGACTATTTTGTTTTTCATAAAAATTGTCAAGCGTTTAGGACACCATTCTTAGAACAGGTTTTGAACACCTAAATACCTTTGGCCGGCCCTGTGTTGGCCAGATATGAATTGACAAAGACTTTTGAATCGCATTTATATTGTAATTCGGTTTTGCACCAAGTATTGAGCGTAAACGATTGGCTGAAAAGTCATGACCGTTTTGCACCAAGTCGGAGTCATTTGCCCCTTCAATTTGGAGAGTCAACTTCGTTTGTCTGGATTTGTATGATTAGTTTAGTTTGTTAAATCTACCATTAGGATTTTGACTGCTAAATTCGCATTCTTTATATCTTCTAAATATTTGAAAGAAATTGAGAATACCTATGAGCTCAGCAGACTGAAATCCTACCTTCAGCCATAATTGTTCAAGTGACAAACAACAAAAATATTAGGATACATGACAATCAGTAGCGGAGTCAGGATTTTGAATCCAGTGGGCCGGCTTAGTAGAAGCATATTTTTTACTGGAACGTATGCTAATTATTATATCTGTTTACACCCATTTTTGGCACCCAGTCCTGGGCAAGCGTTGGAAGGCTATTTAATTATTTTTAATTAAATTGGGCCAAAAAATAGAGATATATTGGAACAAAATTATTGGGCCAAACCCATGTTGACTGGGCCTAATTAATTTTAGTTTGATTTGGGCTTGAGTTTGAAAGCTTTGGGCCTATGTGCAAAAAGAATTCGGATTGGCCCGTGACTTATTTAAACTTGGTAAATATTTTGTGGGCTAATCATGTTAATAGGCCATTTAGATTAATTAAATAGCCCGCTACCCAAGTGGTCCATGAAAAGTGGAGGGAAAGAAAGATGTCATCTGACGAAAAGTCATTTGACCAAGTCAAATGGCTGAAGGTTTTTGCTACCCACGAAAGAAGAAGGAAAAATAGGCCCATTATCCCATCAATTGCCCATGATTAAATAAACACATGGGTAATTGTTATTTACCTCTAATAACTACTCATGACCCCACTAAATATGTTAGTGGGTAGTTACTCGGGACACGTACGCGTGGCAACATCTGAGGCCTACTCGAGACACATGTCAGCTCGTGGTGAAGGCGGGAAACTTGGCCCAGATCTGGACCAGTGCACTATTTGCCCATAATCTTTCGTAACTTCCAATAACTACCCATTATCCCATGATCTCATAAAGGGGAGGTTACAAAGGACACATGGTGCCACGAGAGGAGGACAACAAGATCCTTGCATGCAGAAAATTCGAAGACTTTTGGCCTATAAATACTAGAAGACAAGAAGAAAAAAGGGTACACACACCAATCAAGCTCAACGCTTAAAAAACCAAAGCCTTCCCAGCAAAGCAATTATCTCACTTTTCTCATCATCACTCAATTACTTCTCCAAGTAGTTCGAGTTTTCTATCTCTCTTGTACCCCAACTTTATTATTACGACATAATAAAGTTATTCATATCTCTCTTGTGTCCCCGACCTTATTATTATGATATAATAAAGTCATTCTACGTTGCTACTTCTTTTCCTACACGGTTAGGAAATTATTAAGTCCTCGCTCGTAGAGGCAAAACCACGAACCAACACTGCAATTCAGCCCTTAGGTTTGCAGCACTATCGCCTTCACGGTTAAGAAGTCAGAAAAGGGACGCTCAGCCCTTTACATTAGACGCGACAAGTCTTGGCACGCCCGCTCAGTCCTTGAGCCATTTCGGAGCCGAACATCTTTTTGGCACGCTCAGTGGGACCCTAATCATCTAAGGGTTTTATCATGGTCAGGAAGCCGCAGCAACAACCGGATCCACCCATCCCGGATCCACCACAGAGTCCTGAGGGAGTGGCAGTCGACGTGCCATTACTCGAGGAAGCTGGTCCTCAGATCAGCGCCCAAGATCTTAGCGACGCTACCGACAGCGTCAAAAATTATATGTTCATGGCAGGACGTGAGATCTTCCACAACGTTACGCAGTCAATCTCGCAATCGTTCATTCAGTCCTTGGAACCTCTGACCATAGCAGTCAACAAAATGGTTGCTACGCTTACAGAGAGGCTACCGCTCGCTCCTCAGCAGCAGGGCTTTCCACAGTTTGGTGTCTTTGGCAACGGTCAAGACCAAGCTGGCTTATTGGGGATTCTTCCCCCTCCTCAGACATTTTACCATGCCACTTCGTCTAATAGCCCTGCACTCAGGGGGCAAAAAGAGAAGGGAGTTGTGATTGGAGGAGCTTCGACGCCTCTGAATAACGATCAAAGGTTTATTTTGGTCAAGGACCAGAACAAGCTTGACAAGTCTGACAAGACAGACAGAAGGCCTTTGCAAGGAGGCCAGGGCTCTGGAAAGGACAAAAGAGTTACACGTACTCCTCAAAGCTCTGATACTTGGGGGGCAAGTCTAGCCCAGAACCAACAGGCACAAGAGGCGCACCCACAGCCGCCTCCTGAGCCAAACCTAGTCATGGGAAGGGATCAAGTCTCGAACTTGCTCCAGGAGCAGTTAGGACCTGGTTTCAGACCTTTGGGAAAGCCAATGTATAGGAAGCCTCATACCGAGGAGGTGGACAATACACCTTTCCCAAAGGGTTATAGAGCTCCAGAATTTCAGACCTTCAATGGTGAGAGCATGCAGTCAACGGTGGAGCACATTGCCAGGTTTCAAGTTCAACATGGAAAGGCTGGAACCATTGATGCACTGAAGTTAGGGCTTTTTCCGAATTCTCTTACTGGGACAACCTTCACTTGGTACATCAACTTGTCACCTAACTCGGTGCAGACCTGGGCACAGTTGGAGGAGATGTTCCACCAGCAGTTCTATAGGGTAGAACCAGAAGTGACGTTGGCGGACCTGTCATGCTATCGTCAAACCCATCTAGAGTCTGTGGAGTCCTACCTCTTACGTTTCAAAACTGCTCGATTCAAATGCAAGATAGTCATTCCTGAGGCCGAATACGTGCGTATAGCATTAAACGGCCTGGGCTTTGAAATGAAGAAGAAGTTTTATGGAACGGAGTTCAGAGACCTGTTCGAATTATCTTCTAAGGCTTCTCATTATGAAAAGTTCTTGGCGGAAGAGCAGGATAGGAAGACGGCATCCAAAGGGATGTATTACCGCGACCCTAATTACGAGGTTGCTGCAGTGGAAAATACTTAATGAAACACCAAAACCCTATGAAAATACCTAAAACCCAAAACCCTGAAAGTGTCTAAACCCTAGGGTATCATATGAAAATGCCTAAATCCTAGAGTATCCTATGAAAGTGGATCTAGTGGTAATTAAGTATTCTATTTTATCTTAATGGAAAATACTTTTTATTTTCTGTACCTAGTGGTAATAATCTCAATCAATAACACCTTTTACTGCACTTACCAATGGGTTGTGACTTAGTTTGGTGGCCTTCCGGAGGGCAATTTGGCGATGTCATTTATGTTTGTCCAACAGAGAAATCCCAACCATGACTGATGTTTTGAGATGTGTCATGGATGTAGCGTTTCCACTTCCTATTTAGCAAGGTGTTTTATGTATATTTATTCTCTGTTCAGTAGTAAACGTAACATATTGTTTCCTTTGCAAATGTCTCGCCTAACAATTTCATTTGCTCGAAGCCATTCCAAACTCCTATTTTTTCCCATCAACTTCTAGCACAAAACGTGTACTTCGGAGGTAGTATCTATTGACAATCCCTCTTATAAGCACGATAACTTACTCCTAAGATTAAAATGCATCAGATCATCCATTGAGTCAAGGGAAAACTGGGTTAAACACTAACACAACATGCATAACTGATGGGTAAATCATGTAAACCAGTATAAGAACCCCCAAAACAAAAATTACATCATCCATCGAGTCAAGGGAAAACTGGGTTAAACACTAACACAGCATGCATAACTAATGGGTAAATCATGTAAACCAGTATAAGAACCCCCAAAACAAAAATTACATCAACCATCTCCAATGACGAATGAATTGAGTCTTAACAATCTTTCCCCTCTAAAAAATCTGTACTTGAAAACAAAATAGTAACCTTGGAAATTTAAATTACACATTACAGTGTGTTGACTTTGGTACATTGGTTGTGTTGACCTTTACCTACCAGTGTATAATCAGTTTCCATCACTAAGAGGAGAATGAGGATAACCATGCCCTCAACAAACGGGTTAAACGTATCTAATCCTATAAGTTAAAAAGTAAAATTTTGACTTAAAAGACAACATACGCATAATTATAATGATGCTATGAAATTTGGATAAGAACTCATAAACAAACGTTTAGAGTTGTTCGACTTCGATTTTCATTCAATTAAAAACAATCACTGTGGATTTTAGTGCCAAAAAATGCTACAAACCTTTTGGAAACTTTAAGTGTAGAATTCAAGGGAAAAACGCAAGCCAAGCAAAACACAAAATTTCTTATGTTCGCCTACAAATTAAAGGTTTATAATCCAATTAAATCTAACATGTCAAATTGGTTACTCAATGAAGCTCCCAACTCAAAAGGCAAACAAGACTTATATGGGCACACATATTCTTTGGTGGATTTGCAAATTCAGATAGATGACACTACAAGAAAAATTCAATTGGGTGACGAATGAAAATCGTCACAAATTGCATGTTTTTCGTCACAAATAATATAGGTGACAAAAAAAAAATTGTCGACTAAAGGTTGTCGAGGATTCCTACCTAGTGACGAAATCTATTTTTCGTCACCTATAGTGCCTTTTGATGACGAAATATTTTGTCACCAGAAAGTGAATAATTTGTGACGAAATTTTTTTTCTCGCTTATTGTGCTTTGTGATGACGAAATTTTTTGTCATCAATTATTCTTTTTAGCAACGAAAAAATTCGTCACCAATGTGACAAATCGGTGACGAAATTTTTCGTTGCAAAAAATGTTTTCATATGAGAAAAAAAATCATTCTTTTTTGCTCCTGCTGGGTTTCGAACCCGAGTCCATTGGGTTTTACGCGCAAGTTCCAACCAACTGCACCACACACACTTTTCAATAAATATTTGAAACATCTAATATATAACACATATGTTTAACATGAAAATATATTTCGAATGTAATTTTGAACCTTTAAACATTAAAATTAGCAAATTTGATAAACATGAAAGTTGTAGGCAATTGAGTTATTGTTCAAACCCAATTTGAATTATCTCAATCGGAGTTTTTAGTAAAGAGTTACGTCCGAAATATATTTAGTGACAAAGCGCAATTCATAAATTTCATCACGAAAGGTGCCTATTTGACGACGAAATATATTTTTCGTCGCTGAAAGCATTAAAATGGTGACGAAAAATAATTTCGTCACCAAAGTTAAGCATTTGGTGACAAATAAATATTTCGTTACTAAATTGCTCTCATTTGGCGACGAAATATATTTTTTGTCTCCAAATGATTATTTTTGGCGACAAAAAATAATTTCGTCACCTTTTTCAAGCTTTTGGCAACAAAAAATGTTTTTCGTCACCAAATGGGTACCTATGGTGACGAAAATATTTTTTTTGTCGCTAAACAGGTATAATTGGTGACGAAATTATTTCGTCACGGAAGTTATCAAAATAGTGACGAATTTATTTTTTCGTCGCCAAATATACTCATTTAGTGACGAAAATAAATTCCGTCGCCACTTTCTCGTCACCAATTTTAATTTTTCTTGTAGTGTGACTTGGTGTCCACCGAAACAAATTAAGCGCCAATAACATCTATTGTTAGGTCCTCTTTCTCTTTGTTTGGTTTCTCTTGGCAGTGTTATCTTGAATGTCGTCTGCGACACTGCGAAACTTGTTTGGATTATAATCAATGGTCATAGAAGCAGTTCATCAAACATCTTAAGTGCAATAACTATTTGGCATGACCAACAATATCCAAACCCAGCATTAGATTAACACATTTTACGAATGGTTACCATTTCAAATCAGTAGAACACTAGCTAGAAAAGATTGCGAGCACCGTAAGAGCCGTGTTGCGCTATGTGCTGCCCGTTGTGTGTGTCATCCGTAGAAGTCCCTCTGGAGCAGCAGGTGCACTTGATGTTTGCAATTTTGCCTTTGGCGTCTGATGTTAACTTACAGTTGTGCACCGGGTTTGGAATTTGGAGGCGCGACCGTGCGAGAGATGGGATGGGAGTTGGTTCATTTGTCGTTTTGGTGTCGTTTGGGAGCATTGTAATAGTTGAAGTTATATGGACATTGGACTTTGGCCAGGTTAGTTATTCAAGATGTTTTGAAAGGGTATTTTTGGAAGATAAAAAGTAGGAAACACTTTCGTACATTTAAAAGAAGTAGTATAGATAATCTGTTTCCCAACTCCCAAGTAAATGCGTCCCCTCTCTCTCTCTCTCTCTCTCTCTCTCTCTCTCATGTACCCGAACAAGTAAGATGTTCGTTTTGGCTGCTTTTTTTTTTTTTCCCCGGATATTATGTTCAATTTTCTTTCACATTTGTTAGTCCTTGTATCAAATTTTTTTGAATTCATAATCTGGCTCCACGAGAAAAATCTTTAAAAAATCATTAAAGACAAAAATAATTCAAGACTTTTTAGATTATTTTTTGTCTCCGTTCAAAAATGGGCATAAATATGAGGTCAACCCTAAGTCATATAATGCGCGGACAAAGGCGGGTGCTGGAACGCGAGCGTAGAACTTTCTTGATGCATGTGAGGAGAATAACATTTCTTGAAATACGTATTTTTATGAGTTTTAGCTCATTTTTTTGTTATGCTGTAGGAAAATACAAATATAAGAATTACATGAAACTGAAAATAACTTTCAATCATTATAAGCCTAACCCAACTACCAGCCCCCATTATTAGGAGAAATCAGTACAAAGAAAATAACAGTCAAATGCAATTGTGAAAATTGTGAAGATTTAGACTCCTGACCTCCTAGTAAAATGCAAAATTCATGACCAACTAACCTAACCACTATTAAGGGGTGTTTCCACTAAGGAAAAATTTTGAGATTTTTTTTTTATTTTGAAAGTTGGTGGTTGTTTCCAATAGTCAATGTTCTAAAAGGCGGCCGCCTAGGCCGATTAGTCCACGCCTAGGCACTAGACAGTGGTTCGACGCCTAGATTAGACAATCAACTAGTCGGGTGCCTAGTCCCCGGGACCGAGAGACCCTGCCAAGCAGGGGTGCTTGGCAGGGGTGCCGAGCGCATCTCGGTCGTCCAAAAGTGTTTTGGACAGCCTGAATGCACAGGTACCGAACGGATTTAAAAAAAGAAAAGGAAAAGGAAAAAGATGTTTCGATCCGGGCCGTTGATTCCAAGATGAACGGCTAGATTGACCGCTCAACACCCGTTCGACAGGGGTGCCGCTCGGCAGGGTCCCCGGGTCCCCCCACCTAGGCACTAGTTGCCCCTTTTCAGCCCGACTAGTGCCTAGCGATTTTTAAAACATTGCCGATAGTAAATAAATTAGTGAGAAATGTTAAATTGTTTTCAATAATGAATAAATTATTGATATGTATGAGTGAAAAAAAAATTATTGAGAAAAAGGTTGTTGCTAAGAATTTTTTTTATTAATATAAATAAGATGATAAAATACTGAAATTTATTGATTAGTGTAAACAACTTGCAGAACATCCCAAAGGTTTTTCGTTTTTCTTTGTGGAAAAACACGGCCTAATTCGTTAGATATATCAAGAGAAATCTGAGAAATCCAACCTAAATGTTAAGGGTCCACCGTACCAATGGGGAGGAAAGAGGTATAGCCTATAGGGTTAGTTTGGTCATTTAACGGAAAAGAGTTAACGTTCAAGCCGTACAACCAGTCATTGCATCAGAATTGGTAAAAGTGGCTTTCAAATCAGGCGCGCGTGGAACACTATGGTCAGCCTACCGGGCGGAAGGTAGATTTTCCCATTTATTTTAGCCCGTGATATTTTTCTCCTAAGTAAAGGTACTATGAAGATCAGTCATCACACAAAGAAAAGGGAAAATGACGGTCAAGAACGTGTTTTGATAATTAATATCTGTTAAGAATATTTTCAGTATTAATAAATGTTCTTAGCTTGTCCTTAATGGATATTAATTATCAAAACACGTCATGAGCCATCATTTTTTCCAAAGGAAATGATGTAACATTAATAAATAAATGTTACCATAAAAGTAACCACTAAGGTTTGCCTAGTGGCCAATCCTGGGACTTCCCGTAAGGAGGTCATGAGTTCAAGATGGCGTAGTGGATTCATAACTGAAGACCAATCAACTCTTGTTACCTTTTTTAACGTTTTACCAAGAATATTTACCGTGATTATTGTTTAAACAACACTGATTTATAAAATAAAATTCATAGTAAAACAAGTAATTAATAATTAATTTTTCTAGAAAATACTTCAAATATATTTTAATGAAATAGTTCACGTATCCATTTTTTTTCTTTGGAGTAGATACTCTAAGTATCTCTAAATTATAAATACTTCAGGTATTTTTTTAATGATATAAGTGCTTTAGGTATTAAAGGAACACTTCTTTCAATTGGATACCCTTTCTAGTTAGAGCATACTTCAAGTATTAAGGGTACACTACTTCCAGTAGAATAAGCTTTTTAGTTAAAGTATACATCAAATATTAGGGGTACACTATTTTCAGTAAGATACCTTTTTTGGTTAAAGTTTTGTGTTGATAACGTGTAATAAAATTGAGACAAATTTTAAAGAAATTTTCATAAAAGTAAAGAGAATAATGAACACAATATGAATATAGAATTAGTTCTTCAAGAATTATTATCAGGACCGAATCATATTCTCATTACCTTCTTTCTTTATTCCGTTCTCATTACCCGGTCATATTATCATTACTATTATGATCAGGAATAGCTACAAACACTATTTGAACAATTATCATACCAGTATTACTATGCAAACAATGACTTTTTATGTTCCGCTAAGATTTTTATTTTTTAAGAGGGAAAGACTACAATACACATCCCTTATTTGAATGTGTATCATATCACCCCCAAAATGTTATGAATTATAGAGAAAATATTACGAATCGTATTGCTAAAAAGTTACGAATCATATAAAGGTTACGAGATATACCAAAATATTATGAATCATAATAAAAATGTTACGAATCGTACAGCTGAAAGATTATGAATTCTAGAACAAAAGTTACTAAACACATTATAATGTTATGAATAAACCATAAAATAGGTGCATATGGTACACCATTTTAAGGGGTGTGTATTGTAGACTTTCCCTTTTTAAGAACGTATTATATTTCCGTTTCATGAGACATGTCATTCTCTCGTATTACACCACTTTTAATTTTAAAAAAAGTACTACTTATTTGAAAGATTGTAATACAGTGCATGACAAATATCAATGGTCAGATAGACTATTCCAAACAGTGACCATTCTTTGGGGATTTTAAAGATTGAGACCATAATTTCACTAAAAAAAAATTACCGGGTATTCTTCTGACCTGCTACATTTATTCGTAATTTGCCCAAAAACATTCAAAAAGCAGAGAGAGTGAGAGAGAGGGGTTACAGCTTTGGAGATTCTTCAACGCGTTTGTTCAAAGACTCCTCACCCCAGTTAACAAGCCAAAGACTCTTCTCACCCCAGTTAACAAGCAAAAAGGCTCTATTTGGCACTTGCTTTATTCTTGGTCTGTGTGGACAGACTTTCTGGTTTTTATTACTCTTTTTCCAAACTAAATCTTTATTTTCCACTTTTTCAATCTAATGAACAATGGGTAACTGTTTCATTTCCCCCTTTTTCCTGGATCTCACTTGTTAGAAATAGATGACAAAAATCAGCTTCGATCGACAGTAAATAATACTAAACCAGCAAAACAGTTTGTTCACAATTATGGCTTTTGCCACAATCTTTCTCATTCTCCTCACATTTTCCACAATAGAAGCTCAACAAGGATCCACAAATATAAGACTAAGCTCTTCTCTAAAACCTACCGGTACCAACTCCTCGTGGCTGTCACCTTCCGGTCTCTACGCCTTCGGTTTCTACCCGCAAGGCACCGGCTACGCTGTGGGGGTTTTTGCTGCCGGCATTACGGAAAAGACGGTGGTCTGGACCGCCAATAGAGACGGTCCACCGGTACCGAGCAATGCCACCTTGGCCTTTAGTGATGGAAGGCTCGTTCTCAACATTCCACCAGCCCAAAACACATACATAGCTGATGATTCTCAGTCGATTTCCACGGCATCCATGCTTGACTTGGGCAATTTCGTGCTTTACAACTCTGCTGGACAAATAATCTGGCAGAGCTTTGATCACCCAACGGACACCATTCTCGCCGGCCAACGTCTCCTGAACGGAGACCAGTTGGTTTCCAGTGTCTCAGAAGGCAACCACTCAACCGGGCTTTTCCGTCTCAAGATGCAAGGTGACGGGCACCTCGTCTCGTACCCATTGCAATCTCCGGACACCGCCCCATATTCTTATTGGGCATCTGGGACGGCTGGAGACGGCAATAACATCATACTCAATCTTGATGACAATGGGCATCTCTATCTGTTGAACAAAACAGGTGGCAACAACATAAGGAATATGAGCACAGCAGAATCCTCGAACAATGGAAAAATCTATCGCATGACGCTCGATGCGGATGGAATCTTTCGAGTCTATTCGCTTACATTGGATCCGAAAGGCAACTGGTCCGTTATGTGGTCTTCGTCAGCCGATAAGTGCGCCCCCAAAGGCCTGTGTGGCCTAAACGGGTATTGCGTTACAAACGATACTGAGGCCATTTGCAGATGCCTACCAGGATTCAATTTTGTAAATCCCATGATTTGGAGTCTCGGGTGCGAGAGGAATTTCACAACAGTGAGTTGCAACAACACCAGTGGCGGCAGTGCCGGGTTTGCTATGATGCGAGAGGAAAACATGTTATGGGAAGACCAAAGTTACAAGGAGATCGAAGTAACCAACGAAGAAGATTGTGAACAATCATGTTTTGAGGATTGTAATTGCGAAGTCATGTTATACAGCGAGGACAAAAAATGCAAACAACTAAGGCTTCCTCTGAGATACGGAAGAAGATCGCTAGATACTTCGCAAGTTGCCTTCATCAAGGTTACAAAAGAACATCTGCCTTTGCCTCCCAAGAGAACTAAGAAAGAGCTGAGATTAGAAACTGTCCTAATCATTGGAGCTTCACTTATTACTTTTGCAATCATGGTGCTAACATTTTCGGGATTTATTGTTTATAGCAATAGAGTTTGGGCATATAAAAAGATTTCGGAGAAAGGGTATCTTGAATTCGCCGGGGATATAGTTCTGCGAACCTTTACGTTCGCAGAACTCGAGCAATTGACAAACGGCTTCCGAGAGGAGTTGGGAAGAGGAGCATCCGGGACCGTTTACAAGGGTGTAATACCATACAACCAAAAGGTTGTAGCTGTGAAGAAGCTCGAGAAGGCGTTGGCAGAGGGGGAAAGAGAATTCCAAAGGGAGATTAAAGTAATCGGGCGAACCCATCATCGAAACCTAGTCCAACTCATTGGTTATTGCCTCGATGGACCAAACAGGCTTTTGGTATACGAATACATGTGCAATGGATCGCTTGCCGATTTTCTCTTCACACATGAAAGGCCCCAGCCGAATTGGGATGAAAAAGTCAAAATCGCTCTTGACATTGCACGCGGCATTCATTACTTGCACGATGAGTGCGAGACCCAAATCATCCATTGCGATATAAAGCCCCAAAACATACTCATGGACGAGCACTGGTGCGCCAAGATCAGCGACTTTGGATTGGCAAAGCTTTCGAAGGCGCCAGACCAAACCAAAACCTTCACAGGGATAAGGGGAACGAGGGGTTACGTGGCGCCCGAGTGGCATCGCAAGCTGCCGATTACCGTGAAAGCAGATGTCTATAGCTTTGGGGTCGTGTTATTGGAGATCATATGTGGTCGAAAGTGTCTGGACTGGAGCCGTAACGAGGTTGAAGCAGTGCTTGAAGACTGGGTATACGATTGTTATGAGGCTGGAGAATTGGGGAAATTGGTGGGGGAGGAAGAAGAGGTGGACATGAGGAAATTGGAGAGGATGGTGAAAGTGGGACTTTGGTGCATTCAAGATGACTCATCTCTTCGTCCTTCGATGAAGAAAGTTTTGTTGATGATCGAAGGAACTGTTGACATCCCAACACCTCCTAGTCCTACTTCCTTTCTAAGTGCCGTATGATTTATGAAGTATTATTCTATTTCTATTCATGTTTGATTAATTATGTTTTCTATGAGGATTAACGCTATACAATTGTGTAATAACTTTTTGTCATTGACATGGAAAAAAAATGCAGTTTTAATTGTTGTGTTTCACTCGGCTGCATGCTTATGCAATTATTACATCCTCGTATAACAAAAAAAAAATTTTGAGGGAAGAGATACTAAGGGCTATTAAAAAAAAAAAAAAAAAAGGGCTTGGCAATTCACAAGCTTTGGTGTAATTTAAAAATTGACGAAAGCAATCAGAAGCCAAAATAGGATTCGGTGTAGTGGGTTCCTAACTTCTTCTCACTTGATACATTAGCACCCGGACCTATCTATGCTGGTGTAAAGATCGAGCAATTCATAAAGTCAACAAATGATTCTTGAACCAAAACTAAATGGAGTGGCCACTTTTTGTTTAACTAGTACTTGTGGATCTGGGACCTGTAGCACCTCGTCCGTTTCGGGAATCAGTAGTCCGGATTTGAAAAGAAATCCTCTAGGTAAAAGTGAGTTCTGTTAAAATTTGAACCATCTAAAATACTTTCGTATTGCAGCACTTCCACGGTGCAGTGCTTTTAAGACGCTGCACCGTCCCACCTTCCGGTACTTGTATTTCTTGTCAGCCACATATGAATTGACGAAAACTTTTGAGTCGCAATTATTTTGCACTTCGGTTTTTGCACCAAGTATTGAGTGAAAAGGATTGGCTAAGAAGTCATGACCGTTTACCAAGTCGGAGTCATTTGCCCTCTAATTTGGATAGTCAACTTCGTTTGTCTGGATTTGTATGATTAGTTTAGTTTGTTTAATCTACCATTAGTATTTTGACTGCTAAATTGGCATTCTAAATCTTCTAAATCTTTGAAAGAAATTGAGAATACCTGTGAGCTCAGCGGAAGATTAAAATCCTGCCTTCAGCCACGAAAATATTAGCATACATGACAATTGCCCATGAATTAGTTCATGAAAGGACAATGAACGGCTCAGATTCACATTTGGTTTGTTTATCAGGATTTGGTCGAATAATAAATGAAAAGTATTTATGAATTGGTCCGTGAAAGGCCAATGAATGGCCCTTAGATTCATAGACTAAAACCCTAAGCCGTTCTTTACCCTTTCATGGATCAATTCATTGATACTGTTCATGTATCATACCAAACCTCAATAAACAAAACATAGGCCACCTTCCTCTTTTTTGTGATGAGTAACCTGAACCGACCTCCTTTAAGGTTTATCTCTTGTACTTTATATATAGTCCCAAAACTTGCCCTCCAAGTGTGCGCTATAACCACTTCGACTAACGTCAGATATGATGTAAGCAATGAGTCGGATAAGTGCATGCGGGTGAGCTGCGCTCCCTAAATTACGCAAGTCACTCCAGTGACGTCCAATAAGATCTAGATGTCACATCCTATCGTCCGGATCCGGTTCTTCCGGTCAAGAAAGCATCGCGACTTATGAACCGACCCATGGGATAAGGTCCGGATAAGAATATGGCCATAACCATAGATATGGTCCGACCCAGTAGATGAGCCTTGTAAGTATATTGAACCGTCGTGCCTATTCGGACCAAATGATTTGACCCAATATAGGAACCTTGACCTTACTTTTCTTTACCTATTGAATAACATTAATTTATGAAAAACAATTAATGAGAAAACTGCCACATCATTGTTTCAGTGAGGAAAAACTTGAATAGGGCTCGGAGATTAGGGTTTCCTGGGGAGGGGCGGCCCTTCCCCCTCTCTCTCTCTCTCTCAGATCTCTCCATCTTTGAATTTCGCGAGCTCCGACACCGACGGAGAATCGTCATTGAGCAATTTGGCCTCATCCTTGTCATTTTGGGTGTCGCAAAAGTTCGCGTCCTAACGAGGTCGTAGTTCTTGGAACGGAGGTAGCAATTGATGTTGCTGGATGGTGGGGTGTGGCTGCTATGGTGATCGGGAATCCGATCCATGGTTTTAGCTGTGTTCAGCCACTGTTGTGGCAGGGACGGTTGCAGTAGTGAGGGGTTGCGGTCTTGATCGGCAATTTGGGCAGCTGGATTTAGGTGTGTGGGTCTGTTGTTGCTCGTAGGTTTTGGTTTTGGTTTTGTTATTGTTATTGTTTGCTGTTTTTTTGTGATGTTTGTGTGGGTCTCTCTCTCCGAGTGGGACTTTCTCACCCCTTGTGGGTGTTGGTGTGGCGGGTTTTCTACACGTTTTGATGGCTTTTCGAGGTCGAAGACAAGTCTTATCTGTGTGAGATTCTGAATGTTCTTTTTTGAGTTTAGGCCTCCTTTGTGATTGCTTTCCTTCCTCCTTAGGAGCGGCTGCCCATTCCCGGTATATGATTTTCGTATCAATGAAAGTACCCTCGAAAGATTGACAAAAAAGAGAAAGGAGAGAACTTGATTTTATTTTTGGAAACTACATTTTCATATATAGTATATATATGGTATAGAAGTATAGATATTTGAACCTTAAATTAATTGACTATTTAACCTATCTTCTCTCTTTTCAATTTTTTTTATATTTTTTTAGAATTATTAATTTGGGAATTAAAATAACTTAGCCAATGAATTCTTGCCACTTGACATCACATGAGATCTTCTCACTAAAACCCCTATTGTGTAATATATATATAGAGTCCCCTTCTTATAAGGACTACCTTATTTTAATAAAATGTAGACCTCCCTTTTCCGATCGAATTTCGATGATCCGAGCCGTTCAATGTGTTTAGAACATGATCTTAAGGGTACCCACGAGAAATCAGCAAAAAAAAAGACCGGGAAGGGCTTCATCCGAGCAGTTTTTGTTTGTTTTTTTATCAACGGTTCAAATAACAACTGCTTAAATCAACCCTTCCCGGTCATTTTTTTTGCCGATTTTTCGCGGGTACCCTTAAAATCACATTCTGAACACATTGAGCGGCTCGGATCATCGAAATCCGATCGGGAAAGGCGATAAATGGGAGGTCTGCATATAAGGTCCTCATTTTAAAGTCCTTACCTGAAGATTTCTATATATATATATATACACACACACACACAAACAAAAAATATGACCGGAAAGTGCTTCATTCGAGCAGATTTTTCTTGAACCGTTCAATGAAAACTGCTCGAATGAAACACTTCTAGGTCATAGTTTTTTCTGATTTCTCTTGAGGACCCTTAAAATCACGTTCTGATCACATTGAACGGTTCGGATCATCAAAATTTAATCGAAAATGAGGAGGTCCGTAACTTAGCAAGTTAATGGAGTCCTTAGTATTTTATTTTATTTTTGAACCGATGGAGTCCTTAGTAAACAATGGGAACAAGGAAAAAACCGGTTTTTTTTTTTTTTTCCTCATCTCCGACCCTATTTAAATTGGCAATAAAAGGAAATAGAAAGACATGTTGTAATGACTTCTATTTACCACGATGGATTGATGTCGTATTCCACACTTGTTTGACCCATTCTTTTTTTTGGTAATATAGGGTGTTCCAAGTACTTATGCGCGCTTCGAATTATTTCCTACACTCTAACCACCGCCCTTTTCACACTTAAGGTGACCTATCTCACGTCCACACTTTCAAGTTTCAACCATTGATGGTCTTTAATTTAAAGAACATTCAAAAGCAGCCTTGGAATTTTTCTACGCATCTCTGTTCAAAGACTTCTCTCCACCCCAGTAAACAAGGCAAAGGCTCAGTCCGTGGCCTCTTGCTTGTTTTTGTTTTGTACTCATTACTTTTCTTTTCTTGAAAAGTATTAGCAATTACTACTCTTTCTCCAAGCTCAATTTTTATTTCCGCTTCTTCAATCTAGGCTCCGTTTGCTTGGGCATAAAATATTTTTCGGTAAAATGTTCTACCTATTTTTCGGTGTTTGGTAGTGTAAAAAAATGAGAAAAATATTTTACATGTAAAACATTTTCCATTAATTGGATGAAAATTACTTACCCGTAAATCTTCCGTAAGTTATTTTCCGAAATGAATCCGCTGCCTTCTGCTGCAATTCTCATTGCTCAGTTTCTTCGATCGTCAGCACTGACCCACGTTCAATTCCAATATTCTTAGATCTCTCCATCGTTTAAGCCTCCCTTTCTCCCTCTATACTATTTTTTCGATTTCTGAAAATATTTTTCAAGTGCCAACTAAACACCGGAAAATAAAAGTTTAAAATTTATTTTCTGAAAAAATATTTTACATCAAAACAAACGGAGCCCTAATGAAATCTGGGTTAGCTGTTCCATTTTGAATTTTCTTTTTCTGATCTCACTTTTTGGAAATAGGCGAGAAAAATTAGCTTTCATCAACTTACAACCACTTGATGACTTTGCAGCTGGTTTTACTTCTTAAAGAAATCCCAGATTCCCAAATTATAAGCGAGTTTCACGATTCACCCACCAGTACTTGATACTTCCCTGTCTCATATTGTCGGTTCTTATTCTACTTTGAAATCTCTAAAAATATTTGTTATCCTTGAAAATTTAAAGGAAAAATGTTCAGATTTGTTAAAATTAACTCTTTATAAATGAGTAAATTTTTTTTAAGTACAATAAACAGTTATTTTTCAAATATAATCAATTTTTTTAAGAGACATCCATTAATTTTAGGGCTGCACAAATATTTTGGTGAACGGCGAAATCGGTCCGAACCAAAATGATCTGTACATTTTGGGCCGGGTCTGTGGATAATGATCTCGACACGGATTCAAAACTTAAAAACCGTGAGATATCTCTCTGCACTCATTACCACTCATGAGATCGAAAAATATTCTTAAAACTTCTACTCGACGGATTAACTGCACGGTTCTTTCTTATCCTATCGTACATACTACTTGTGACATCATACATTAATAATTTGGAACCTCAGATTAACTGCGAACCGAACCATAACTCTGCTGATTAATCCATTTCAATTCGTTGGACTTTTGTTCCGGACACAAATTTCAATTTCTTGGAACCGTGAGTAAATGATCGGTCCCCAAATTTATACGAATGCAAACTGCTCCACACTGTGTGTATATGTTTCTTGAAAAATTTCTTTTGAAAAATAAGTCAAATGTCTCGCGTATACAAAACCAGTAGAACGCGGTACATGGAGTATTAATTTTCGTTGAACAAGTCGGGTCCTAAACATTGACTGACCAGACTCCAGAGTCGCCATCCTATTAGCTTCCTTTCTTCCATGGACCACTGGCTGCGGCCTATATTTGACAAACCTGCGTTACTGTAAATACAAATATCAGAAATCAATACTAAATTAGCGAAGCAGCTGTGTTTCACTAACTAAAATAAGTACTTATTTTTTGAATTAGGTGTGATGTATGGTGAGAGAATGACATGTCTCCTGAAACGATAAATAAGTCTTTAAAAAATAAGAACGTAAGCGGAACAGAGCCTGTTTGATTATTTTATTACTGTGCAAAATGAAAGTTTGTGAGACTTTAGTGAAATTCGTTACCCAGTTTGGCTGTTCAACTTGAGAACTATGTATTCTTAGTTTCTACTTAAGTACTTCTTCCGTTAAAAGACTTCTGTTCTGTTTGCAAATTGTTCGGCTGGTGATAGTGAAATACTAGCGTGTTTTCCGTTCGTTTTGGGATTTTGAATTTAGATTTATAGGTAATGAATGTAGATAGAAATTAAGTAATAATTGAAAATATAGGTAATGATTGGAGACAGGATAGAGAGAAAAATGTGAGTAATAATTGAAAAGAAATAAGATAATAATTAGAATCTAAAATCCAAAACCTCTAAACGAATGGGGTTAGGCATTCTGGCCAAACCACGTTAACCTAGTGTCAGAAAGAAAGTCTAGAAAGGTAGTGAAAATCCCATTTATTATTCAGAAGTTGTAACGCCTCCAATTTTGGGTACGTTAATAAGACATTTTATTACAACAACAAAGTGAGTCTGGCTTATTATTACATCATAATTTTCACAATAGTACATTTATTCAACAAGGGAGGGAACTAGGGTTCCTAACTACTGTTCCGCCTGTTCTTCCATCCTAGCAAGCTCCTCGGCCCCAGAAGCTTCCAAAGTATACAGATCACCATATTCATCTATGAGGTCTGACATATTATACCGGCGTCGCCACCAATATAATATGTCAGGGTCACCAAAAAGGTAACACCATGAGCTACGACGCTTAATAGAATAACCCATACCCTCTAACCCTTAACTTACAAACATTAAACCATAAAATCAACGATTTTCACATAGTTCAAACATATTTGACAAATAATGACACATCCATATTCATTATCCAATCTAACGTTGGTGTCCATGATTTTTTGAGTTTCTCATACGCGACTTCTCGTAAACCGTGTCTCCATTTCATAACTATATCAATATTTTCAAAATCGTTTTTAACACACCCAACCTCGGTTCCGTCGTTCCGGTCTTCCGAGTATCCTCACAATGGTTCCGCTGTCCCGGGTTCCCATTGGCACACTTTGCATTGGCTCCTCTCCGCGGATAACCAAGCCACACACCCAACCTCGGTTCCGCCATTCCGGTCTCCCGAGTATCCTCACAATGGTTCCGCCGTCCCGGGTTCCCATTGGCACACAAAACACACACCACACAATAGGCTACCACGTCCGGCCACATTGCGGTTTCCAAAATATTTCACTTTTTCAAAACACGTTCATTACCCACACCCTAAGTGTCATGTTTCTACTTTCTCGATTTTCGTGTCTCGTTTTCATGCATCGACTCCGCGGTAGGACTTCATATGTAACCATGAATCATTCATTGAAATCTTTAAACTAATAAGATCATCCAACTCAATATTATACCATAAGTAATGCAAGCAATTCATGTATGCATGCTCATAACCATACTAAGATCAAAATACGAATACTTCTAAACAAGCGTTCAGTTTCTATCTTTCAAAAATCCATTCTTTCCTCTTTTGTGAAAAATTCAAAACAACACATGTTTATTGAAGTAAAGGTTCGTTATTTAACATGTTCATACCACCATTAGCAAAACGAGTTTGTTAACCATCATGCATTCTAAACATAATAAGCGATAGATAACCTTATCTACTTAAGAATACTTCAAGCTATACTTTGAACTAAAGAGTATGGACATTCTACTTTCTAACATACGGTTCTATATGTAGAGTTAGGGAACAAGGGGTTCTACATATACTTAGGGATAGGGAATAAGATGATTCTACCTTACTTCTTGGCGGTTGGTCGGTTTTGAGAATAGGTCGTCGATTTTGCGAATCGGCAGCGTAACGGCTCCGGTTTGCTTCGAAAGGAAGAGAGATGGATTTTCTCTTCCTAGAAACAACTTTGTTAACTAAACTAGGCTACTTTAAAGATCTAGGGGTAGTTTTTGGGGGTGGTTTGGTGGTAGCTCTCAAAAACTTCAAGAAAACTCAAGAAACTTGAACTTTGGAACAAAAGAAGCTTAGAAATTCTAGAGAGAAGTTGGAGCAAGTAGTAAAGGTGTGAGTTTAAGTTTGGAATGACTTGCTATTTATAGGCCAAGGCTCTTCCCTCTCCCTCTCCCATCCGAATTCTCTCTCTCTCTCTCTATATCTCACTTTTTTTCTTTTGTCAATCTTGATTGAAGGCTTGATGGGTTAGGTCATGGTTTGCTTGTACAACTTCTACCTAGTTCTTAGGCATGCAAGGCTAGATTTGGTACTTTGGATTGGATTATGGAAAGATTGGTGGAAGAAAAGAGGACGGTACAGGTTTTATATTGGTATTTGTACAAATAAGGACAATGAGAGATAGATTTCGCTTGCCAAGTGTATATCCATGGATTGTATTCAAGTCAAGTATAATGTAAGAAGATCAATGAAGATCAAGACAAGGTATGCTCCAATCTCTCCCTCTCTCTCTCTCTTGTACTTTGTAAATATATATATTTCGGATCAAGTCCACACCCTTACGGTCCGCACCCGTCCACACCTCCCCTTTTCCGATTGAATTTCGATGATCCGAGCCGCTCAATGTGTTCAGAACGTGATTTTAAGGGTACCCGCGAGAAATCAGCAAAAAAAATGACTGGAAAGGGCTTGATCTGAGTAGTTTTTTTCTGAACCGTTCAGAAAAAAACTGCTCAGATCAAGCCCTTCCCAGTCATTTTTTTGCTGATTCCATGCGAGTACCCTTAAAATCACATTCTGATCACATTGAGCGGCTCGGATCATCAAAATTCAATCGAAAAATGTGAGAAATGGGGAGGTGCGGACCGGAGCTCCGGTCCACACCTCCTGACCTGATCCTGACTGTATATATATATATATATATATATATATATATATATATATATATATATATATATATATATATATATGACCAAGCTAGTATATAAATAAAGGTACAAGGTACTAGGTGATCTTTAACTAGATTTCCAAATCAAAATTCCTTATCAAAGAATTCCAATTTGGCACATGAGTACTTTGTAATAATATATGTATATACAGTGGGCTTCAGCTGTGGACGCCCTTAAATTGCAAAAATGCGGACTTCGCGTGTGAGCCGTTGGATCTCATCCAACGGCTGTGAAACAGAGGAGCAACACGCGGGTAAAAAAGGGAGTGGGTCGGGTAAAATGGTTCGCGAGTCACTCCGAGTTATAACAACCGGATCCAAACAAATCCCCAATTCCATTGTACGCTTCATTTTTTCCATCAAACGGAGAGAGAGAGAGAGAGAGAGAGAGAGAGAGAGAGAGAGAGAGAGAGAGAGAGAACAGGTCGAACGAAGACAAATCGAAGGAGCGAACTCTGAATCGAAGACGAATCAATCGAAGAATAAGAATTCTGCAGGCCCCTTTCCCATTCCCTTCCCGTTCAAACTCCAAAAACGAAATGGAAGGAGGATACAAACCATGAAATTGAACCAGAAACCCAAGACGAATCGAACAAGGTAACTCCTCCTCTCTCTTTTTCTCGATCTGTCGATCTGTATTTTTTGATTTCGAGTTAGGGTTTTTTATTTCGTTCTTTAGGGTTTTCTTTTTTTACTTCAAGTTAGGGTTTCGTTTTTTGAGAAAATTGGTATTTTAGAAGTAACTCATCTATCGATCTGTAGTTTTTTTAACTTCGAGTTAGAGCTTGTTTTGAAAGAGAAAAAAAAAACTAATTGTGATACCACTTGTCGATCTGTATTTTAGAAGTAACTACTCTGTTTTTGCTTCATATATGTTTTTGGAATACCACTTGTGGTCTGTTTTCGTAATACTCCGGCACTCTGTTTTTTTGGAACTCCAGTAGTTTTTGGAAATATTGGTTTAATGCAGTTGTTTATACTTTCTGCAGTAGAATTTGGAGCACATGGGTGTATTCTGAACTTAATAAACTTATTGGTCTATGTTATGAAGCTATTAAGTTTTCTGTATCATGTGTTTGAGCTCCCTGAACTTAAGTAGTTGTGACTGTTTTACACCAGTTTTGCACCTGTTGTGGATGTATGCACCGTTTGGGCAGCTTCAAGTTTGCCAAATGATTCAAAATCCCATAAAAACGATGTGGTGTATAAACCGTTTTCGTTTGTGATATTTCGTATGCCATATTTAGTTTTCTAATCTCTGTTTCATTTGCGACATTGTGATCTCTTTCTCTCTCTCTCTCTGGTTCAATTTACTATCAGATATCTAGTTCTTTGTGGAGCAACACATCTTATTAACTTATGGAGTTCTTGTGCAGGTCGGCGTGTTAGCTGGAAGAATGTGCATTGTGGATGGCAACACATACTGGACTAGAGTTTCAACTTGGAACTATATACTTAAAAGTACTCTTGTGTTTCTTTTTTGTGACGTGGGCAATGGGAATGAAAATCTATTTCGGTTAAGTTCCCAAATGTCACAGGTTTAGCAATTTTATGATTCGGTTGCACTTTTATAATTCTGAGGCTTGTGAAATTGAAGCTCTGTAATTTACCAAATCGAACCAGTTGGCTCTTGTGAGTTTTTGCCCCATATTTGGCTCTTGTGAATGGGAATGATTTTTTTTTTGTGGTTTACATCTAAGTTTGGAGACTTGATACTTGATCTGGAAAACAGGGGACTTTTGTTTCTTTTTTGCGGCGTGGGGAATGGAAGTAACCATGTTCATAACAAATTTTCATTCCATTCATTCAGAAATCAGTAATCACTCCAAAAACATGTCTATGCTATTCATCCTCTGGTGGCTTCCAAGCAAACTCGGGATCTCCGATCTCCAAAAACTTCCTACGAGTAAATATTTGAGTGATTTGCCACAACTTTCGAAAAACTTCCTACAGAGGAGGCGTCTTGTTCTCCTTGGTCGTGCTTCTCAGTAAATACCTCATATTCTCTTTACAATCAGCAGTTAGCCGTCATCACTGGCGAAGAAAACATGGACTTTCTCAACCCCTCAAGCCTCTTCGAATCCCTTTATTTCGCCGATTCGACCTTTACACCAAGATAATTCAAAGTTATAATTCAAACACATAATGTAGAAAACTTACTAGCTTCATAACATAGACCAATAAGTTCATAATACACCCATGTGCTCCAAATTCTATTGTAGAAAGCATAAACAACTGCACTAACAACTTCCAAAATAGAAGGCAGTAAAAGGCAGCAACAGCAAAGAAGAGGAGTTCCAAGGCTACCAGACAGCAGCCGACAAATGAACTTGGATCATAACATAATCCACATCATGATCCAAGGTAACTTTCTTACCAACTATAAATGAAATCCATAGAGACAGCATTTGGAAGCCCGTACTCAAAATTAAAAACCTCTGGAAATTTTCTTAGTGCAAATCAGAGAGAAATACCTTCATATCAAGCCCAAACAAACACACACACACACACACACACAAACGTGTGCCCTAATCGAAAAAAAAAAATCGAAACTTGGGTTTTCTTTGTAAACATATTGCTAAAATACCAAGTTTTTCAAAAAAAAAGCCCCAACTCGAAATTAAAAAAACTACAGATCGACAGATGAGTTATTTCTAAAATACCAATGATCGATAGATGAGTTACTTCTAAAATACCAATTTTCTCAAAAAACGAAACACTTACTCGAAGTAAAAGAAAAAAACCCCTAAAGAACAAAATAAAAAGCCTTAACTCAAAATTAAAAAATACAGATCAAAAGATCGAGAAAGAGAGAGAAGAGGAGGAGGAGTTACCTTGTTCGATTCGTCTAGGGTTTTTGGTTCGATTTCATGGTTTGTATCCTCCTTCTTCGATTTCGTTTTTTGAGTTTGAACGGGAAGGGAAAGGGAAAGGGAAAGCGGCTTTTAGAGTTCTTGTTCTTCGATTGATTCGTCTTTGATTCAAAGTTCGCTCCTTCGATTTGTCTTCGTTCGACCTGTTCTCTCTCTCTCTCCCCCTTTCTCTCTTTCTCTCTCTCTTCGTTTGATGGAAAAAATGAAGCGTACAGTGGGATTAGGGATTTTGTTTGGATCCAGTTGTTATAACCCGGAGTGACCCACGAACCATTTTTACCCGACCCACTCCCTTTTTACCCGCGTGTTGCTCCTCTGTTTCACAGCCGTTGGATGAAATCCAACGACTCACACGCGAAGTCCGCATTTTTGCAATTTAAGGGCGTCCACAGCTGAAGCCCACTGTATGTATATATAAATAAATATATAAGTCCAAGTACATATATATATATATATATATATATATATATATATATATATATATATATATATATATATATATATATAAGTGTGTACCATGTAATCTAGGTAGATTTTCAATATCCAATAAAAAATTATAACATCAAAATTTCCTATTAAAATAACCTATTAGGCACATGCTCCATTAAAATATTAGATTATGTACCTAGGATATCTTAGGGTAATATATTATATAGTACATACATATATATACATGAGTATATCATCCCATGGGAAATCTAGGAAATGATTTAATTAAATAACCTTAGTACTTGATGACAAGACTAATACTATTATCCAATGGGTAATAATTTTCCTAGCGGTTATGACCAATGGATAAAAGGGTAAGGTACTATATACACTAAAATAATACCATATGTCCTTTAGGCATGTATATATAACCATATATAACTATATATGGGTACTTTAACAAAATCTATTAAGTACTTTTGGTAGAATATCTAGGTTTTCTATTATCCAATGGTTAAAGATTTTCCTAACATTTATCGTCCAACGGATAATGGTTAAAAGGTAACTAAATGGTTTGGTAGATAGGTTTTTCCAACTAATTAGTTAGAAGCTAACTATACTAGCCAAGAGATATAATCTAAATATGACGGATTATTAGAGTTAACAAGAAAATTATAAAGCCCTCCAAGAGAAATTAAAGAATTTTGAATGAACAACGAGATTTTTATTTACTAAAAATCGGAGTTGTTACAGAAATGCTACATACACTACCTCATTCCATTACATCACCCACTACATCTTTTGTAGCTCCCACTCCGGGTTTCACAAAATACAGAAAAATATTCATAAATTTTCAAATAATATTTTATGGGGCTCTGTAAAAAATCAACTTCAACGCATATCGGTAAGTATTATTTGCAAATTCATAAAATTTATTATCACAATATTGAAATGTGGGAGTTTCAACTTTACACGACAGGATTGAATATTTAAGGTATGAATTTGACACATGCACTAAGGCCCGGCCTGTTCTGCTAAGGAAAATAAGTACTTAATTTTTGAATTAAATGTTACTTACTATAAGAAAATGTCATGTCTCGTAAAACCAAAAATAATTACTTAAAAAATAAGAACATTAGCAAAACGGGGCTGATAATAAATTAATAAATACATAAACCAACCCAAAACATTAACAATAATACAGTACCTCACCGGCACGTCCTAATATCCATTGAGGCAAACAGACCCTAAGCATTGACGGACCAGACTGCAGAGTCGTGATAGCACCAATAGACTACAAGCTGGGGCCTTTATATATTTAATAACAACATGCACTTTCTTAAATTCAAAATAATAATAAACCAGCAAAACAGTTTGTTCATATTCATGGCTTTTGCAATAATCTTCCTCATTTTCCTCACATTTTCCACAATAGAAGCTCAACAAAGATCCACAAACATAAGCCTAAGCTCTTCTCTGACACCTACCGGAACCAACTCGTCATCGTGGCTCTCTCGTTCCAGTCTCTACGCCTTCGGTTTCTACCCGCAAGGCAGCGGTTACGCGGTCGGGGTTTTTGCTGCCGGCATTCCGGAAAAGACGGTGGTGTGGACCGCCAACCGAGACGATCCACCAGTCCCGAGCAATGCCACCTTGGCCTTTAGTGGTGGAAGGCTCGTTCTCAACATTCCACCAGACCAAAACACAAACATAGCTGATGTTGAGTCGATTTCCGGTGCTTCCATGCTGGACTCGGGCAATTTTGTGCTTTACAACTCCGCTCGAGAGATAATTTGGCAGAGCTTTGATTACCCAACGGACACCATTCTCCCAGGCCAACCTCTCATGAATGGAAATAAGTTGATTTCCAGGGTCTCAAAAGGCGACCACTCAACTGGGATTTTCCGTCTCGAGATGCAAGGTGATGGGCACCTCGTCTCATACCCGTTAGAATATTACGGAGTCCAGTATGCTTATTGGACATCTGACACGTTTGGAACCGGCAATAACATCACACTAAATCTGGATGACAATGGCCATCTCTATCTGTTGAACAAAACAGGTGGCAACTGTAGTGCTGAATAAGAGTCAAACCAAGCAAACACAAACACACAACACAGAGAAAACACAAGGATTTACGTGGTTCCCCAATAATCGGGTACGTCCACGGAGGGGCAGCGGATTCACTATATTTACTGGAGGAGGATTACAACAATCACTCAAACTCACACAGTATTGCCTCACAATTCACTCGTGTATCACTCTCTACTCTCTGATTTCTGATACAAAACTTTGAGCCAAAGGGTCTCCATTTATAGGCCATTCAAAGAATGGCTGTCATGCCATTTTCAACAAAGGAGGCTGAAGGATACTCCACAAAAGAGGCTGAAGGATACTGGAGTAAGAGTCAAAGATTTCCCTTCATTTTCCACAAAGGAGGCAGAAGGAAATGCAGGCGTGGGTTGGAGCCACAAAAGTCAACAATCTCCACCTTGGCGACAATCATTGAATCAACACTGCCCTCTGCGCCCTTAGGCGCGCACTACTCGAGAGATGTTGATCAAGTCCAAGCAATGTTGGAACTTGATCCCTGTAACCACTTTGGTGAGCATATCCGCAGGGTTATCTGCAGTCGGAATCTTCTGAAGAAGAACATCCCCTTCCTCTACAATCTCCCTGATGAAATGAAACCGAACATCGATATGCTTGGTGCGGGAATGGTGAACCTGGTTTTTCGCCAAACAAATGGCACTCTGACTGTCACAAAAAACCTCCACGTTTTTCTGAGCAATTCCCAAGTCCTCAATCAAACCATGTACCCAAATAGCTTCCTTGAAAGCCTCTGTCACTGCCATATACTCTGCCTCTGTAGTAGACAAAGCCACCGTTGACTGTAACGTTGACCTCCAACTGATTGGCCCTCCAGCAAGTGTAAACACATACCCTGTAGTCGACCGTCGCTTATCTAGGTCACCAGCATAATCGGAATCCACGTAACCAACCAAATGCTGACCAAGTTTTCTGTTTCTCTCGTACTTCAATCCAATATCCACAGTACCCTGAAGATACCGTAGAATCCATTTCACAGCCTGCCAGTGCTCTTTCCCTGGATTGTGCATGTATCGACTGACCATGCTAACTGCGTGTGAAATGTCCGGCCTCGTACAAACCATAGCATACATCAAAGCTCCCACAGCATTGGCATAAGGAACCTGAGCCATTTGCTTCCGTTCGTCTTCCTTCTGCGGCGACATCGATGCACTAAGTTTAAAATGAGCGGCCAAAGGTGTACTGACAGGTTTGGCTTTCCTGTCAATCCCAAATCTCTGCAACACTCGCTTCAGATACTGCATCTGAGTCAAACAAACTGTGTCTTTCGCCTTGTCCCGCTGAATTTCCATGCCGAGTATTTTCTTTGCCTCCCCGAGATCCTTCATGTCAAACTCCTTACTGAGTTGAGCCTTCAGTCTGTCAATCTCCACCTTGCTCTTACATGCAATCAGCATGTCATCTACATATAAGAGCAAATAGACAAATGATCCATCCGGGAGTTTGCAGAAGTAAACACAATGGTCAAAGTGACTTCTTGTGTACCCCTGCTCCATCATAAACCGATCGAAGCGCTTGTACCACTGTCTCGGCGACTGTTTCAACCCGTATAGCGACTTCTTCAGTTTACAAGCCCAATTCTCCTTTCCTGCAATTCTGTAACCATCTGGTTGAGCCATATAGATCTCCTCATCCAGATCTCCGTGTAGAAAAGCGGTCTTGACATCGAGTTGGGCTAACTCAAGGTCAAACTGTGCTACCAATGCAAGCAAGATCCTGATCGACGAATGTTTGACGACAGGGGAGAACACCTCGTTGTAGTCGATCCCCTCTGTCTGTGCGTAACCCTTGGCTACCAATCTTGCTTTGAACCTGACTTTCTCAGATCCTGTACCTTCCTTCTTCGCATAAACCCACTTGCAGCCAATAGATTTCTTGCCCTTGGGAAGTTGAACCAAATCCCATGTCTGATTCTTGGAGAGTGAACCCATCTCCTCATCCATCGCCTCTTTCCACTTGTTACTATCTGTACACTGCACTGCCTCCCGGTAAGTGGAGGGGACATCATCGTCTGTCACTGGAAGTGCATAAGCTACTGTATCAGCATATCGAGCAGGTTTCCGGATTTCCCGCCTCGGTCTGCTGGTTGCAATGGATTCTGGCTGCTGTGGTATTTCCTGTAATGAAGCCTCCTCTTCAATAATGACATCCTGATCAACGGGTTGATCCTCAGGACGGCTGACTGTCTGAACAGTCTTGGCTGGAACAAGGGGAGTCTCAACCTCCACCTGTTCTGAATGCTCCACCTGCTGCTGGGCATTCGGCTCCACATTCTCCTTGGAAGGAACCTGCTGTAACATAGCAGATTCGTCGAAAGTAACATCCCTACTTAGAATCACCTTCCTGGACTCGGGACACCAGAGCCTGTATCCCTTAACACCTGAAGTGAAACCCAAGAAAACAGCTTTCTTGGCTCGTGGATCTAACTTGGACTCAGTTACATGATAGTAAGCAGAACAACCCCAAACATGTAATGAATCATAATCTGTAACTGGTTTCTCAAACCATACCTCCATCGGAGTTTTCCCTCCGATTGCTGCTGACGGTAAACGGTTGACAAGATGGGAGGCATATTTGAGAGCCTCACCCCAGAACGCCTTGCTAAGCCCGGCATTTGACAACATGCACCGAACTTTCTCCACCAAAGTACGATTCATGCGCTCTGCTACTCCATTCTGCTGCGGCGTCCCCGCAACTGTGAAGTGTCTGACTATCCCCTCCTCCTGACAGACTTGGAGAAAAGGATCTGACTTGTACTCGCCACCGTTATCTGACCTCAGCTTCTTGATTTTCCTTCCTGTCTGCGTCTCCATCATTTTCTTCCACTGAAGGAAGATTGGAAGGACCTCATACTTGTGCCTCATGGTATAAACCCAGACACGTCTGGAGAAATCATCAATAAATGTCACGAACCATCGTTTGCCTCCCAAAGTTACATTTTTGGTCGGCCCCCAAACATCTGAATGAACATAGTCAAGAATCCCCTCTGTGCGGTGAACTCCAGTGCCAAACTTGACTCGAGTTTGTTTGCCCAATATACAATGCTCACAGAAGCCAACTTTCCCTGTCTTGGCCCCTTTCAACAAGCCTTGCCTTACTAAACCCTGTAAGGCCTTCTCGCCAGCATGCCCTAAACGCATGTGCCATAGCTTGGATGCATCGTCTTCGTCTGAGCTAGTAGTAACGGCCACTCTCCCTGTGACTGTGCAACCGTCTAGGAAATACAAGTTTCCTTTTCGGCTACCTTTCAAGACAATGAGCGCCCCTCGAACTATCTTTAGCACTCCACCCATCATCGTAATCTTGTATCCTTTCACATCAAAGGCTCCAAGCGAAATGAGATTCTTCTTCAAGTCCGGAACATACCGAACGTCTGTTAGCACCCTAAACGTCCCATCATGCAACTTCAAACGGATTGAACCTATCCCTTGGACTTTGCAAGCGGTGTTATCGCCTAGCAAAACAACTCCTCCATCGAGATCTTGAAAACTCGAGAACCAGTCCCTGTTGGGACACATGTGGTAGGAACATCCCGAATCTAGTATCCACTCATCTGAATGGTCAGGTGATGATGAAACTAATAGTGCTGACTCTAGATCATCCTCTGTCTCCTCTGCAACATTTGCAGCTGGTTGTTTGTTCGGACAATCTTTCTTCCAGTGCCCCTTTTGACGACAAAGGGCACACTCGTCTTTCCCCAATCTTCTCTCTACAGACTTCCCCCTTGATTTTGAGCGAGACCTCCTTCGCCCTCCACCACCAGTCCTCCTAGTGTCGGTTCTGCCTCTTGTTGTCAAAGCTGATGCGGACGGGTCACGGTGAGCTTGCTGATCCCTCTTCCGTACCTCGTTATTCATCAAAGCATTTGAAACGTCATTAAACTTGATTTCTTCTTTACCGTACAATAAAGTAGTAGTCAAATGATCATAAGTATCAGGCAATGAATTTAACAACAGTAAAGCTTTATCCTCATCTTCTATGGAAACGTCTAGATTTTGCAAATCAGCCAAAATCTTATTGAAATTGTTCAAGTGTTGGTTCATAGTCGTACCTTGCACGTACTGGAACCCGTAGAGCTTCTTCTTGAGATACAACCGATTCTCAATACTCTTCGTCATGTACTTGTTTTCCAATTTCTCCCATAGCTCTTTAGCTAACGTTTCCTTCATCACGAAGTATTTCTGATCCTTCGTAAGACAAAGTCTGATGGTGCCACAAGCTTGGCGATTAAGCTTTATCCAATCCTTGTCTGAAATGTCGTCCGGCCTCTCCTCTAACGTAATATCCAACTCCTGTTGATACAGAACATCCAAAACTTCGCATTGCCACATGCCGAAGTTACTTGTTCCGTCAAATTTCTCCACCTCGAACTTAGCATTGGAAACCGTATTCCTTTGCCCATAACTGCTCGAAGTGACCTTGGGATGCTCGGTATTCTTCTCTGCAGATGAAGAAACTTCCGAGGTCTCCTTAAACTCTTCTTCCGCCATTAGAACTCCTTAAACTCCACCCACGTGAATATCCGGTGCACAAAAAACACCAAAAACGCGCTTTTTAGCCAACCAACGGACAAAACACCAATGTCGGAGCTGAGTTACGAAAAACGGAGTGCGGCGTTGGATCCGGAACGTCGAGAATAATCAGGAACGACTACTCACTTGCGCAAATCAGAGTTGAAACGGCTCCGAAATCGCAAAATAACACTTTCTGGAATATTCCTTGGATCAGAGAATATTCCCTCTGGTTAGGACTGACTGGACCTGCTGACTCAGCAATAAATGCTGACTGGGCGCTAATGACTGGGCCTTTTTGCTGACGTGGCGCACACCTAGCGCTGACGTGGAAAGACACGTGGCTGATGACGTGGCTGATGACTCAGCCCCTCTGATGATGTGGCTGGTGACGTGTCTGGTGACTGGGTGACACGTGGCGTGCTGACTGGGCGTAACCTTCTGAAGCTTCTGGATCGATGATGTCAAGCTGACATCAGCGTCTCTAGGTGAGCCAGTAGCACTGGATAATTTTTCCCTGGCTTTGACTAGTCAAAAACCAGCACCTGGTTTTCCTCCTTACAGATATTAAAGTAAAAAAAAACTCTATTTTCTGAAAAGATAAAAAAACAGATCCGGCGAGCAGCAGCTTCTTTCACGCTCAACCGTCGAACGGAGCGTGTGACCTCGTTGTTACTCCGTTTCCGATGGGTCTTGGTGCGTTGGAATCGTCTCGCAAGGACGCACAAGACTCAGTGGTCAAACGGATTCTTGGATCAGAAAAACGTGGCTCTGTGACTCGGACAGAACACGGACTGAGAAGTAGAGTCGGAAACTATGGTGGTTTTTGTGTTCTTGGTTCTACACTACGTGCTCTGATACCAATTGTAGTGCTGAATAAGAGTCAAACCAAGCAAACACAAACACACAACACAGAGAAAACACAAGGATTTACGTGGTTCCCCAATAATCGGGTACGTCCACGGAGGGGCAGCGGATTCACTATATTTACTGGAGGAGGATTACAACAATCACTCAAACTCACACAGTATTGCCTCACAATTTACTCGTGTATCACTCTCTACTCTCTGATTTCTGATACAAAACTTTGAGCCAAAGGGTCTCCATTTATAGGCCATTCAAAGAATGGCTGTCATGCCATTTTCAACAAAGGAGGCTGAAGGATACTCCACAAAAGAGGCTGAAGGATACTGGAGTAAGAGTCAAAGATTTCCCTTCATTTTCCACAAAGGAGGCAGAAGGAAATGCAGGCGTGGGTTGGAGCCACAAAAGTCAACAGCAACACCATAAAGAGTTTGAGCGCAGCAGAATCCTCGAATGATGGAAAAATCTATCGCATGACATTCGATGGGGATGGAATCTTTCGAGTCTATTCGCTTACCTTGGATCCGAAAGGCAACTGGTCGGTTATGTGGTCATCGTCAGACGATAAGTGCGAATCCAAAGGCCTTTGCGGCCTAAACGGATATTGCGTTCAAATCAATACCGAGGTGGATTGTAGATGCCTCCTGGGATTCAATTTCGTAAATAACAAGATTTGGAGTCTCGGGTGCGAGAGGAATTCCACAGCAGTGAGTTGCGACACCAATGGCGGCAGTGCCGAGATCGTTATGGAAGAAATGCCAAACATGATATTGGAAGACGAAAATTATGAGGAGACCGAAGTAACCAACAAAGAAGATTGTAAACAATCATGTTTTGATGACTGTAATTGCGAAATCGCATTATACAGTGCGGAAAACAAATGCAAAAAACAAAGGTTTCCTTTGACATACGGAAGAAAATCGCGAAGTTCTTCGCAAGTTGCCTTCATCAAGAAGGTTACAAAAGAACATCCGGCTTTGCCTCCCAAGAGACCTAAAAAAAAAGAGCTGCGATTAGAAACTGTCCTAATCATTGGAGCTTCACTTATTACTTTTGTAATCATGGTGCTAACAATTTCTGGATTTTTTATTTATAGAAATAGAGTTTGGGTATATAAAGAGATTTCGGAGAAAGGGTATGTTGAATTCGCCGGGGATATAGTTCTGCGAACCTTTACGTTTGCAGAACTAGAGCAATTGACAAACGGCTTTCGAGAGGAGTTGGGAAGAGGAGCATCCGCGACCGTTTACAAGGGCGTAATACCGTACAACCAAAAGGTTGTAGCTGTGAAGAAGCTCGAGAAGGCATTGGCAGAGGGGGAAAGAGAATTCCAGAGGGAGATTAAAGGAATAGGGCGAACCCATCATCGAAACCTAGTCCAACTCTACGGTTATTGCCTCGATGGAACGAACATGCTTTTGGTATACGAATACATGTGCAACGGATCGCTTGCAGATTTTCTCTTCACGCATGAAAGGCCCCTGCCGAATTGGGACGAAAAAGTCGAAATCGCTCGCGACATTGCACGCGGCATTCATTACCTGCATGATGAGTGTGAGACCCAAATCATCCATTGCGATATAAAGCCTCAAAACATACTCATGGACGAGCACTGCTGCGCCAAGATCAGCGACTTTGGATTAGCAAAGCTTTCGAAGGCGCCGGACCAAACCAAAACCTACACGGGGATAAGGGGAACGAGGGGTTACGTGGCGCCCGAGTGGCATCGGAAGCTGCCAATTACCGTGAAAGCGGATGTCTATAGCTTCGGGATCGTGTTGTTGGAGATCATATGTGGTCGAAAGTGTTTGGACTGGAGCCGTAGCGAGGACGAAGCTGTGCTTGAAAACTGGGTATATGATTGTTTTGAGGCCGGAGAATTGGGGAAATTGGTGGGGGAGGAAGAAGAGGTGGACATGAGGAAATTGGAGAGGATGGTGAAAGTGGGACTTTGGTGCATTCAAGATGAGCCATCTCTCCGTCCTTTGATGAAGAAAGTTTTGTTGATGATCGAAGGAACTGTTGACATCCCAATACCTCCTTGTCCTACTTCCTTTCTAAGTACCTTATGATTATGAAGTTTTTTCCTATTTTATTTCTATTCATGTTTTTGTCGAATTTGTATGTTTTCTTTCTAAGCTGTCTTTGTGGGGTGGTTATGTTGTTGCCTTAGGGAGTCCATAAGAATTCTGGTTGTGTTGGTTGATGCTTGAAGGAACAGTTGACATCTCAATGCCTCCTAGTCCTACTTCCTTCTTTAGTGCCATCTGATTGTGAAGTGTTTTTAGTATTTCCATTCATGTTTTCATTGAATTTTTATTTTATTTGTATGAGGATTAACCCCTTATACAATTGTGTAATACTTTCTTGTCATTGATATGGAGAAAATGCAATTTTAATTGTTGTGTTTCACGGGCGCGGCTGCATGCTTATGCAATTATTACGTCCTCGTTTAACAATAAAAAAAATTTAGGGAAGGGAAATTAAGAGCTAGTAGCAAAGACATATCCGTAATTAAACAAAAATTGACAAAAGCAATCAGAAGCCAAAATAGGATTCCGCGTAGTGAGTTCCTAACTTCTTCCCACTTGATACGTTAGGTCCCGGACCTATCTATGTTAGTGTAAGCGATTGAGTATATTCGTAGAGTCAATCTAGGACTCCGTAGCGCCGCAAGTGCATTTCACGGTAAAAGTGATTCATCCGGACCGTCCGTCTCGACAATTAATTAGTCCGAATTTTAAAACAACTCTTCTAAGGAAAGAGTTAACTATTTCCGGGATGAGTTTCTTTTTATTAAATCCGTATGATTAAACGCCGCAAGATGCAATGCTTTTGAGGCGCTGCTTCATCCCGCCTTTTGGTACTTGTAGTTTTTGTCGGGCCCCATATGAATTGATGAAAGACTTTTGAGTGGCCTTGACTAAAAAGTCATGACCGTGTCTTCCGCAGCTCCCACTCACTTCCACACTTTGAACCGTTGACAGTCGTTTGAAGGACATTCAAAAGCAACCTTGGAGATTTTTCTACGCATCTGTCCAAAGACTTCTCACCCCAGTAAACAAGGCAAAGGCTCAGTCCGTGATCGACCTTGCTTTTTATTTTTGTTCCACTTTTCTTTTCTTGAGAAGTACTAGCAATTACTACCCTTTCTCCACGCTCAATTTTTATTTCCGCTTCTTCATGCCCTGCAAGGATTACAAAGTTTACAACCAGTTGAAGCCTTTATTGTCGGTTCTCAAATTAGAAGAGAGCTTCACGGTTTACCCACCAGTATTTGATACTCTCCCGTCTCGTATATATTGTCTATTCTTATTCTAGATTAAAATTTCTCAAAATATTTGTGATTGCCGAAAATTTAAAAGAAAATTATTCAGATTTTTTAAAATAACTCTTTATTAATGAGTGAAGATTTTTTTTCAAGTACAATAAACAGGTTCAAATATAATCAATTTTTTTAAAGAGACATCCAGTAGATTTAGGGCTACATAAAAAATCTGGTGAACCGCGAAATTGGTCCGAAACCAAAATGATTCGTCCATTTTGGGCCTGGTCTTGGATAATGTTCTGGATACGGATTCAAAACTTTAAAAACCGTGAGATATTGTTCATTTCACGGATTTTCACTTGGGAACGATGGATTAACTGGACCAAACCGTTCATTAATATATTTACATAAATACGTGCATATACATATGAGTGTAGTTATATATATTATTCGTTTTATTAACATGCATATATGTAGGGAAATTTATACATTTTATCCGTAGATACATGTATATAATTGATTAAGTGTGGGTGTTTTGGGGTATTTTCTTGAACTGGACTTTTAGGTTTTGTTGGTTTCTTACCAACAAGATGTTTTTTATGTGTTACTTGATATTATTTTTGTTTAAAAAAAATATGAGGTGAAGTGTAGTGATAGGTGAGGTACTACTATTTGTACATGATTCTCCTTGCTGTATCACTTTAATTTTTTTTCTTTTGTATCATTTTTAATGCTATATAAAACTCTTTCTTTGCTGATTAAAAAAAAGTGTGGGTGTTACTTCTCTTTTCTTATTAGACTGCATTCTTGTATCTATGAAGATATATCTATATATTTAAGTTGCGTATGTGTCTAAGTGTTAAATTAGGCCACAAGTTCCCTAATAGTTTCAATTTTGCTTCTTTTCGAATCTTATTGTATAATGTATTTGACATCATATATTGACAATTTGCAACCGTAGATTACTGCAAACCGAAGCGCAACTCAGCGGATTGGTTCAGTGTAATTCGTAGCACGTTTGTTCAAGACACAAGTTTCAATTTCATGGAACCGTGAGTAAATGCTCGGTCCCCGAATTTACACGACAGCAAACGAATTCGCACCGTGTATATGTTTCTTGAAAATTTTCTTTTGAAAAGTCAAATGTCCCGTACAAAACCAGTAGAACGGGGTACATGGGGTATTATTTTTCATCGAAGCAAACAGGGCCTAAACATTGACTGACCAGACTCCAGAATCGTGATCCCATATTCCCATTAGCTTCCTTTCTTCCATGTGGCCTTTATATAACAACCTGCAGTTCGGTAAATCCAAATATCAAAAACACAATACTAAGCCAGCGAAACAGTTCCTTCATGTTCATGGCTTTTACCATAATTTTTCTCATTTTCCTCACATTTTCCACAATAGAAGCTCAACAAAGATCCACAAATATAAACCTAAGCTCTTCTCTAACACCTACCGGAACCAACTCGTCTTTGTGGCTCTCACGTTCCGGTCTCTACGCCTTCGGTTTCTACCCGCAAGGCAGCAGTTACGCTGTCGGGGTTTTTGCTGCCGGCATTCCGGAAAAGACAGTGGTCTGGACTGCCAACCGAGACGATCCACCAGTCCCGAGCAATGCCACCCTGGGATTTAGTGGTAGAAGGTTCGTTCTCAACATTCCACCGAACCAAAACACAAACATAGCTAATGTTTCCGAGTCGATTTCCGCGGCATCCATGCTGGACTCGGGCAATCTCGTGCTTTACAACTCCGTTGGAGAGATAATCTGGCAGAGCTTTGATTACCCAACGGACACCATTCTCCCAGGCCAACCTCTCATGAATGGGAATAAGTTGATTTCCAGGGTCTCAAAAGGCGACCACTCAACTGGGATTTTCCGTCTCGAGATGCAAGGTGATGGGCACCTCGTCTCATACCCGTTAGAATATTACGGGGTCCAGTATGCTTATTGGGGATCTGAGACGTGGGGAACCGGCAATAACATCACACTAAATCTGGATGACAAAGGCCTTCTCTATCTGTTGAACGAAACAGGTACCAACATTATAAAGAATTTGAGCACAGCAGAATCCTCGAATGATGGAAAAATCTATCGCATGACATTCGATGCAGATGGAATCTTTCGAGTCTATTCGCTCAAAATGGATCCAAAAGGCAACTGGTCGGTTATCTGGTCTTCGTCAACGGATAAGTGCGATCCCAAAGGCCTGTGCGGCCTAAACGGATATTGCGTTCTAAACTTTACCGAGGCTGATTGCAGTTGCCTCCCGGGATTCGATTCTGTAAATCCCGAGATTTGGAGTCTCGGGTGCAAGAGGATTCTCCCAGGAGTGAGTTGCGACACCAATGGCAGCAGTGCTAAGTTTGCTATGGAAAAAATTGAAAGCATTATATTGGAAGACCTAAATTATAAGGAGACCGAATCAACCAACAAAGAAGAATGTGAACAATCATGTTTGGAGGACTGTAATTGCGAAGTCGTGTTATACAGTGCGGAAAACAAATGCAAACAACTAAGGCTTCCTTTGACATATGGAAGAATATTGCCAAGTTCTTCGCAAGTTGCCTTCATCAAAAAGATGTCGGGAAAAGAACATCCGCCTTCCCCTCCAGAGAGAACTAAGAAAGAGCTGACTCCAGAGGGTACAAAGAAAGAGCTGCGATTAGATACTGTCCTAATCATTGGAGCTTCACTTGTTACTTTTGCAATCATGGCGCTAACATTTTCGGGATTTCTTATTTATAGAAATAGAGTTATGGTATATAAAAAGATTTCGGAGAGAGGGCATATTGAATTCGCCGGGGATATAGTTCTGCGAACCTTTACGTTTGCAGAACTAGAGGAAGTAACAAACAGGTTTCGAGAGGAATTGGGAAGAGGAGCGTCCGGAACTGTTTACAAGGGCATGCTACCTTACAACCAAAAGGTTGTAGCGGTGAAGAAGCTCGAGAAGGCGTTGGCAGAGGGGGAAAGAGAATTCCAGAGGGAGATTAAAGTAATTGGGCGAACTCATCATCGAAACCTAGTGCAACTCATCGGGTATTGCTTTGATGGACCGAACAGGCTTTTGATTTACGAATACATGTGCAACGGATCACTTGCAGATTTTCTCTTCACGCATGAAAGGCCCCAGCCGAATTTGGACGAAAAAGTCAAAATTGCTCGCAACATTGCACGCGGTATTCATTACCTGCACGATGAGTGCGAGACCCAAATCATCCATTGTGATATAAAGCCTCAAAACATACTCATGGACGAGCACTGCTGCGCCAAGATCAGCGACTTTGGATTGGCAAAGCTTTCAAAGGCAGCGGACCAAACCAAAACCTACACGGGGATAAGGGGAACGAAGGGTTACGTGGCGCCCGAGTGGCATCGGAAGCTACCGATTACCGTGAAAGCGGATGTCTATAGTTTCGGGATCGTGTTGTTGGAGATCATATGCGGTCGAAAGTGTTTGGACTGGAGCCGTAGCGAAGACGAAGCTGTGCTTGAGAACTGGGTATACGATTGTTATGAGGCGGGAGAATTGGGGAAATTGGTGGGGGAGGAAGAAGAGGTGGACATGAGGAAATTTGAGAGGACGGTGAAAGTGGGACTTTGGTGCATTCAAGATGAGCCATCGCTTCGTCCTTCGATGAAGGAAGTTTTGTTGATGATCGAAGGAACTATTGACACCCCAACACCTCCTAGTCCTACTTCCTTTCTAAGTGCCGTATGATTTATGAAGTATTACTCTATATCTATTCATGTTTGAGTGAATTTTATGTTTCCTATGAGGATTAACGCTATACAATTGTGTAATAATTTCTTGTCATTGACATGGAAAAAATGCAGTTTTAATTGCCGTGTTTCACTCGGCTGCATACTTATGAAATTATTACGTTCTCATATCACAATAAAGAAATTTTGAGGGAGGGCTACGCAATTAACAAAGACTTGGAGTAATTAAAAAAAACTTCACAAAAGCGATCAGAAGCCAAAATAGGATTCGGCGAAGTGGGTTCCTAATTTCTTCTCACTTGATACGTTAGCAATCAGAAGCCAAAAAGTGGGTTCATAACTTCTTGGGTTCCTGACTTGATACGTTAGCAATCAGAAGCCAAAATAGAATTCGGCGAAGTGGTTCTTAACCTCTCCTCACAAAAGCAATCAGAAGCCAAAAAGTTCACAAAAGTTCACAACCATAGTTTTTCCCAAACAAGAAATACCCGACAGCTTTCAGCCTTCCTCTGATCCACATGGGGGCAAAACCATCATTGCCCATTCGGCAACTTTAGAATTACACTTTTAATCCATATTATTTGCTTCACATTTCTCATTAACTCATTCTTCCTTCTTCCTCTTTTTTTTTTTTTAAATTTTTTGTCAACATTGTACACATCAGTGATGGGTTAGTATTAAATTAGTTTGTTAACAATTAAAGGGAATTCGATGTCTCTCCTTATACTCGAAAACAAAAGAAGACAAAATTATCCAAAAAAAAATTTGTCACTATCTTACCCTCACCCAATTTTTCCGCTATCCAAAATAAAATCTACAGTGACACTTTCTTACAATATTCTATTGTTCAGATATATATATTCTTTTTTTATAATTATTTGAACTTATGAGGCTCCATTCCGGATTCTAAAAATAAGTACTTATTTTTTAAGAAGAGAATCTGAAACGAGGACTGAATGGCTTTCCTTGTTAAAAAAAAAAAGTAATCAAAAAATTACAACGAGTGTTAATCACACGCATTTAGAAAGGTAATTTTGTTGCTTTCTTCAAACTAATTACTGATGCAAAGCCAATTTGCGTTACATTTGTCATTTTTCAACCTATCTATATTTATACTTTATGATGTAGAACAAAAATGGAGAATTTTTGTATTTTATTTTTATTGTTTTAGAATAAGATTTTGATTAGGAATATTTTCGTTTAGGTTAGAATTATTAACTTTCCGTATTCAGTTTGATTTTGATTTCTACCTTTATTAGGATTCTTGGTCTACAAGAATTATGATTTTATTTTAATTAATTAGGAAATATCTTTTATTTAATGCCGCTTGTTTTGGCATGATTTATTATTTCTTTTACAGTCGTATTTCTAGGGTTAGGGTCTTATAAAAAGGGCTGTAACCTATTCAATTAAGAAGACTGTTAAACTTTTATCAATAATATTACAGAGATTTTCTCTTTCTTTCTTGTGCGCAAGAATTGCTCGTTGCGACGAGTTGTTTATCTCGTTTGGACTAGTACGCTAACTAGTCTCTCGTGAATTCCGCCGCGTCACTTTATTTGGTGATCAGTAAGTACATCCAATCACTTTAAAGAATGATCGTGACGAAATTATTTTTGGGTGAGGGTAAGAAAGTGACGAAATTATTTTGTCTTCTCAAAAGGGGGTTTCATGTCTCTCCCTACACTCGAAAATAATTTTTCTAAGAAGACAAAATAAAAAAAAAGGCAAACCCAGTGCACAAAGCTCATGTTATTACGGGGCCTGGGAAAGGGTTGATGCACGTAGTCTTTGCTTCCCTATTTGCAGGGATAATACTACGTACATCAACCATTTCCCAGACCCCGCAATGACGAGAGTTTCGTGCATTGGGTTTACCCTTTTTAATTTGACTTCTTAAAAATTTATTTTCGAGCACAGGGAGAGACATGGAACCCCTTTTGATTGTTAGCACACTAATGTCTACAATGTTGACAAAAAAAAAAAAAAAAAGAGGAAGAAAGAGGAATGGGGTAAATGAGAAATGTGAATTAAAGACGAAAAAAAGAAGAGGAAGAAGGAGGAATGGGGTAAATGAGAAATGTGAAGTACTAGAGTAAAAGAATATGGATTAAAAGTGTAATTCTAAAGTTACCAACTATGGAAACGAGTCTGACGACTTTCAACTTTCTCTCTCTACTTTTTCAGCTTCCACAACTTTTCCCTAGAAACGCTAACACTTTGGCGGCAAATCATCATCCCTCCATGCTCAGTTCCTCACGTTCTTCTCCAATTTGTAGCCTAGCACAGTGATTTCAGTTAATTATCACCCCCTGTGATGTGGCTCATCCACATTTGAACAAAAATCGGCGTTTCTCATCACCACTAGCATGTGCAGGCGTCCAAACCCCCACACACGAAAACCCTTGAAACCCTAGTTGTATGTCTGAAATTCTACAGCTTCTCCTCCTATTCTGTCTACTTTTTATACTCCCTCTCCCCCTCCTTTACCTTCTCTGGCTTGATCGTCCTCAACCTCCTGGTTCTCATTCCACTCACAGTACCATGGATGACTCTGACACCCGTTTTTCACCTGCACCTCCACATGCTCCGCCGGTGCCGCTGTAAGCACGGGTTGGACCTGAGGTTTACAAACCCCATCTTCCCTCCATCCACCATGAGCAAGAATGCTGGTTTGGCTGCCTGGTTGGGCGCTTTGTTGATTATCGCTCTATTTCTGTCCAAGAATTTCGGGTTGCCATTAACAACAGCTGGCATCTCGAAGGGCCTGTTACGGTTCTCCACCGAGCTGGAAAATTTTTTATCCTACAAGTGGAAAACCTAGATGACCATGATGATCTTCTTCGGTCTTGCTCCTCCTACGGCCATGGGTTGCCGATCGTCCTCTCCACAGTATTGATTTCTCTACCGTAGCTCTTTGGATTCAAATTTCGGGCGCCCCTATGGAATACATGACCCCAACCATGGCGGTCAGGTTGGGTGCCCTTCTTGGTACAATCGTCTCTGTGGATCGTCGAACAGTTGATAGGGAAAACTTGGAATACATGCGTGTCCGTGTCAAAATACCGATCCTGCGCCCTCTAATCCTGGGAGCGTTCCTTCATGTAGAAAACGGTGATCCCGTCTGGCTTCATTTTAGCTATGAAAGAGTCTTCCAAGCTTGCTTCAAGTGCGGTTGTGTGGGACACATGCCTAATCATTGTCACTATTCTAGTGCCTACACGTCTACCATGATCCATGAACGCATCCAAGAAGCTCAACAATTCCCTCACAGTGCCTTTTGGGTGCAGGATGACCAGTCTCTTTATCAGCAGGCCCTGAAGGCTATAAAAAACTCCAACCTCAACCGTACCTCCCGGTTGAAGATCCTCTAGTCGGAGCTTGAAACGGGGGCAATTGAAACAGAGAACGCGCTGGGCATTCGAACAGTTTTCTTCATGCATCAACACAACTTCTCCTCCTCGGATGAGGACGATCCCTCTGAACCATCTGAGGACATGGATGAAGCCATCTCTGACCACAACACGGAACCCGTTCACAGTGGCTCACTGCCTCATTCCCCACCTACCTCCCCTCATGTCTCTGCCGTGGCATCTGTTGATGGGGATGCTGAAAACTTGGACACTTGGAAGCACTCACTAGGGAGGAGCGTCACTTTGGCCTTGACGCTGCTTTTGAGCAGGAACTTAACAGGTTGGGCCTCACTTGTCTTATTGATCGCCCTCTGCCGCTGCGTAAACTGCCTCTTCTGGATGATGGGGAAGGTTCTACTAAAAGAGAAAAATATGGAGAAGCCTCTCTCTCTCATGCACACCCTGGTAACCTCTATATTTTGCTCTAATAGTGGGCCTGACCTTGACCTGGTCATCTCCTCTCCTAAGGTTCCCTCTGAGATTGGCCTGCAACTGGGATTGTGGATGGGCCATCCATTGGGCCTCTCTCTGCTGCTTCTGTTAATCCCACTGCTCATGGACCAAGTACCAGCCAGGAGGGGCCACATACTGCTAGGCTCACTCTAAACTCGCCAAGACCACATGCCGCTGCCTCTACACACTCAGCTGAGCTTCCCTGGGCTCCAATTTTCCCTGTGCTTGGGCCCTCTAAAAGAAAAGGAAAAGCGTCCATGGAATCACTTGGGAAGCGCCACTGTTCGGACCTAAATGCTCGGGGAGCTTCTGTTCTTTACCCTGATCCAGACCCGTTCACAGAGCTTGATGGATTACCTGATCTAGGTAATCCCCTAGGTATCCCTCCACTTTTCTCCCCTGTTGCTTTGGTTCCCACTGCTACACACTCTCCCTCAGATTTACAGTACCCCTGCTCTGGTTCACTCACCCACATTGTTGCTTCTTCTGTTGATCTCTGTATTACTAATAACACCATACCTGTTGGAGAGTCTTTCTCCTTCGCTGTTGTGGCTGCTACGGTTCAGCCACGGCAGCAGCAATGATACTGTTAAGTTGGAACTGTAAAGGGCTTGGCCACCCTCTATCAGTTCACACCCTTTTACGACTCCTTTATGACCGTCGGCCTGGCTTCCTTTTTTTGATGGAAACAGAAACTTCTGCTAATAATGTTTCTCACATTTTACGTAATAAAGGATTTCCCCATTGTGCGGTTTTCGATTCGTTTGGATCTAGTGGAGGTCTTTGTTGGCTGGCGCTCCAATTTCGCTGTTTTGGTTCTCCATCAATCCAAGAACTTAATCCTTCTATCGGTTACTGATGAATACAATCTCTCATGGCACATGGCTCTCGTTTATGGCTCACCTTATTTATAACACCGCACTGAAGTTTGGAACCAGATTGAATCCACCTTGGAATCCCAATCAGGACCCCTTATCTGCATCGGGGATTTTAACCAAGTCCTGTTCCCCTCAGATAGACTTAGCTCCATCCCTTCCGCTTTGCCTAGGTCGACCCGCCTTCAACAATTACTTTTTAACCTTAATTTGACGGAGGTTCCTTCTTCTGGCCGTCACTTTACCTGGACTAATAACCGTCAAGAACCGCATTGCACCTTTGAGCATTTGGATCGCTCTTTCCACAACAGGGACTGGTCCTCTCTGGGCTTGTCTACTACAATCACCAACCTTCGCATTCATGGCTCAGATCACTCCCCAATTTTGCTGTACACCTGCCGCCCAGGCTCTATCCGCCGTCAACAGTTTAAGTTCGAACAATTTTGGACATCTTATGAGAATTGCATGGCCATTGTCCGACAATCTTGGGAACAAACCTTTCCCGGCTCCCCCCTTTACCAGACTGTGCAGCGCCTTCGCCTAACCCGAAACACACTCTCTCAGTGGGCAAAATAGGGTGTCGGTAACCTCGCACAACGCATTTCTGAGGCTCGCGAACAGCTACTTCTCTACCAGTTAGGTCTCCCGGATGATCTCAATTCACTCAGGAAGCTGCTTCAAGGGCTAACCTTGAAGAACTCCTCACTTAGGAAGAAATTTTTTGGGCGCAGCGTTCTAAAATGCGCTTTCTGGCTCTTGGTGACAAAAATACCTCATTCTTCCATAGAACAACTCGCATCCGAAATCAAGGTATCCGCATCAAAGGCATCACAACTCCCCAGGGCCACTAGACTGAGAATGTTGAGGAAATCAACCAGGTCTTTGTTGATTATTTAAACGATTTATTCACTGATCCTCAACCTCAATTAGACATGAATACCTGGGAAGGATGGGACCATTTTGACCGGTGTCTCTCACCGGGCCACTCTTCTTGGCTTAACCGACCTTTCACTGCCCATGAGATCAAAAAAACTACTTTCCAAATTGGAGCCACTAAGGCCCCAAGACCCGATGGCTTCCCTGGGTGTTTTGTACCACCATCACTTGGACATTCTTGGTCCTTCCCTTACCTCTGCTCTGTTCTTTCCTTTTTAAACTCTGGATACATGCTCAAGGAAATCAATTATTCCTACATTGCCTTGATTCCCAAAATTCCATCGCCTTTAACCCCGAGTGATTTTCGCCCCATAAATCTCTGCAATGTCCTCTACAAGATCATCTCCAAAATTTTAGCAAACCGGTTGAAGTATGTTCTCCCTTCGTATATTTCAACTGCACAAAATGCGTTTGTTAAAGGTCACCTAATCTCTGATAGCTCCCTCATGGCAAGTGAATTTTCCAATCTTATTACCAAACGTACTAAAGGTCATAAGTACTTGGCAGCCCTTAAATTGGACATGAGTAAGGCTTTTGACAAAGTTAGCTAGACTTTTCTTTCCACACTTCTGTGCAAAATGGATTTTTCTGAGCACTGGATTCGACTACTCCACCAATGCTACTCCACGATTTCTTTTTCGGTCCTACTCAATGGTGCTCCATCTTCAAAGTTCATCCCTCATCGAGGTTTGCGTCAGGGAGACCCTCTGTCACCTTACCTATTCATCATTTTCATGGAATCCCTCTCCTATGCGCTGAATCATTTGGATCAATCCAATATCTGCAAAGGCATTAAACTCTCAATAAATGGCCCATCTATCTTGCACCTATTTTTTGCTGATGATTGTCTTATTTTCTTCCAACCTACCCTTTTCGGGACACCCTTTCAGCAATTCAGTCTTTTCTCAAGGCAAACTGTTAACCAATAGAAATCCTCCATCACCCTTAGCTCCAACATCCCCCGAACCTTTCGCCATCGGTTCCAAAGCTACTTCCATATCCCTACCCGTTGCAATCTCGCGTCTTATTTGGGACTTCCACTCAGAGTTTCTAAAAACAAACAGGGATGTTTCCAATTTTTCCTTGACACCACACAGAGAATCTTAGCAGGATGGAAATCGACCATGTCTCAAGCTAGGCGCCTCACTTTGATCAAATCGATCCTGTCCACTCTTCCGATTTACCTATGCTCGATGTATCGCCTCCCCCATGGCCATATGCAATAAGCTTAATGCCATATCTGCAGCTTTTTGGTGGAAGACTGGTGACCGCAAACCAATCTATTGGCTTTCTTGGGATAAAATTTCGGCTTACAAATCTAATGGTGGTTTGGGCATTCGGGATTCCGCCTTCTTAATCAAGCTCTCCTAGCTAACCAATGCTGGCATATCCTAAACAACCCAAACCTCCTTATTTCTAAGGTTGTCCTCCTAAAGTACTGTGCTCGTTCACATCTCCTCTCCGTTAGGCCTCACCCTTAGTCCTCATGGGCTTGGAAAAGCTTGCTTTATGCCCATGACCTTATTGCTAATCACATCTCTTGGACTGTTGGTAACGAGGAGTCAATTGTCCTATTCTTAGACCGATGGATCCCCCACAGCCTTCCCTCAGTCACATCCTCCCCGCCACTGGTCCTACTCAACAACCTAAACTTTCTAGTATCCTCAACTTTACGGAGAATAGCATCAGTTGGAACCTTCCAAAAATCCGAGATCTTTTCCCTCAGGAGGTTATCCCCAAAATTCTCTCAATCCATCTGCCTTCTGAGCCACAAGGCGATATCCGCATTTGGCCACGCACGACTTCGGGTCACTATAATACAAAATTATGGTATCAGTGTTTGTATGACGCCAAACGAAACTCCTCAGATATCCCAGCTGTTCCCCCGAATTTACATACGGGTGTTAACGTTTGGAAAACCATTTGGCATCTGGACCTTCCTGAACGACTTAAAGTGTTCATCTGGAAATGCGTCAAGGGCATCCTGGCTGTCAAAAAAGGGTTATCTTCTAGAATGCAACACCTCTCACCCATCTGTCCATTGTGTGCAGGTGATGAGGAATCTTTAACCCACCTTTTTTTGCAATGCCCGCCTACGGTCCTAGTTTGGGCAGGAACCCCATTCTTAACCACCCTGGCGAACCAAACGGCAAATTTTTCTTTTAAGAATTGGCTTCTGGATTGGATCTTACAACTCACAGCCTCTGCCACTGACTTAGACACCTTCCGTCACTTCATTGCAATTCTGTGGGCGATATGGAAAACGAGAAATGAGCAAGTCTTTTTCGCTAGGCCTTTTCCTTGCAGTTCTGCCTTAGCCGTGGCTCATGACAGCTCTCTTTGGTTTAAGCAAGCATATCTATGGAACACTCGAAACGTTCTTACCAACCAGAACCACATTCCGTCTCCCGCACAGCCACCACCAACATTTGTTCTCAAACCCTATCCTCCTTACATCATGTTTGAACGAGTGGTTAACTTGCATATTGATGGGGCTTGGAAAGCCAGCAACCCACGGAGTGGACTGGGTTTTTATGCCACCCATAATGATGGGACTATCTTCCAACAGTGTTCTGTAGCATGCCACAGTGCCTCGCCCTTACAAACTGAACTCATGGCCATTCTTTTAGGTGTCGCATGGTCTGTACTTCACAATTTCAATGTTGTTTTCCTTTATTCTGATTGTTTAAATGTTGTCATGCAGTTAGCAAGGCGCTCTGAGCCGCACTTTGCCAACACCTTTTTGTTGCACAAACTTTGTTTGGAAATTTTGAAGTTAGCTTTTTGCAGGATTACCAAGGTTGACCGCCAAGACGTTCGTCCCGCCCATAGCCTAGCCAAGCAGGCAACACTGGCGTCTTCTTCTTCAGCACCTGCCAGAGGCACACCGTTTTGGACTGGCACTACTGCGGATTTGCATGCTTTATGTTTATGTCTGTAGCTTATGTTGTTTGTTGTATTTTGTTTCAGTTATGAACTCCGTATCTGTACTCTTTCTTATCATCAATGCATTTCTTGCTCTTTCACTAAAAAAAGTTACCAAATGAGCAATAATGGTTTTGCCCCATGTGAATCAGAGGAAGGTAGAAAGCTGTCGGGTGTTTCTTTTTTCCAGGTTAACTTTAATTGCAAAAAGTATAGTTTGTATTTGGTTGGTGTTCCATTTTTTTAAAAAGTATTTTTTTCAAACGAAGGTAATTTCAAACTTAAATATAATGAAAATGAAAAGTATTTTTTTTAATTTTTTTTTGCACTGTTTAAAAGATCTTAATGAGATCTATAAAATAAGATCCATATTGGTAGAAAAATTATTTGCGAAAACATTTGATTTTTGAGCTTGAAATTACCTTCTTTTTCAAAAAAAAAATTTCCACAAAAGTAAAACGGCCCCTAGTGGGTTCCACATAGCACCTGTTAGCATTTCCGATAACGAACAAGGCAAGTTGCATAAGAAAGGACAGGTGAGGTCTTTAATTTTTCTACGCGTTGCAAAGACATGTCACCCTAATAAACAAGGCAAAGGGCTCCGTTTGGCACTGCTTATATTTTTGTAACCCAAGCAATTGACCATGTGGTCAAGTTTTCGTGGGATTTAGGCCCTGTTTCAGAAACCAAGAATTTATATTTTGTTCAATAATAAGGCTTGTTTCACAAAAATAAGAAGAAGGTACTTATTTTTTTAGAATTTATATAGGTACGTACCAATGGGCGCCGGGGAGGGAAATCATACCGACAGCCGTGCTGGGCCGTCTCTGGCCACCGGACGGCTGATCCGAGCCGTCCAAAAATTATTAAAAAAAAAACAGAGGGGACTTGCGCGGGAATCAACGGCATCCGAGGTGTGTAGGGTGCTTGATCCGAGCACCCCTTTTTCGTGACCCTACACACCTCGGATGCCGTTGATTCCCGCGTAGGCCCCCTCGGTTTTTTTTTTTCTTATAATTTTTGGACGACTCGAATTGGCCGTCCGGTGGCCGGAGACGACCCGGCACGGCCGTCGGTACGATTTCCCTCCTCAGCGCCCATTACTCATAGCGCAATTCCTTATTTTTAAAGAAGGCAATTTCAAGCTCAAAAATCATGTGCTTACGCAAATAATTTTCTTATCAATATGAATCTTGTTTGATAGATCTCATTGAGATTTTTAATACGGTGCAAAAAAAATTGAATTTATTTTTTTCATTTACATTATTTTTGAGTTTGAAAATGTGAAATAAACTTTTTATTTGGGTTTTGTGGAATGACCCTTCTTATTTTTCTTTGAGAAGTTTCAAAATAAGTACTTATTTTTTAAGAAGATTTTTGGAACGGGGCCTTAAACAGATTGTTCCCCACTAAGTTCTCAGATTAGAAACTTTTTGATACTAACTCATTTGTTGCTGTTTTAATTGGGCTAGTCACGAGTGAGCGATAGAATGAGACTCTATGATTAATTGAGTTGTGCATAAATTGGTACGGACATCTAAGTTTTTAATAGAAAATTTACTCCCTCCATTTCAATTTAATAGTTTCTTTTGAAAGTTCGTTTCACTTTTTAATTAATTATATCTTATAATTTATAATGTTTATATAATTTTAAAATCTATATAACATGGGAGGAATGTATTTGAAGCCTAACATAAATCCAACGGCTTACATCTAATTGGTCCTTAATTGATGGTTCAGATTGAATAGCCCCTTCCGCTCAAGGGCTGAGATTAAGACCCAAATTGAGCAACGGCTGGGATGAATGATGAATTTGAGGTCTCCAATTTTTGGTGCTCATTAATACACACGGCAGTTACCAGGATACCACGTCTTCTCTTCTGTATCCCACGCCTCTCTCAACTGCTCTCCACGAGTGATTTTTCGGTGCCGAGCGAGTATATCCTATGTTGTATTTGCTCGGCGCATCCGAGCCATCCAATACACTTTTGGACAGATCGGATTGAAATTTTCTCTCTTCTCTCACCCAATACTTTTTCTCTCATTTTTCTCTCTCCAAATCTGAGTCATCTAAACACGCAATGGACCGCTCGGCACTGAAAAATTTTCCGCTCCCCACACCCCCAGTGCCCCACCCCTCTCTCTCACCTATCTTTTTTTTTTTTGGATAAATGATGCGTTTTATAGCCAACCAAACAAGAATCTCAGGGGAGAACCCCTTATACAAACAATCTTTACAAAGAGAACCTACTACACACTACAAGAATCAATCAATCTAGCAAACTAGCAGAAATGCGCCAAAGATCACATAATCTTTGGTTCGTTACAGTTTTAGGGATGTTCCTCCATGTACAAATTCTAAGTCTCATATTTTCTGTTATACAAACTAAAAAACGATCTGGATTCTTTGGGCTCCCTCCAAAAACACGAGAGTTCCTCTCAAGCCAGATGAAATATATCCCAGCAGCAAGTGAAAGCTTGAACACAAGAGCACGGAATGAATTCCCTTTGCAAAGGCTAATGGCATAATTCAGCTCATTCTCCCATTCACAAGCTGGTCTAAGAATCTGAAATTTGTTGAGAATAGATTCCCATATTTGTCTAGAATAAATGCAGTCAAAAAATAGGTGAGAAACAGTTTCCTTTTTCCGCGAGCAAAGAATGCAGAGAGGGTCTATTTGCATGCCCCATTTCATGAGTCTATCTTTTGTCGAAAGCTTCTTAAGACAGACAATCCAAAGTATAAATGCCCACTTAGGAACGTTATTAGTGAACCAAACAAGAGAAGACCATTGAACCTTGGGATATTTGTTCCGAATTGCTTCCCAAGTATGTTTTGTTGAGTAAGAATCTGTGGGAGAGATTGTCCAGGTTATCACGTCTTCACTATCCCCTAAAGTTAAAAGAGATGGAGGGGTAGAGGCCTGAATGCATTGTATAATCCTATTCCTAGGTCTTGGCCAGTGCCAAACACCATTCAAAATGCAAGAGCTGACTTTATCATATAAAGAGGATCCAAGGCTTGATATAATCCTGTCATCAAAGAGTTTGTATAGGGGCCTACTTGGATGTCAATATTCAAGCCATAAGAAGGTAGCTTGCCCATTACCTAAGGTATGTCTAATGAACTTCTGCGTGAAAGGCCTTAATTTCAGCAACTTTCTAATTGTCCAAGAACAGTCATGAGGGATTGGCATGTACCAAAGATTGCTGCTTTTAATGATGTAGCTATGAATCCATTGGACCCAAAGGGTGTCCTCCTTTTTACTCAATGCCCAAAGGTGACGCATCATGGAGGTCTTGTTCCAAAGTTTTAGAGACTTGAAGCCAAGACCACCTTCAGATTTTGGAGAGCAAACGTCCATCCACTTCACTTTAGCCCCCGCCTTTTTGAGAGTAAGACCAGACCAAAGAAAGGCTCTAAGTAAAGCCTCCACTTCCTTCAAGATTTTTTGGGGGAGAATAAACAAGGAGCACCAATATGTTTGCATGCTGAAAAGCACAGACTGAATCAAAAGAGCTCGACCTCCAAAAGATAGAGAACGGTTGGACTAGTAGGCAATTCTTTGTTGTGTTCTTTCTTTTAGCAGGATACAATCTTCATATTTCAATCTGGAAGATATAAGAGGCACACCTAGATATTTCACAGGCAAGGATCCCTCAGGTATAGGGAGGATGTTTAGAATGGCAGTTTTAACATCAGTACCAACACCAGAGAAGAAGAATTGGCTTTTTTGCAGGTTTGGTTTTAAGCCGGAAGAATGATAGAATTCATCAAGAGCTTCTTTAATAATCTTCATGGAACTGCATTCAGCTCCAGCCAAAAGGAATAGATCATCAGCGAAGGCCAAATAAGAGATGGAAAGATCATTGCACTTAGGATGGAAAGTGAACTGGCCTTGAGATATCTTCTTTTGTAAGATGGCATAAAACCCTTCCATTACCAAAAGAAAGAGGTAAGGGGAGATTGGGTCTCCTTGTCTTAGCCTTTTTTCTCCTTTGAAGAAGCCCTCAAGTTCCCCATTAATGACAACTGAATACATTGCAGATGAAATGCAAGTCTTGATCCACATGATAAATTGAGACGGAAACTCCAAAGCTACCACGACATCAAAAAGGAAATCCCAGTCAACCGAATCAAAAGCTTTCATTAGATCTATCTTTATGGCACATCTTGGATGGCCACAATCTCTCTGATAGTTCCTCACTAACTCTTGCATTAAAAGAATATTATCTGAGATTGATCTCCTTCTAACAAAGGCAGCTTGAGCTTTGTTGATAATGAGAGGAAGGACAGGTTGAAGTCTGTTTGCTAACACCTTAGTAATGGTTTTATACAAGACATTGCAATAGGCAATAGGTCGAAACTCTTTCATTGTCTGAGGGCAATGAGTCTTGGGAACCAAAGTAAGGGTTGTGGCATTAACATCTTTAAGGAGACAACCTATTTGAAAGAAGTGAACCACAGCAGCAGTCACTTCATCACCTACTAGACTCCAGTTCTTTTGGAAAAAACTTGCATTATAGCCATCTGGACCAGGGGATTTGTCTCCATTGATAGAAAAAATAGCTTTCCTAATTTCCTCAGGAGTTACAGGAGTGACTAATTGAGCTTGATAATAAGTAGGGACAGTGTTCGAGAAAGATAACCTTTCTCCTTGCCTTTTTTGATCAAATTTAGAGCCCAACATTTTCTAATAGAACCCCAGAATTCCACCTTTTACAATAGTTGGTTCATCCAGTCTATTCCCACTTTCATCACAAATTGACAGTATTTTGTTTCGCATACGGTGACTGGCCATTTTTTTGTGAAAAAAACTAGTGTTATTATCTCCCAACTCAACCCACTTAACCCTTGATTTCTGTCTACTCCAAGCTTCCTCAGCAGCACTCAATTCATTGAAATGAAGAAGATAGAGTTTTTCATAGTCCAGAAGGATAGGATCACCTGAGGAGTTAGCAATTATAGTTTGGATAGATAGGAGCTCCTCTTTTGCCTGCAGGGCTTTCTTTTGAATATTACCATAAAACTCATTATTAAAAGCTTTTAAACAAGGTTTAAGACGCCTTAATTTCTTGTAGAGAATCAGCATAGGAGAAGATAGGTCTTCCATTGGTTGACTCCATGACTGAAGAAGGAGAGGGGAGAACCCTTTATGTTTCATCCAGAAGTTGAAAAATTTGAAGGGCTTTTTCCCTCCCTTCTAAGGAACAATGGAAACAACTATAGGGTTGTGATCTGAGATACCTGGAGCAAGGAAAGCTGCCTCAGATTTAGTGAACAAATTTTGCCAGTGGAAGTTAACCAAAACTCTATCAATCCGGCTGCTACAATGATCAAAACCAACCCTTCTATTGGACCAAGTAAACCAGAGTCTTTTAGAATTTAGATCCTCTACTTCAATATCTTCCAAACAATTATTGAATTAGGAAGCAGCACTACCATCAAAAAGACAAGGATCAGATTTCTCATTTGGTTTACGAACAGAGTTAAAATCACCAACAATAATCCAAGGCAGAGACCCCACAAACCCTTTGCAATTCCTCAAATCATCCCAGAGCTGCCTTCGAGAAGGAACGTGATTAGAACCATAGACTACTGAAAGGAGAAAAGACTTCATGTCAATTTCAACAGAGAGAAGAATCATTTGATCAGACTTGAAAAGCTCACTAACCACAGTCCCCTGTTTCCTCCAAGCCACAATAATCCTTGCAACATATCCTAAATCACAATTATGAATATAATCCCATCCAGAAGGAAGGCAATGTTGCATGGAAGGTATAATATTGTCCTTCCTAATTTGGACTCCAATCCCAACCAGAGATAAACTATTAGCATGAATAAATTTCCTAAGTTCAACCTGCTTTAAGGGGTTGTTTAGACCCCTAACATTCCAGGAGGCTAGTTTGATCATTTCTTTTTTGGTTTCCTTGCTTGCCTCCCTCCCCCTGGTTTATGAGCACTTTTAGCCTGCTTAGAAGAAATTTGTTCCATCTCTGTTAAGGCTTGAAACACAGCATCAGGGTCAGATATTCCAACACCAAGATCATGTGGCAGAAAATCAAATGCTGGAAGAACCTCTTGATCATCACAAGATTCAGCAAAGTTTACTGTTGGATTCACTGTTTCTACTGAATTGCCATTATCAGAAACAATTAAAGGATTAGAAGTATCAAAAGTAACTATATCACTCTCATGCACATTGGGAACAAGAGTAGCGTCTTTTCCAGATAACTCCATTTCAGTGCAAATAATCACTCCTTCCTGCAGAGCTGAAAATTGGTTAGCACAAGGAATAGTAGTTGTAGGTTTCTTAGGAGTATTCTGGAGCCCAGGGATATCAGGAATAGCACAAGCCTCAGTCACAGTCTTAACACTTTTCACAGCCCAGACCTTGGCTTGAGGAACTCTCATGAAAGTCGCAGGTTGAACGGATTCCCTAGCTAGCTGGTTACAGTCAGAATGACCAAAGACATTACAAGCTACACACCGTAAAGGCTGCCAAGGGTACTTCACACCGATTGTAATCATCCTCCCAGCTGAAGTAAGAAGATCTATAGAGTGAGGCAGCTCTGAGTGAACATCAACTTCTACACATATTTTAGCATAGCTAATTCTCTTAGATGATTCAGTCATTTCATCTGCATACAAAGGTTTACTAATGCCACTGGCAATGTAACTAAGCCCCTCCTCAGACCAATATTGAAGGGGAACATTATATAGTTGGATCCACAGGGGTAGCTTTGAAAGGCTTTCCTTCTCAAACTCCAAGTCAGAATGCCACTCCTGTAAAACCATTAGTCGATTACCAAAGTGCCAAGCACCAACCTCAGAAATTTGACGATAAGCCCTTTCTGCCCCAAATTGGAAGAAGAAAAAACCCTTTTCATTAGAGAGTACTTCCTTCATACCATACTTGCCCCAAATACGGAATGCAATGGATCGTACAGACAAGTATGGGAGTTTTTTATCCACAAAATGACCAACAATACAATCCTTCCATTTCTCTGCTCCATGAGTCTCGACATGTTTAGGAGGAGAAACCCTGACCGTTGCCCCCTCAACAGCAGGGGGAAAGTACTGTAACTTCATCCTAGAATGCACTTCAGGGGAAGAAACTTTGTCTTTCCAGGAAAGTCCAGAATTCTGCCCAGCCATGGGAACTGAATCTTTAACCCGTAATGACTCAATCAATTGATCCTTAGCTTTCAACTCATTACGAAGGGATGAAACCTCTTTAGTAAGACTTTTAATCTGTTTGACCGTAGGGGTATCACCTTCTAGAATATCAAGATGTTCATTATTAGGAATCGTAGCAGCTTCTAAGAAATCAAACAAATTCACGTTCCCTGATGAATTATGGACTACAGAAACACACAAAGATTTATCCTTATGATTCCCAAACTTAGATTCAGAGACAACCACAGCATTCTCTCACCTATCTTCACTCATCCCTTCCTTCTTCCTTAGAGCTGTTACGCCAACCACCACCCCTCCTCTCTCTCTTCTTCTCAAATCTACTACATGTGTGGCCCGTGATTCGTTAATCTGCAACCCTCCTCTGTTGGTTCGTGGGTTTCCTGTCTTCTCCCCGAGTCCTGCATAGTGAGCGCACGACTAAGACCTGGCCGGGGTTACCCGGCAAGGCCCTCCGGCGAGAGGATGAGAGAATGCAGAGAATCAAGAGAAAATTTAGGGTTTTAGTTAGCATAATGTGTGTATCTCTTTAGGGTTGTCATCCTTCAATATTTATAGAGTCCCCTTAGCTTGCTCTCCAAATACGGGCATGTGCCTTGCACGGGCTAGGTGACGTCACTGTAGCGTCATAGCATAGATCTGGTAACTGTTTTGGCATGAGCTGGCACACCCCATGTGCGCTCATCATTATCTTTTGGCATAACCGTTTCGGTCGTGTGAGAGAGCATGTGACTCAACGGGTGGCTGAGCCCATTGTCATACCGAGCCCCATGCCTGGCTGAGCCCGGTATTAGGCCGAACCAGTCGGCCGAACCGCGCCCGATATATGTTGGCGGGTCTTCACCGCTAATGGTAGCCGAGCCTGAACAACCTATGACGCAGAACCTAAACAACTCGTCTCTGAGCCTTGCTTGGTAAGTCGCTGAGTCTCGGCCCAAGTAAGGTTCGAGGGCTGGTCGCGGACGATTACGTTCGGCCCACTATAATAGCCCCTCAATTTCTACCATCGCCGAGCGCGCGGTGGAAATTGACGTTAAGCCACAGTCGAACCTGATGTTTGCCGAACGTGACTCGTGAGAAAGTGAATTTTCTGGACGAGCTCCATCTACTTTCAACAACCGTCATGGATGAGCTTTAATGGAGGGGTGCCAGGTGTCCATCTTCAGTTGAGTGTTGCTGACGGAAGGACGGCTTGCAGGCGTGGGGTTCTGCAGGGCTGTTCTGTCACTGCCACATGTCGAATTCTTGTTGGTCGTCAGTTCGGCGATGCAATGATGGGCGGGAGATTCAAACCTCCAACCCTACCCCTATATAAAGGGCGACGAGAGGAGAGAGAGAGGTTACAAACCCTTTCTCTCTCTAGAACTCCATAGCCAAAGCTTCTGCCACCTCCCTTCGTCTTCCAGCTTTGATCCTCAGCATATTCGTTACCAGATCTCGTAGTAAACCCTAGGTATGAGTTCGCTTTTCATCCCTCTTACAGTTTGTGCAATTTTTCACGCTTTTCTCCCTTGTTTTCCTGGGTTTTGGGACTTTTTTTGTTCATAGTGAACAGTACTGACTGGAGATGGGCAGACTGTTCATCTCTATCTTCAACTTGTTCTTCCGAGCCCCAGGTTGATAGTGGAGGCTCTGGTTGGTTTGGCCGACGTTGGGGTTGGTCGAACCCTTTAGCTCTAGTGTTAGAAATACCCGAGCTTGAGTCCTTTGGGTGAGAGGGTGGGCCAGTACTGTAGCCGATCGTAGTGAGATCCTTGCCTTCTGGCCGACAACGAGGTTCCTCATTATTTTTTCTTGTTTTGTTAGGTCTGGCTCACCCAGTCATAGACATCTCTTCCGACTCTGAGAGCTCTGAGGACGATTCTGGGGATTTGATAATCCAGGAGTATTTGGAAAGATATAGAAGCCGACGCCCGGCCTCCTCAATTGCTTCAAACATGTCAGTTGACTCTGGTGACTCCAACGCCGAGCGTGATTACGAGTATGGGGGCGACGAGTTCCTTACCGACCCTGAAATTTCCTTCATGAAGTCAACACATTCCAAGGCCGAGCCCTGTCTTGGGCCTGAGGCCGAGTCTAGGTTTTACTCCCAGGCCGAGGCCACATCTTCGATATGCTCAGGACACAGTGAAGCCCCGTCCGAGGACAGAGCGGTCGCCGACCTCTACGAGAAGGGCCAGGTTTGTCCGTACGCACATTATTTCAGCGGGGAACCTGGGGAATATCAAGATTTTTGCCAAGAATACAACATCCCTGAGGATGTTGTGGTCAGTCAAGTGGCAAGTAACTGCATTAAGGATAAATTAGAGGACCGCCCCGAACATATCACGGTTCCTCTCATGGCCATCTGCGAGAAAGAGCTTCGGTTCCCGCTCCACCCTTTTTTGAGGGAACTTCTGGCTCAGTTCAGCCTAGTTCCCCACTTCTTTGCAATTAATAGCTATAGGATCGTAATGTCAGTGATAGCACTGAAGGAGCTCCATGGTCTTGAGTTCACCGTAGCCGACCTTTTCCACACGTACATTATGTATAGGCACGGCCAGACCGAGCGTCGGTACTTGTCGACACGTAGGAATAAGAAGCCTCTAATTGATGGATTGCCCGATACTGACAAGTGGGCAAATCTCTACGTTGAGGTCAACGGGAACTTTGAGTTAGGGAACCAGTCCGTACATAGGTACGTTGTGCCGAAGATGAGAGACTTTCAAGGTAGTTATATTTTTTTTTTTTGCCGATGCCGAGCTTGGTTGTGTTTTATTGTCATTTTTTCTATCGATCGTCGTTACTTCTTGCAGATCACCGAGCCATTACCAAGACTCAGCAGTCGTTGTCCGTCGCGTAACACACTGATGTCATTTTGCCGCAGGCCTGCAGAAATGCACCTACGTTGTTAGGTTACGAACCGTCCTACAGAGGGAAGCTTAGAAGGAAAGAGAAGGCGGGGCCGAGCACATAAAGCAAGGGAGTGGGGCAAGCAAAAGATGTAAACAAGCCGAAGCCGAGAGACAAACGAAAGCAGCCGAGGGTGAAGTTTCCATCGTTTAGGAAGTCTGCAGATTTCTGGTTCCAAGAGAGCTTCAAAACAGACTCCCACACCCCGGGTATAAACGTTCCTCTTCAAACCTTTGCTCCTGTGTCCGTAGAATAAATGGGAAGAAGGAACGTCGTGCGAGTGAACATCAGAGACGATGCCGTGGTTCGGCAGAAAGATGCTGACATAGCCAAGCCTACTGAGAAAAGGCTAAAAATAACTCGTGATCATCTCCCAACAGGGCAGCCGACGCCATTTCAAAAGGAGAAAGACCTAACAGAGTCATCCGCTGCTGACGCATCAACAGATGTGGGGAAGTCGGCGGGCTCGGGTGGCCAAGCGGCTTTGCAAGAATTTGCACCGTCGTTTGCAATGTCCGGGGGCAGAGTGGTCTCTATCAACGACAGCGTCAAGCTGGAGCCTCGGTTGGCCCCTACTGTGCTTCAAGGCTTGGCATTGCCGAACGATATGAAGAAAGTCCCAGAGGACCTCCAGCCGAGCCTGGTTCACGCTAGTGCATATCTTGTTCAGGTATTGTCCGAGCCTGATCTCTTTCCAAGCTTTTTCCTTCTTTTCAACGTTTCCGAGCTTATGTTCTTTGTGCCATGTAGGCTGGGCAGGCCCTGCTCCGAGCGTCTAACAAGGCCAAGCTCGTCTCAGCGGAGAGAGCTCGTTACTACGACGATCTGAAGGCCGAACGCGAGAAGTCTAGGAGCTATAAGGGCAGTTTGAAAATGGCCAAGGTACAGATTGCCGAGCTCGAAAGGGAAAGAGATGAGGCCTTGGAGAAGTCCAAGAAAGCCGAGCGTGAGCTCGGTCAAGTACTGAGGAGAGAGAAGAGAAAGATGAAATAGCTCGACGAGAAAGCGTATCAAGCCAGCTTCGACCGTACCGGAGCCGAATACATGAGGGATGCCCGGGAAATGGTCAACGAAGCGGTCGAGATGAGGGTGCCTATCTCTTACAAGAAAGGATACGAGGACGGTGTGGCTGCTGCTGCCAGCGCTCTTCAACTAGAGTCTGACTCAAATTTGTACAAGTCAATTCCGGCACCCGTTGTTCCCGAGCTTGTGCTTCCGTATACCGAGGAAGAGTGTGCGCCTCTGCCTCCCGAGGAGTTCCCCGAGAGTGATGATGATGTCGAGGACATCACTGGGGAAGATGCCGAGGGTGGTGATTGTTCTGGTGTGGCAAAAATAGTTGAAGGTGGTGAGAAGGCAGCCGAAGACGCCGAGCGTGAGCCAATGCGTATTGACAAGGATGCTGAGGCCGAGGCTGATGCTGTTGCTGATGTTCCTTCGGAAAATGTTTCTCCACCTTAGAGTTGATGTCTTTTTTGTTTGAACTTTGTTTAACTTTGATCTCTTGTTGGACTGGACGGCTCCGAGCTTGGAGTTTGCCGTACCAAATGTAATAGTTTGAATGGGGGTCGTCACCAAAAACGGTTTACTTCGTCGTACCTCTGTTAGGTTTTTCCTGTGGTACTTGCTTTATTTGAATGGATGTTTGATTTCTGTTTGGAATCTGCTTTGCTGTTGAATGTTTTCGTACCTTATGAAAATTTTGATATGATTGCTTGTGTGGGTAATAGCTGTCCGTAGCCCCCACTTTGGTCTTGGTTCGGCCAAGTAGTGGAATGAATATCAGAGTAGGAAGTTCGCAACTGTAGCTGGATAGTGGCCGAGCCTAGATCAAAGTAGCATAGTGTAGGTTTGTTTGTTGGGTCGCCGAGTTAAAAGGCGTCCTTGGCAGGTGTCCTTGTTTGGGGAGTTATAGTTTGGATGTCCATCATAGAGTTTGATTGTTGAAGTTCGGCCAAGTTGTCGATCCCTAGCGAAGATGATGAAGACTATAGTTTGCCAAAGTTTGTGGGTGGTTTGCTCACCATAACGTGAGTGTAACCGAGCTTGGCTAACCGTATTGTCTTGCCAAGCCGAACCGAAGCCTAAATTCCTGCCTTAATGTGTGCTTTAGGCTCGGTGGACCGTATGTCATGTTTTATGCTTCTTGAGGGCAGCAACAGAGGCCGAAGCAATTGTTTGTGTGTGTGACCGAAGTCAACGTTTGTGGTTGGCAGAGTGTTGTCGAGGGTAAGTGAGTATTGAAAACAGATATAAGAAGAGCACAAACGCCATAATTTCACCAAACAAGCATTTTCTTGATATATGAGACTGAGTACAAGTAAGATAAAAAAACTATGGGCCGAAGCCTTTCTTTGAAATGAAGTACGATAGAAAAGCGCGGGTGATCGCCGAAAAGATCCTTTAAGATTGTGATCACATATATGCCTTCTTCAGATTCTGTGCATTCCAGGGGTTGGTAAGGATTTTACCATTCATGTCCTCTAGCATGTAAGCACCTTCACCAGTGATTTTGACAACACGAAAGGGGCCCTCCTAGTTGGGTTTGAATTTCTGCTTCTTGCTAGTTTGCACCACCTTTCGCCACACCAAGTCATCTGGTTTGAAGGTCTTGGTTCGAACACTTCATTAAAGCCTCTTACCACTTGTTGTTGGTATTCGGCGAGCTTTAACTGAGCGTCCTCGCGCTTTTCTTCTGCTAAGATCAGCTCCTATTCTATGGCGTCATCATTAGTCTTTGGGTCGAAGTTTTCTGTTCTCAAAGTGGGAAACTTGGATTCTAGTGGGATTACCGCCTCCATACCGAATGCTATTGAAAAAGGGATTTGGCCTGTTGAGCGCCGGGGGGTAAAACGGTAAGCTCAAAGAACATGTGGTAGTTCCTCAGCCCATTTTCCTCTCTTGGAGTTTAACCGGCGCTTGATCTCGGCGCAGACGGTCTTGTTTGTTGCCTCGACTTGTCCATTCCCTTGTGGGTATGCTGGAGTAGAGTTGAAGAAGCGTATCCCAAATTCGACATAGAGGCTGGTGAGGTCTTTACCAACGAATTGGCTTCCGTTGTCTGATACAATGGCGTAAGGGACTCTGAACCTTGTAACAATGTTTCGCCAGACAAATCTGCAAACGTCAGCCTCTGTGATTGTCTCAAGAGGCTCGGCCTCTACCCATTTTGAAAAGTAGTCTGTTGCGGTGATCAGGAACTTGAATCCTCCTGGAGCTGTTGGCAGTTTTTCGACGATATCAAGCCCCCATTGTGCAAAGGGCCAAGGACTGGTGATGGGGGAGAGGTTCTGGGCGGGTTGCTTTGGAATGGGAGAAAAAAGTTGGCATGGTCAGCATTTGCGAACTGTGTCTTCGCAGTCTTTCTTCATGTTCTTCCAAAAGTATCCCTGACTCAATGCTCTTTGGCAAAGTGAACGGCCGCCGGAGTGGCAGCCACAATTCCCTGAGTGAAGTTCGGCGAGAATCTCGGGTACCTGGGTTGGGTGGACCACGAGGAGATATGGGTTGGAGATAGATTTCCTATAGAGTTGGCCGCTTTCAAAGAGCCAGTAGTAAGCGGCTTTGTTCCTGATGCGATGAGCTTCCTTTTTGTCTGCTGGTAACGTATCATTTTTGAGAAATGCAACGATCTCGTCCATCTAGCTTGGACCGAGTTCAACGTTGAGTATTTCAGGAGTAGTGTCGAAACTTGGATGATTAATGCTGCCAAAGCTGATTGTTCTGAATTCGGAAGCTTTAGAAGCTGAGGCAAGGCCAGCGAGTGCGTCTGCGTGAGCATTGTTTTCGTGGTTGATCTGTTCAATTTTGAAATTGTGGAAGTGGGTAATGAGCTCGGTGACAGTTGACTAGTATTTTGACATTTGTGTATCCCGAGCTTCATAGTCTCCAAGTACTTGGTTGACTATGAGTTGAGAGTCGCAATAAAAGACGAGGTCGGAGATTCCCATCGCAACAACAGAGCGTAAGCCAGCTATGAGGGCTTCATATTCAGCTTCATTGTTGGTTGCGAGGAATTCAATGCTGATAGCACTTTCATGTAGTGTTCCACATGGGGAGACTAGGACGACCCCGGCCCCTACTCTGTTGCTGTTAGACGCTTCGTCAACATGTAGATGCCAGATGTTCCCTTGGAAAAGGTGCCAAGGTTTCGGCGGCACCTGATGCTCGACGATGGATTGTGCTGGGATGGGTGTGTTGAGGAGTTCAGTATCTTCTGGAGTAAGCTCAGCAATGAAGTCAGCAAGAACCTGTCCTTTGATTACCGTTCGTGGTTTGAACCGGATATCAAAGTTTGCTAGCTCTACTACCCACTTAGAGACCCTGTTAGATAGATCAGCCTTTCGAAAGAGGCTATTGAGGGGATGTTCTGTTAAGATGACGATAGGGTGTGATTGGAAGTAGGGCAGGAGTTTCCTAGCCGTTGAAACGAGAGCAAGGGCTAACTTTTCAAGTGGTAGGTAGCAAGTTTGAGTTGGAAGGAGTGTCTTGCTTGTGAAATAGATGGGCTTGTGATCGGCGCCTTCCCGCCGTACAAGTGCAGAACTGGTTGCGTGGGCGGACACGGCGAGATAGAGATATAAAAGTTTCGAACTCCTTAGGTTTTACCAACAGTGGGGCCGAATTTAAGTAGTCTTTTAGTTCGGCCAAAGCGGAGTCACAATCCGGGTTCCATTCAAAGATGCGTTGACTTTTTCCCTTCAAGGCATGGAAGAATGCGTGGCACTTGTCTAAGGATTTGCTGATGATTCGGTTTAGAGCCGCTGCCATCCCAGTGAGCCTTTGTACTTCCTTGATTGTCCTTGGTGGGCGCAAATCTTTAACAGCCTTTATTTGGTTAGGGTTGGCCTCAATACCTCTTCGAGTGACCAGGTGTCTGAAGAATTTCCCAGCACTCACCCCGAACGCGCATTTTTCAAGATTTAGCCATAGCTTGTGTAGTTTGAGGATTTTGAAGACTTCCGCCAAGTCTCGCAGGTGGTTGGATTCCTTCTTACTTTTGATGACCAGGTCATCAATGTAAGCTTCCATGGTGTGGCCGATTTGTTATTGCAACATCTTGAATATTGCTCTGTTGAACGTTGCACCTGAATTCTTGAGTCCAAAGGGCATGACGCGGTAGCAGAAGATGCCATATGGTGTGATGAAAGCAGTTTTCTCCAAGTCGTCGGTGTCCATGGCAATTTAGTGGTAGCCACGGTAGGCGTCCAGAAAGCTTAGCCGAGCATGGCCTGCTGTTGCGTCCACAAGTTGATCAATCTTCGGGAGTGGAAACCAATCCTTTGGACAAGCGTCGTTGAGATTGGTATAATCCATGCAGACTCGCCATTTGCCATTTTTCTTTTTAACGACCACAGTGTTGGATAGCCACGTTGGGTATTGTACTTCTTGGATGGCATTGGCCTCCAGCAGACGCTTGACCTCTTCGACGACGGCGTCGGCGTGTTCGGCTGCAGAACGCCGTGCCTTCTGGATGACAGGCTTAGCGTCTTTCTTGATGTTGAGTGAGTGACTGATGAAATTGCGATCGACCCTCGGCATTTCGTTGGGGGTCCAGGCAAAAACTTCTACATTTTTCTTGAGGTATTGGAACATTTCTTCGCGGTCAGCCTCGCTGATGGAAGAGCTGATTAAGAAGAATCGGGAGCCATCCTCGTTGATTGGCATTTGGACGAGGTCCTCTTCTGCTTTGTCTTCGGCTTGCAAGCCGACGTCGTCGATCATGGTGATGTCTGGAATTTCGACCCATTGCACTTGCTTGGCTTTGGTGGAATTGTGGACGGCTGAGACGTAGCATTTTTTGGAAGCAATTTGGTCGCCTCGTAGATCTTCCTGTCTCCCATTGATCCCGATGAAGCGAATGACCTGGTGGTAGGTTGAGGCGATTGCTTGCATGCCGTGTAGCCAGGTTCGGCCAAGAATTGCGTTGTATGGACTTGGTACGTTGACGACGATGAATTCGACGCTCAACGTTTTCGAGCCAACGACGACTGGTAGGAAGATCCGACCAAGTGGCCAAACGGGTGCTCCGTTGAATCCGATGAGGGGAACTTCGGCGGGTTGTAAAGTTGTTTCCGGGAGGTCAAGCTTTTTGAATAAGTCATAGTACATAACCTCCGTCGAGCTTCCCTGATCGATTAGAACGCGTTTGACGTCATGTACTCCTATTTGGACGGTTACGACGAGGGCGTCGGAGTGTGGTGTTTGCACACGTTCAAGATCGCGCTCGGTAAAGGTAACTGTCCATTTGGGTAGCTCTTCTGGTCGTGGACGTTTGGATCCGGGTCCTACCGCAAGTACCTGCTTGGAAGTTGACGCGCGACTGAGGTCAGCCTGAAGATTTGATTCAAATTCCTTTGTTACGAGGCCGTGGATAACGTGTATCGTCGGTCGTGGTTCATTTGGGTTGGGATTGCTAGCAGGTGGATGGGTGGGTGTCTTTGTTTGATCGATGTACTGATCGAGATGGCCTTGTGCTGCCGCACGCTCCAATAGGGCTTTGTAAGGTGCGCATGCGGTTGTGTAATGACCGAGCTCGTTATGGTAAGAGCACTTTTTCTGTGGGTTCTGATCTGCTTGACCAGTGTCTGTGCCCAGCTTTCCTGTTGGCCATTCGAACCAAGATTGCCTCATGATCTCCTTTAAAAAAGACCAGATGGGTTCTTTAAAGTATGTGGTCTTGGCCACATAGTCGTGTGCTTTCGGCTGGCGCTTTTTTCCTTCCTTGATGTTGTGGACAAGTTTCTTTGGCTGAGGTAGCTGCGTTGTGACTAGTGCTGGCAGCTGAGATGTGACCGTTGGAAAGCTTGTAGTTGAGTTCGTCAGCCCTTGAGCAGCACGGTCCGCGTAAAATTCTTCAAGAGCGCAAAAACGTTCCACGATGCGCATCAACTCACCCATCCCATGAGGTGGTCGAAGGGCAAGTTCATCTAGAATTTTATTGTTGATTTCCAAGCCATTTTTGAAGGTTCTTGCGGCCCAGTACTCATCGATTCCAGGAATTTCGTTGAACAATTGCCAGTATCGTTCGACGTACTGACGGAGATTTCGGATGGGAGTTTCCGCATTTGGGACAATGACTCAGGCTCCTTGGCCGTCCTGTTGCTTGTGATGAAACGGGTGTTGAAAGCGCGTTCAAGGTCGGCTAGGTTTCGTATGGATCCGGCGGGCAATTTGTTAAACCACAGGAGTCTAAGGGAATCGAGGCAGGACGGGAATGCTTTGCATTTGATCTCGTCCTTTGTGGTTCATAGCTCAATGGTTTGACGGAAGTGGATTAGGTGGGTGTAGGCTTCGCATGTGGTAGGATCGAACTTTGTAAACTTTGGTAGATGGAAGTTGGGTTCGGCCGTCGTGGTGATTATGTGGGGTGTGAAGGGCGAAACGCCAAGATCCTTCAGCTAGCGCTCAAAACCAGGGCGCGGTGGCTTGCCGTGCTCATCCGTCTTTGTCCTCTTAGAGTCTCTGTCGGGAGACTTTTCACGGTTTCGATGCCGGAGTTTGTCTCGTAAATCTGCTGTCACCCGGTGACGTCCGTCAATTGTTTCTCCTTTGTCCTTACCAGATTTTGTTTCGTTGTTCGGCTCTTCAATACGCACGCCTTTTTCGTTCCATCGAGCCTAGTTGCTGTTGTCGAACTTTTCTGCCAGGATTTCCCCGAGTCGTTCAGATACATGGCGTCTGGTCTCCACGGAATCTCGGCTATGGTGTGAAACCGTTGTGCGAGAGAATTCTGCCCGACCAGTCAAGTATGTGCTTGTAAACGACTCGGTATCCCTAGTGTTGGTTCGATCGTGGTGGCCTTTTGAGCGGTGTGTTCCAAATGCTGTGTTCCGCTTGTAAAGTATGATCTCCCTCGCATCACCTGGATCTGGTGGGATGCCTAGGCGGTCCTTGACGGAGCCGCGGTGGCCGGTTTCATGAGGACGTTCTTGTGGCAATGGTGGGGGTGGTGTTTGCTTTCGTCGCCTCCCGCTTCTGCCTCCCGCCGATCTAGATGTAGCGGGAGCGGCGTCTCGCTGCATCTGTTGTTTCATTTGGGCAACTTCTGCCCTCAGAGCTGCCAGCTCGTTGTCCCTATCTTCGTCGCGACGTTGTAACAAGCGGATGTAAGCCGTTGTTACGTCGTCCGCTACTGGGGAAAGGCCTGAACTAGGTGGAATTGAAATGGACATGTACCTTTCTGAAAACAGTGTAAGGATTGTGTTTCCATTGGCGTCTTTGGCCCTTGAGACGGTGACGTCTGCCAGATCTCTGCCCATGGTATTCGAAGCTGTAGTGGTTGTTTAAAGGAGGAGAGGATGGGCTGAAGGAGGTTCGAGCCGTTTGGATCAGAAGTCCTGGTTTCACATCGGGTTCACCAATTGTGTGGCCCGTGATTCGTTAATCTGCAACCCTCCTCCGTTGGTTCGTGGGTTTCCTGTCTTCTCCCCGAGTCCTGCAAAGTGAGCGCACGACTAAGACCTGGCCGGGGTTACCCGACAAGGCCCTCCGGCGAGAGGATGAGAGAATGCTGAGAATCAATAGAGAATTTAAGGTTTTAGTTAGCGTAATGTGTGTACCTCTTTAGGGTTGTCATCCTTCAATATTTATAGAGTCCCCTTAGCTTGCTCTCCAAATACGGGCATGTGCCTTGCACAGGCTAGGTGACGTCACTGTAGCATCATAGCATAGATCTGGTAACTGTTTTGGAATGAGCTGGCACACCCCATGTGCGCTCATCATTATCTTTTGGCATAACCGTTTCGGTCGCGTGAGAGAGCATGTGACTCAACAGGTGGCCGAGCCCATTGTCATGCCGAGCCCCATGCCTGGCTGAGCCCGGTATTAGGCCGAACCAGCCGGCCGAACCGCACCCGATATGTGTTGGCGGGTCTTCACCGCTAATGGTAGCCGAGCCTGAACAACCTATGACGCCGAACCTAAACAACTCGTCTCCAAGCCTCGCTTGGTAAGTCGCCGAGTCTCAGCCCAAGTAAGGTTCGAGGGGTGGTCGCGGACAATTACGTTCAGCCCGCTACACTACGGCAACCACCGCCTCGCAGAACCACCGAAGTTCGAACCTATTCTGCCTCACGGTTTTGGGAATCCTACGGCTGAAGTCACCACCGCAAACCACCATCGTCGCCTCAATCAGTTATAAACCCTCCTTATTATGTAACGACTCTGGTTTCTCATACATAATTTGACCAATTTTCCTCTGATCATTCTATGTATCTGTATATCTCTCTCTCGTACTGAATCCAGTTTCAAAATGGGATACTCCATTCGTTTTTGTTTTTCACATGTCCTTTTTTATGCTGTCCAAATGTTCGCTGAAATGTATAAACCATTAATTTCGTACCCCGCCTTTGTGAATTTTGTTTGAGCCATTAATTTCGTACGTTGGTATGGTGGAGAATACGGGGAATAGAGATATTGATCGAAAATTTTACAGCCAGTAAGAATTGAAATCATTCCCGCCTTGCAAATCTATGTTTTTATTACTGTATGGAAACTTCAACCTTAAATTGGTTTTGTTTTAAGTTGGGAAAAGTTATTGGGTTCTATGTTTGCTTTACTGTACGGAAACTTTGAACTTAAATTAGGTTTGTTTTGAGTTGGAAAAAAGGTTATTGAGTTTTGTAGGATTGGAAAACATGAGGCTTTATCCATTCAAGTGAATTGCCTTTGTCTTCTTCAGTGTTCTCCTCTGTTATATTTCTGTTTTTGTTTTTGAATGCTCTTTTTTACAATGCTTAGAAATTAATCTGAGTCTATGCCATTATGTATCCCTCGAAATCAAGTTATTTCTTTTGCGTGTTCGATTGCCATAGGGCATTGGTTCTGCTGTTATCAAATTAGTGAATGTGCAACCTCATTTTGCTAGAAGTTTGAAAGAGATTTTGGTGTTTTTTCTACTGAAATTTATATTTATAATTGAGACATTTGGGTGCCTTTTTTTATCCTGCCTTTATTAGTTCGAGTAATTTGGTGTGCTTTAGAAAAACCAATTTACAATGATTTGTGGTATTCAAATTGATTTTTGAATTTGTTATTTGATTACCTGATCCTGTAAGTAAAAGGAAATCATACATGTGGTTCTTCTCTTAGCAATTTATTTGTGTTTTGTTCTTTTCTTTTTATCTAGGCAAGGACATTGCAACAAAATCTCCTCCAAGATTGGATGGGTGCTTCAAATAGTTGGTAATTGCTTTCATCTTATTTGGTCTCCATCCTTTGCTATCCGTACTGTTATGAGTATTGTTTATTTTTAGTTTGCTTTATTTGAGTTGGTAAAACTCTTTATGGTTATCGTGCTTATGTTGCATGAGATTGGGTTTTTCACGAGAAATCAAGTATATCAGTTTCTAAAAATTTGATTTTTGTCGGTGAGGTTTGATTTTGTGAATTTGAAGAAGATTTGCGCCTCTTTCTCTGTTAAACCTAGGATCGATACAAAATGCCTAATTGGTTAATTTGATGGGGTTCCAGTCCTTGATGTTGCCCATTTTTAGTTTCCAGATTTCTCATTGGAAGGCCTCGGTAGATTTTATTTCTCTACCACCTTGGCATTGACAAATAGGTTAAGCTTCCCCGTGCAATTTTTTTCCCTTCCTTGAAAAGAAGTTGCCACTTCGTCCTGCAGTTTCTCATGTGATAATGAGGGTAAGCACCAGTGTTCTAAAAGAAGGATTTAATTGCCGATTAATTGGAAATTTGGCCTAACCAATTAGATTAATGCCTAGTCGGTTGAATTAGCAGTTCAGGAGGTTGATTGGAGTTAGTCAGCGATTAACCGGCGATTAGTCGGTCGGCGTCTAGCGGCGATTAGTCGATTAATCGGTTAATGGACGATTAGTCGGCTATTCGGCGATTAATAGAGGTAAAATCTTTAATTTTGGAAAATCAAGAAATGTAATTGTTATATACTCATACCAGTTTAAGGGCTTCAAATCACAGCTTTAGGGCTTGTTCAACGCTCAGTCATCAATTGATCGATCTCGGAGTCACCTGTCATATCTCTGTGAAACCCTAAAACACAAGATCTCCGAGCCGCCTATCGCCTCTCTCTCTCAAATTCGAGATCTCCTCGATCTCACTCACGTCTCCACCGACCTCAAACATTAGTTTTTTTTTTTTTTTTGAAAAGCCCATGCCCATATTGACACGTTAGTGATTCTAGAAACAAAATGTAGTAATATTTTTTATTAAATCTTAACACGAAGTGTAGTATTGTTTGGTGTATATAAATAAAGTTATTATAATTGGTAAGTGACTAATAAATGAACGGCCCATACCCAGTACGAGTTGGTGTTATAGTCATGTTAACAGTTTTCTGTAAATGAGAGATTTCTATGTCATATTTGAAAAACAATTGATGTTGATGGATTGATAGATGAATGTTCAATTTTTTTATAAGAGTTGTCATTGGGGAGTATTTATATATAAATAAATAAAAACCCGACTAATTGCTACAAGCCGATTAATCGGCGATTAATAGGTCTTGAAGCTTGAAGGTGGTCGACCGAGCGACGAACGCCGAGCGACTTTTAGAACATTGGTAAGCACTACTTAATACACGTGCAAACGTTAACTTTACATGGTTACTTTGTTGATTTCCCTCTTATGGTTTGCATTGTACAGCACCACAATCCATACTTATAGTTCTGTTTTAAAATTGTTATGCGGCCTTTTTTGAATTCAAATATTTATGTTTTAATGTCTGCAATAGGTTTGGCTAATTCTCTTTCGTCACCAACATCTACAAGAAGGTCTAATTTGCAGCTAAAACTGTGGTAGCTTTCCCTCCTCTACCTCCTTCTGTGAAAATGTGTGTCCATTACTGTGCTTGCATCTAGCGTAATCTTGATCTAAGAATGACTCTTTTTTTTGGAAGGCTGATCTAAGAATGACTCAATTGAATTTTATTTGTGATATGAGTACAGGAGTTCTTAGTTTGAGTTACAGGATTTATCCCCACAACGCACCATGTTCAATTCTGCCTCCTCTCCGGCTATCATTCTGCTGATTTTAGTTTCGTCCCCTTCTCAATCAATTTTTGGAGAGGAAAGGAGTTCCAAAGTGTTTACCCGTAGCCCACCAACCTGATTTCGGAAGCGCAGTAAGTAACCAAGTTCCGAAGTGTTTTTATTTTTGGGTTTACTCATCTGTCAATTTCCGAAGTGTTTTCAATTTTGGGTTTACTCATCTGTGAATGTTATTGCAAACCCATCACAGTTTCTGAAGACAGCCTTCAAGCTTTCCAAACACAACATTCAAGCTTCGATTTGGCTGATTTACCTTCCGAATTTGCTGCACCGGTTCCCCTTGAAAAAAACTTTACGTGCATCCAAATAGTTGTCGAATAACTTCCCTAAAAATTTTGGTCTAATAGACAATGCTCACGTGATAAAATACACGGCTCAAATGAAAGTTCGGAAACAATGTGACTCAGCAATGGTGGTGTTTGATTTATCCTCTTCTTTACACTTCTAATTATTTGATAGTAGTATTCAAGAGAAGTCAAAAAAAAAAAAAAAACCCCAATGCTTTTGGGTTCCCCTCTTTATAAAAATCCGATAAGAGTCGCGTGGTAACTGTATACGGCTAAAATTTTAGTAGTTTGGAAAACAATCAAAGTTTTTTTTGACTCATTTACTATTACTTTCTACATCCTACAATTTGCTTCATATGTATATGTTATTAGGCTCGATTTACTTCTGATGCATAGGTTCAAATTCTTTGACGAATGTGAAATGTTGGAGGTGTTGTCGAAGATAAGCGAGAACTCAATGCAATTCGTATTCGTGCATGAGGTAAATCTAACTGTTACTATTACCATGCACTTGAAACTAAAGCCACTGCATATGCTTCGTCACCAAATCTTTTTGCTATGCAATTAGACAATCTCCCCACTTGAAGCCACATTCTACCTATCTTATGAACTTGAGGTTGGACCGTTTTTTAACTTGCACATCCATCCAGATTCACTATCATATTGAATTCTCTTTCTTTTCTTTTCTTTTTTTGTTAAGAATTCTGTTTCTTTAGTCAGTACTAGAGGTGGCAAATAGGCGGGTCTGGGCGAGTTTGAGCGGGTTGAAACGGGTCATGGATCAAATATGAGAGGTTCAAATATGGGTCAAATAGCAAATGGGCTGAAATGGATCGGGTCGAATATGAATCTTGTCAAATCCAAACCTGCCTGACCCAATCCGTTTTTCCTCTTTTTTTATTTTGTTTTATTTTTTCTGATGATAGCTAAGGGGATAGGTGCTACATTTATAGCATTCACAAATGCATTCACAAATTATTTTCTTGTTTTTAGAGGAAACGAATTTTTGAGAACTTAGGAACATCTCCTTTGGAAAAAAAAATGCAAAAAACAAGTTTCGATATCAGTCTAAAATTGCAATCTTGTCATTGAAGAATACGATCGCAGTGAAAATCATTCAAATTTCAAATTACACGCAAATGAAGAAATCTAGAGAGAGAGAATACATTATGGACGAAGAGGTAGTTGGTGACGACGATCGCGACGACGAGGGAGGTGGAGAGGATCACGCCCGCTGCGAAGCACTTGATCTACTAGTCTAGACTGTAAACTCTAATCACTTGGAAGTTGTCTCGTATTTTTTTATTTCTTGTCTTTTTATGTTGAAACAGAGGTAGGGATTAATAGTGGAACGGAGGAATGGGATTTATGAACAGAAGTGGGTATAGAGAGAGAGAGAGAGAGAGAGAGAAAGAGAGAGAGAGAGAGAGAGAGAGAGAGAGAGAGAGAGAGAGAGAGAGAGAGAGAGAGAGATTTGTTTGTAGAAGTGGGTCGAGAGAATTGATTTGTGTTTCCATGAAAATGGAGAGAGACAGAGAGAGGATTTTTTTTAACAGCTTTAATTTTTTTTTTTAACTTTTCTCTTGAGTGAATAACATACAATATATTAAAGATTATAGGCCTATTTCAGAAGAGCTAGCAAGTGGTGGGTGCTGATTTGATTACAGCTGTTCAGTCTTTTTTTGTGACTAGTATCATGCCCCAAGCTTGGAATGCTACAGCCATTTCTCTTATTCCTAAGGTCAATTCTCCTATCTCTATTAAAGATTATAGGCCTATTTCTTGCTGTAATGTAGTGTATAAATGCATTACCAAGGTGTTGGCTAACAGATTACAACCTCTCCTTCCTAGTCTTATCAATCAATCTCAGTCTGCTTTTGTCAAGAACAGATCTATAGTTGATAATATCCTGCTAATGCAAGAACTGGTTAGGGGTTATCATAGGGATGTTGGTGAGCCGAGAAGTGCTATTAAGATTGACTTGATGAAGGCATACGATTCAGTGGACTGGTCTTTCCTCTTTGACATTATGCAGCTAATGGGCTTTCCTTTTACATTCATTAAATGGGTCAAAAGTTGTGTTTGTTCAGCTAGATATTCTGTTGTCATCAATGGGTCTTTGGAAGGTTATTTTCAGGGACAAGAGAGGATTGAGACAAGGTGATCCTCTGTCTCCCTATCTTTTCCTCTTTGTTATGGAGGCATTTACAGCTCTTCTTCATTCTAGAGTGGATATGGGTCCTTTCAGTTTTCATCCTAAATGCAGAAGTATAGGCCTGACTCACTTGGTGCTTGCTGATCATCTGTTCATCCTGTGTGGTGCCTCTCAGGACTCTTTCAGTCTTATTAATCAATTGTTGATAGATTTTCATTCTTTTTCTGGTCTCAAACCTAACATGCAAAAGAGCTCTATTTTTTATGCTGGGGTTTCTGAGACTGTTAAGCTTACTTTGAGTAGTATTTTGCCCATTCTAGAAGCTCATCTCCCTGTAAAGTACCTTGGTGTTCCTCTTATATCGACTCGTTTAAAGGCTGCTGACTGTTTGATTCTTAAGGAGAAAATTTTGAAACGGATTCAGGGTTGGTCAAACAGGCCGATTTCATATGGAGGTAGAGCACAGCTGATTCAGTCAGTGCACTTTACTGTGCAAGTCTACTGGAGCTCCATCTTTGTTATTCCTAGCAAAACCATCAAAGAAATTGGGAGTACTTTGATGGCTTTCCTTTGGTCAGGTTCAGAGATGAAATCCTCTGCTGCTAAAGTCCAATGGAACCATGTTTGCAGCCCTAAGGAGGAGGGTGGTCTTGGTTTTAGGAGGATAAAGGAATGGAATAAAGCCACAATACTTCGACACCTTTGGGCCATTTGTAATAAACCTGACACTCTCTGGGTTAAATGGATTCATACTTATATTATAAAAGGACAATGTTTTGGTCCATGTACATCCCAAGTGATGCCTCTTGGACAATGAGAAAGGTGTTGAACCTCCGGAGCTTAGGTCAATCCCTCATTAAATACCAGGTTGGGAATGGTCAGAATACTCACTTATGGTTGGATAATTGGCATCCTCTGGGTCCCCTTTTTAAAAGATTTGGTGAGAGTGTTGTGTACAATCTTGGCAGGTCTTTGCTTTCAAAGGAGTCCTCTATTATTCACAATGGGGCTTGGAGATGGCCTAGGCAAAGAAATAGGGTTACTCAGTTTATAGTAGTTCACACCCCCCTAGATTTTCAGCCAAACTGTTTACACAAAGATTCAGTCGTGTGGCTCCCTCATCCTAGTGGCTTTTTAGTATTTTCTACATGGGAAGCTATCAGGGTGAAACTTCCAGTTCAAGATTGGGCTCATGTGGTTTGGTATAAGAAGAATATCCCTAAGTGGTCCTTTATCTTGTGGTTGGCTGTCCAACAGAAGTTGAACACTAGAGATAGACTTTTGAGGTGGGGAATGAATGTAGAAGGTGACTGCACCTTTTGTACTAATGGCCAAGAAACCCACCATCACCTCTTTTTTCAGTGTCCTTTGTCTCTCTCTGTGTGGGATAGCATGTGGAGAAGGTCTTTAAGTGATCCAATGCCCTCTACCTTGCCTGAAGTCATTGCTTGGTATATCCAGCAAGTGAAAGGAACAAGTTTCAGAAGTTTGCTTTTGAGGAATGTTTTAGCTGCAACTATGTATAATCTTTGGATGGAAAGGAACCAACGGGTTTTCAATCAAAATGCCTCAACTCAAGATCAGATTATACTTTGGACTATTTCCTGTGTTAAAGAATCTTTGTGTTTGAAGAGGGGAGTGGATAAGACACAACTAAACAGAGCTCTTTGCAATAGTTGGGGACTCACGGACAAGATTTTTGGCCCTTCGCACTAGTAGCTTTGGAGTAGGAAATTTGGATTTGGATGTATAGAATTCATTTCCGTTGGCATTAGTTTTCAGATGTATAGATGCCTTGTTCTTTTCGGAGGAATGCCCCTTTGAGTTTGTAGTTGGGTTTGTGCTTTTAATAGAATCTACTTATCAAAAAAAAGACATACAATATATTGAGAATGACGAAGCAAATTACAGAAACAGAGATTGAGATGGAACAAGATTCGATTTAAGGACAGAGAGAGAGAGAGAGAGAGAGAGAGAGAGATGCTACTTCTCTGGACCAGTGTGGGTTTTGGACTTATGACAGGAGCAATTAAAACAAACAGGCCAGCATGAATCTTTTCCTTTCAACCCATATTGAATCCATTTTTATCCCACCTAAACCCATATAAATATGGGTTGATATGAGGTTCAACCCATATCAAGCCATTATATAATATGGACGGATTTGTTTGGGTTATAAGTGGGCAGATTTGGACGGGTTAAAAAATATGGGTTGAGATTGCCACCCCTAGTGAGTACCGTGGTTCATTGGTTTCAACAATTGCTTCAGAGCTCTATTTCTTTAGTTCGTACCGTGGTTCATGTGAACTGCACATTCGGTGTTGGAAATTAAAGGGGGATTTTGCAATCTATGGCTACCATTCAAAGAAATTTTAAAAAAAAACTAATTCACAATATTTTCTGCAAATTGGGTTCTCCTCTAACTGCTACATTGCTGAATGGCAGAGGTGATTGGTATGTAGAAGTTGAGATAAAGACGTTGGGGACAGCTATGATGAGGATGTTTGGACTCGACGGTATTTGTGTTTGTGAAAAGACTTTCTTAGGGAGAGGCTCTTAGTGCTATCTTTTTTTGTTTTGGCTCTTTTGTGAATATGACATGTTTTTCTGTGTCCGTTTGTAATATCTCTTCAAGGTACACATTTTCTTTGTTCTGTCGTTTTTTATTTTCATCGGTGTTATGGTTGGTTTGTATTTTATTTTATCAAGTTTTATGCGTGTAAGTTCGTGCATGCAAAAGCTAGGGATTGGAAAATTGTTTGTTCTTTATTTGTCGATTCAATTTAATCAAGTCAATGAATAAGCTTGGGCCATTGTTTCTCACACATTTGGAATCGTTGGGCAGAGGTCCATATATTGCACTCAGTATTTATGTGAGTATGCTGATTGTTCTATTGCACGCGAGTTCAGTATTTATTTGTGTGTGTTGATTATTTGAACCGTGCCTTCAAACACGGGCATGAGCTATGCTATGGAATATGCTTGGGCTATTGTTTTTCCGAAAATGATATAGGTACCAAAGGTTTCTGTAGGGAAACCGTACCGACGACCGCATACGTATATACACAAAAAATATGGTGTTTAGATCAAGCACCTTACACACATCGGATGCCGTTGATTTTTGCACGAGTCCCCTTGGTTTTTTTTAAAAAATTATTTTTTTTAAAAAATTTTGGACGGCTCGGATCGGCCGTCCGGTAGCCGGAGACGGCCCGGCGCGGCCTTTGGTACGGTTTCCGTAGGGAAACCATTGGTACTCATAGTAGTACTCTTATTTTTCACATGGTTGGAATTGTTGGATATGGGTTGAGATATTGCATGTGAGCATATAATGATTTGGTGCTAATTGCTCGAGTCGTGCCTTTAGGCATGGGCGTGCGCTAGTATACATATATTTTGGGGGAAATAGTCTTTTCGTGAGTTGATTCTGAGTTATAGTACCCCCTCCATCCTAATATAAATTTTGAGTTGCTTCTGAGTTACACCAAATTAAAGTACTCATGTAAGAAAATTTAATAAATAATATGTAGGAGTATAGTTTTTTGGGGTTTGAAAATGCACTGAAAGCCGTAGGGAGCATTTAAATTAAGACGGATGGAATATTTGAAAATGAGAGAAAAGGAAGGAAATAGGTTGGGTCAGTTTGGGTATGACTTGACCCATATTTGACCCGACACATTTCAACCTGTCTACCTGCGACCCGTATTTGACTCACTCATATTTAACCCGTGACCTGTTTCAACTTATTCAAACTCGTTCATTTGCCACCTCTAATCCAAACCAGCTACTTTTTTATCCATAAAAGTCACATCAATATGAGCCCACCCTCAATAACTAATACCCTCTACTATTTTATTCCCTTCATAAACAATACCTCCTGCTATTTTATCCTTCTTCATAAATAATACTCCCAATTTTTATTCTGCATCCAAACGGGCCCAAATTTTACTGTTTTTTGAAGTCCATGCTATAGCCCACCCTAGTCCCCACTTAGTTCTGCCCTCCATTTTCTATCATGATAGTTTATTACAAAAGTCGTGTCATTTTTTTGAATAAAAAAGAACATTTCCATACATTATTTTTTGAAATTCATTTCGCACCAATTAATGAAAGATCTTTCCATTGGCGTAAAATATTTTTAAAAATTTAGAATAGATTATAATTTAACTTGAAAGTTGCACAACTTCTTGTAACAACCCGACTACTTGCACAACAAATGTACACAATGATCATGCACAGATCGCAGTTTGGAGCCCACTCAGGGTCCCACACAAGCAATCCAAGCCATTCATTAGATTTAAAACATTTCTTTAAAGGATTCTACAAAAAAAAATAAGCTCAATCCGATACCTCTAGGCTATAGTTGCTTAATCTTTTCATTTAGTTTTTAAGATCTTGAAAAGTTAAATGAACATAAATATAAAACATTGAGAGAGATTTCCCTTGGAGGAATTTTGTGGGCACCGATGGTAGTGCACAGAGGGGTCCGTGGGGCCCACTTTGGAGTCTCACGGGGTGTAGTTACCTTGAAAAAAATTAGCTCAATCGAATAAGTATAGGTGTTTGATCCAGTCCTTTAATTTTTCATTCAAAATATATTGTTATACATTCTGTATAAGAAATTGAAAGACTAAATCAAGCCTCTATAATTATCCGATTGAACGACTTTTTGTGTTGTCACCCAAAAACTTATTTTAAAATTATTGAACAATTCAGATTATCTGTGTGAGACTCCAGAATAAACCCCAGATACCAATCGGTGCACTGGTACCTCTAGTCGGACTGGTTCCCTTGCCCATCAAGAAATTAAGAGTTAGACGGAGGAGTCATGTCGGACATGTGGATACTAGCTTACGCTTGAGCAGCAAGGTATTTAAAGTACTTGGTACTTTTCATTTTCATTGACAACGTGCTTAAAATTGACAATAAAGAGAAGGTTGTCAAAGGCATTGTTTCGACGTGATCCGCAAGAAAGAAATGCCACCACAAGAAATTTGATCAACATCAGCGTTTTTTCTACCAACGCTTGCAAAAAGAGCTACAATACCAACGCTTTTTTTAGCCGCTGTTAGAATGGAGATTTCCCAGCGCTCAAAGCAAAAGCACTGGAATAGAACGACCTTTTCCTAGCACCTAAGCAAAAGCGTTGGAATAGGCCCCTCATTCATCGGCGTTTAGAAAAAACAGTGGAATAGACTCCCCATTTCCTAGCAGCCCAGGAAAAAGCACTGGAATAGACCCTAAGAAAAAACAAATTGATCGACCAAAATCTAATAATATGTAATTACTATATGTTATACATTTTTTAATACTCTTCAATCAAATGTGTAGCAATACCCGATCAATTTTATTCTTGGTACAATTGATGAATTGCGTAATATGTAAAAGATGGATAGTTCGGATCGAAAAATAAAGATGCTTTTGACCGCTGGCTAATCCCATTTTCCTTGTAGTGTGAGTCGTGTTTGGTTAGAAAGAAAGTGATGATAAAAGTAAAGAAGGCAAAGTGAAAAGAGAATTTATGTTCTTCTATGTGTATGATCAAAATGAAAAAAAAAAAAAATTAGAAGGAAACCTAAACGTAAAATAGGATACATGAGAGGAAAATGAAAATTATGTCATAAGAGGTTGGCAACTTTAACAAGAAAATAAGATTTTCTTATATTTTAGCAAAAAAAAAAAACTCTTACTAAATTTAAATAAATTGTACAAGAAAATTCACCACCGAGCACTTTTTTACTATTTTCATACTAATTAAACTCCGTGAAAAATGTCAACTTTTCTCTTTCTTGTATTTTCTACTTCACTCTAACCAAACGGATCCAGTATGGCTTAAGAGGATCTTATGACTCTTTACGTTTCACAAATTTTGTTAGGAAAAAATTAGGAACATTCAAAGACTATCCTAGCGTAACAAAATTTATATAGGTAAGTTGTTGCATTAAAGCCTAAAAAATGCCTTCACTGACATAGTATTTCTTTATAAACAAGTGCATTATTCTGAAAAAGAAGACGTACATATATCATAAGTCAAACATTTCATACACAGGGACACATTATGGACCCTGAGCGAGCTATAGTATCAAGTATGATCAAAGACTCATTTTTTAAAGGGTGGAGGAGGGGATGACGAGGCATATCAATCCTCTTATGGACGTGATCATAGAGACTCCAAATTCGCGACGGATCTCAAAAGGTACAAAAGGGACATAACAACTATGGCCATACCAAAGACTAGTAAACCACAGTCGGATTCCGCAATATGACCAAATTCGAAGAACATCGTATGATCAAAGATTCATTGCTACCACACATTTCAAACTATCTGGTCCCACGCTCTTCACTTTTTTCGGAATTTTCATTTTCACCCCTTGTGTATTTTCAAATCTACATCTTCTATAAATTGAGCAAATGGTTCAATCCATTATTAACCAGATTATTAACTCCTTCAAAAAAGTCTCCATCACAGGATCAATTAGCGCACAGAGAGAGAGAGAGAGAGAGAGAGAGAGAGAGTGAGAGAGAATGGGAGACCAAGTTATGATTTTGAAAACACTGGCTTGGGCTTCTGTCACTTTGATTCTCTACTCGGTTGTAAGACTGTTTTACGACATTTGGTGGAAACCCAAAAGCATAGAAAAGAAACTGAAGCAACAAGGGATCAAAGGAAACTCATACAAACTACTCTATGGTGACTTCAAAGAGATTGTGAGGATTACGAAGGAAGAATGGTCCAAGCCCATGGCTTTGAACCATCGGATTGTGCCACGTGTCAAACCTTTCATTCAAGCCATGGTCCAAAAATATGGTAATTAAACTTACCCTCCTCATGTTAACTTTGCATCTTGAATTTGTGGAGGAAAATATTTATGTGTGTGTGAATTTTGGGTTTGTCTATCATGACTAAGTAATATAACTCCGTGTTTAACGCTAAGATTGTTATCTAGATTCTAAACTTAGAGATTCGCAGTCTTCTAAAATCTCGAGTTCGAAACCTCTCGGTTGCAACTTTAATCATGCCTCCATTTTTTGAATAAGAGGAGAGAACTCTTATTGTAAAGAAGGAATTGTAGGGTACTAAAGAGCTATTTAGCTAAGTTCATGTGGCTTTACCTCGTAGACTAGAACTAGCTAGCCCGAACTGAACTGAGATAGTTCGTGAATGCATAGCCACTTCTGGGACATAGGGGAGTCACCGGACAATGACCCTAGTTTAAAATTTCTACGACATTAGTCAAACTGCCGATATGAAACCCCAAATTTTAAGTAATCAAAAATAATAATTTAGAATATTCACAACTTGTGTATGCATCGAGACTAATGACCGGAATACAAATCGTTGTTAACATTTATTTAAAGATAAATATGTCCAAACAAATCTTTCCTTTCATTTTTCGTATTGTGATTTTCTTTTGTCGTCATAGCTTTTCATTTTAAAATTTTGCTTGTCAAAGCTAATAATAAATTCAAAAAAATAATGTGAATCTAACCAAAAAAAAAAAAATTTTTTTTTTTTTTTTTTTGGTGGGGGGGGGAGGGGGACCAAGAAGACAGTTGAGATAATTTTCATGAGGTTGATGATAATGTAACAGGGAAAATATCACTTAGTTGGAGTAAAACAAGGCCCAATCTCATAATAGCAGACCCAGAGCTGATGAGGTCAATATTAAATGACAAAAATGGTGATTTCCAAAAGCCTCCAGTGAACCCTCTTGTGGATCTTCTTACTCTTGGAGTTTCAACTCTGGAAGGAGAAAAATGGTCGAAACGCAGAAGATTGATTACTCCTGCTTTCCACCATCACAAATTGCAGGTACTATCACAAACTACCACATTGTATGGTACATATTACATATCTTCTTCTTTTTTCGGACATCGAGGGTGTCCAGGCCAGCTTACACTCACCTCAAATAATCTCATCCCCGGCCCGATCCACAGCAGGCCATCCATACCGGAAATTAGTAATTTCTTGCAGCCTGACCCCAAGAATTGAACCTTGGTCGATTGTGTAGAGAGCAAACTCACCAATCAACTGCTCTGGGCTTCTATATATTTTATATATTCATCCACCTCTCAAATTTGACTGGACCAAGAAAGTGGTCCCTTTGCTTTAATTGGCATTTAAGTTTTTGTTTTTTTTGTTTTTGGTTAAACAACAGAATATATATAAATCAAGATAACAAGGTTTTGGGGTATGAACCCTTCATTGTCATTAGAGAAATTATAAGCAATACTAGAGAAAATAGCAAATAAAAACATCCAATATATCCTTGAAATTCTTCTCGAGTTAATTTCGCAAACTGATCCGCGCACTTGTTTCCTTCTCGAAAGACATGCTCGATCGATCAACGCTTGTTCTAGCTTTGTCATGAGGAACCTACAATCACACAACAAATTAAAGAGATAATCATGTTGTTCGTGGTTCTTCATCAACTGCACCACAAGCTTAGAGTCTGTTTCTGCTTGCAAGAGCTTAATTGATGCCATCTCTCAGTGCCCAGAATTCAACTGCTAGGCCAAATGCTAGTTTTTGGTGAGTTTATGGGCTGGTGCTGCTTTTGGGTCTGTTCGGTTTGGGTTTTGAGACCCAAAACGAACAAACGCGTATACATAGCTTTGTTTTTGTTTTGTTGGGGTTGGTGTTTGTCTATTTTACTGATAGTCGACTAATCGACTAGAGATTGCTAAGTGTGCTGGAAGTTTGTGGTGGTGGAGTTTGGTTCCTTGCCGTATTTCAGGACTTCTCTGGAAGCAAACTTAATGAAGTGAATGGAGATGGAAGAAGAACAACAAAATGGACTTTATTATCCCTCGGTGTAGAAGTCAAATCGACTATGAGAACACAATCGAACAGACGGTTAAATTACAAGCTACTCCTAGAGCAAGAAATGTAAAGTACAGATAAAAGTAGAAGCCTTTGGGCGATTGATTGGGGGTTCTAAATATCTTCCTTTCTTGTATTTATAGGCTGTTGTCGACTTGAAATTCAAATCATACGGACTTCCCTCCTTCGATTTGAATTAGTTGGCTCCATGCTCCCTATTCTTGCTCCACTATCTGCATGAGGCGGTTACTTCTCCATGATCTCACATGTTTCCAACGTTGTAATTATTTCAACTGCCTGCTTGCATTAACCGTCTGACTCACGATCCGCATGTGATACAAAATTCTGACACGTGTCCAGTCGAATATCAACCGTTTGATCAGTCCATTTTCCTTAACAGGCTTCATATTGCATTTGCATTATATCAATCGGTCTAAAATGCGTTGACACGTGTAACATTCTGACCCAATCGATTATAATATACTAAATACTAAATTATGGTGTAAACAATGCCCCCCTATTTACCTGAGTTAAATATTAACTTTGGTAAATATTTCGCTTAGCAAATCACCACCTATATAAGGCAGAGTACTTCAAATTTAGGGCACGAATCGTGCTTTTTCTCACAGAACGTTGAAACAGCTCTCGAACCCTAGAACAGCTTCCGAACCCAAATGGCACCGAAATCCAAACTACAGATCGTCAGCGACCCAGTTGAAGATCCGGCCACCGAGTCAGTGACGGAGGATTCCTTCCGATTCCCTGAATCGTACCGAAACGGGATTGGCCAAAACCAGAAGACTCAAGTTCTGATTCCTGACGATAATGTCAGTTCTCACTGCATATTGGGTCCAATTTTTTCATCAGTTCTCCCGGATGGCTTTCCAGAAGTCTACCCAGTGGGGGAACGTGATCCACTTCTCCTTCAGCTTCCGTCGCTGGAATGGTTAGGCTGGGGTAAGAACACCTGCCTTCGTTCTTGGCCTTACACCGTTGAAATGGGATGGGTAGATTGGGTAAGGCGCATGATGAAGTTCCTTTTCGAGGATTGGAAAACAATGGGAATCCGTGAGACAATTGAGCTCTCACAATATCCCTTGGACATGAATTCTGAACTCTTGGCTGCTGCAGCGTGTTTTTGGTCCAAATCATCCAATACCCTAATTCTTCATTGTGGCTTGCTATCTCCGACAGTCCTGGATATCTCTCATTTAACTGGCCTTCCTTCGTTAGGCCGTGAGGTAAATGCTCTGCTTTCTCCTGATCCATATGATCCCCCATTTGTTGTTCCATCGTCTGGGGTTAGCTATTCGAAATGGCTTAAGACTCACTTTAAAGCCAAAGCTTCAGCGCCTTGCTTTCATGAGAAGGTTGCATTTTACCTTTTCTGGATTTGTCGATTTCTTATGGCAGTCCCTGGGCTTAGGGTTACCAAAGAATACCTTAACCTAGCCGTTTGTATGGCCCAAGTAAAGAGGTTGGCCCTTGCCCCTTTTGTTTTAGGATCTCTGTATAAAGGCCTTTTTACCTTTGTTGATAAAAAGATAGCGGACTCTTGTGGTGGTCCTTTCTGGATCTTTCAAGCTTGGTTATATGCATACTTCCCTCAAATAAAACCTAAACTGGAGAACCCCCTTCGGTCAGATGAGGCATTGCAAACATGCCGTAGTTATGCTGAATATTTGTTAGGCTTCCACACTCAAACAGAGGAATCCTCCTTTCAAAGGTATTTCACCTTTTTTTATGAAAATAACCAAAAGAATTGGCCTATGTTCTGTCCATTCGATAAATTCGAATTTGCATCAGAAAGACTGAAGCCATGCTTTGAGGACATTCCACCAGCTTCTCCCCAACTTGTAGAGAAAATGACTCAGTCCAAACGGTTATTTTGGGCCAGCATTCTTCTTCCAAGACTTATCCCAGTGGGCTTTGCCCTGAATAACACTCCTTTTGGGAATTGTGGTTTCGAGAATTACTCTCCTTGTCAATATGCTAGGCAGTTTGGCCTCGCACAAGGTTCCAATGCCTTTTGTTCACCCAAACATCATTGAGATGGCCTCCAGTAGGCCAACCATTAAGGCCAAAGACTCACAGATGATATCTCTGATGGTTAGCAACTTTCAACAACGTGTCAAAGCCTTTCAGTTTATTGACTTCAAGATCAATAAAGCGACCCTGCCTGCTTTTGATGAATGGTGGTCGACTATGAGGGCCCTCTATTTCAGTGCTTCACTTTCAGACTGCCTATACAGGCTTGATCCTGAATACAAATTCCTTCAAGATAAGGCTGGTAAGCACAGCTTATTCATTGGTTTTTAGTTCAATTAGTCATACTTTACTAATCTTTATCATATTGTTTCTTTAGCAGAGATAACAGCTCGATTGCCTGATGAACCCTCCAAGGCCATTGTGCCTCATGCAGGAGCAGTTCCCATATCCTCTGTGCCCAGTAGGAATACCAGGAAAAGGAAAGCTGAATCGATTAAGGACTCTGAAACCAGGCCACGGACACGAACTCTCAAGATCACATCAGGTGTGAGCCAAAAGGTTTCCAGAAGTCCTTCCACTGGTAGACCTAAGAAACAGGTCAGTGAAACATCTACTCCCACAAAGCAACCAACAAGAAAGCTCACCAAAAAGCAAAGTTCTAGTGACAAAGGGTTGGCTTTGAAGGTACACTCTTATCTTTGTTACCCTTATTGATTTCGTTCGTACTTTTCACGAGTCTTTCTATTCTCATTTTCCCATTTGCTGTCTTTTACAGAAGGGTAAAGAGACCAGAATTGTAGATGCTTTTGAAGAGGAAGAAGAAAATTCCTCACAATCTTCACAAATTCAAAAATCCTCCTTCTCAGTAGGAGAGACAGTCGATACTGAATTGGCAATCGATCAATACGAGTCCACAGCAGTATCAGATCCTTTGGATCAAGCTGATTGGTTGCCAGGATTTCAGGAGCAATTGCTGTATCAAGAAAACCCTTTACTGCAGGATGACAGTCCTCTTGTGCAGGTTGGTGAGGGTTCAGCTCTGAGGCCAGATGGTGTTGAACTTGGTGTACCAGCCATTCGACAACTTGATACTACAACAAATCAAATTGCATCAGACTCAGTCAAAGCTGTGCCAATGAAGGACGTCACTGTTGCTCCAATAATTCAGAAGATCGATCTGAATCAACAAAGTGATGGTAGGGAAGAAACAGCTTCCCCTCAGATGGCGGACGTGCCTTCTCTAGAGGTTTCCCCATCAATGAATGAAAAGACAATGGAAAAGAAGGGACCAACAGAGGATCCAGCTCAGATTGCCCCTGTTGTCCAACCTGTTGTCCAAATTGGTCCTACTCAAGAAGGTGGGCAAGGCGCAGAGGATGTTGCCTCTAGCCCTTCTGGTAATCCCTCTGGGAACCAAGTCTTATTTCCAACAAGTGTGACCCCTGCAAACATTTCGAGGGCTCTTGCCTTAACTACATCTCCTCGTTCAGTGAACAAGACTACAACAAATCCTGTGGGTGTTGAGGATTCTGCTCATGTCAAGTCCTCAAGTGATTCTTTAGACCATTTAATGGAAGAGATAAAATCGACTTCCCAAATCTTTCGTTCCCTTACTGAGATTTCAGAATCCAACAGTTCTTTCTTCTTTCTTCAACTCAGTGCGGAGACTCAGAAAGAAATTCAAGTCTTCTTTGACTTCCTAAAGCTTCCTTTTGAGGAATTGATGACAGTGAAGTCTACGGAGTTCAGTGCTTGCGTTGAATCCTTATCTCAAAAGCATGTTTTCCCCCTTAGAGAGCAAATTATCTTGGAAAACTATGCATCATCTCTGAATGACAACATTAGTCTCTTCCGATATTACCAACAAGAAATAAGTCAGAAGCAGGATTTAATTGGTAACCTTTCCAACTTAACAGTGAAGCTATCGACTATGCATGCTGACGCTTCGACTTTGAAGTCGAGGCTTTTGGCAATTGATCAAGAAGAGAAGGAGTTGGTATATCGATTGGGTCAACTGCAGGCTGAAAAGAAAAACCTTCTGGTAACAGCGAACCAACTCGATAAAGATTTCAAACACCTAGCAGAGGAAGGCAAAGGAGTCTCAGTTCATGTCTCTGCTGCTCGTGAAGATTTGCAGAGAAACAGAGTTAAATGTGATGAACTTGTCGTTAAGTGGGAGGCTTTTAAGTCTGCCTTCTTTCATGAATGATTTTGGTTGACTTCAGTTTTATAGCCAATTGACTAATCCTGTTAGTACAAACTATAAGTATTTTTGTTTGTTGATTGTTTTTATCAACAGGTGGTATGCCAGAAATGAGAATGGCAATTAGAATGAAAATTAGACCTTCCATGGCCTTTCTCACATTCCCTGTTAGAAAACTCCAAATTCTTTGTTTGGAACCATTTCTTTAACCTTTATGCAAATTTTACTCACATGTACCAGATTCACATACATGCCCAAGCTGAGTAAAAACTTCACATAATTGGCTAACACCTTACTTTAACCACGTGATGCCACAGGATCAAAACCCTTGATCCCTATTTATCCGGACTGTGGGCGCCTATAATTATGGCAGAACTACGTCATAATCATGATGACGCTTCCCTTCCATTTTTTGGGAATCCGCACAGTAATTACTGACGGTTTAGGTACAACACATGATGCCGTTCTGCAGAAATTCAGCCGCCTTACTTGGGAAACGGCCATTGAGAGCCCACTAACCCCATTAGCTGTCACGTCTCTTAATTCACCTCGGGATAACTGTCCACGACCCACGTCTTTAGATTTTCCTGGGTCTATAAATATCACCACTGAGTAGAAGTTCAAACACCTGTGTTTCTACATTATGGCTTCCAATATTTCTTCTACTCCCCTCTCCACACAAATCACTCCTGCTCACATAAAACAACTGACCACTGAGCTTTCCTGGGCCCTCATGGAGGATCAAAATGAGTGTAAACGGAGGATCCAGGCCATCCACGATCGAGTGGAGGGCATGGCGCTTCGGCTGGAGAAGATGGAGTCCGCTCTCAAACTTGTGGTGGCCAACTGGGACACCATCGACTACAAGTCTTCTCCGGTCGACCCTGCTGACATCAGGTCCTCCATGGCTGGCACATCTGGCCAGTGGAGAGAATGGCCTAAAAAATAGCCTTCTCTTTGTGGGGGTCCTGATGTGTGTTTTTTCTTTTTAGATCTCACTTGGGATCTTTTTCTTTGTAGGTTTTTTTTTCTTTTGGGTTCCCGCTTTGAGTTCCCTTTTGTTTTCTTTTTGTCAAATCCTTCTTGGGATCTTTTGTTTTTGTCTGACTGGCCTTTTGTAATGCTGTCCTACCCATGGGCAGCCCTTGACTATGAAATGAAAAGAAAGTTAGTCTTAACTAATGCTCTCCCACATAGACGGAAAATAATGTTTCAAATATTTACCATTAATGGTTCTTTCGTGTAGAACCCCTTCGATTGATGTCAAATGATATGCACCCCCTCGTAAAATCTGGGCAATACGGAAAGGACCTTCCCAGTTTGGAGACCATTTTCCAAATTTCCCTTTCTTCTTTCTTGAATCGATTGGGAGGATTGTTTTCCACACTAAGTCTCCAACTGCAAAAGACTTTTGTTTTACTCTTTTGTTATAAGCCCTTTCAACTCTTTTCTTTTGGGCTTGAATCTGATTCAGGGCGTGTAATCTTTTCCCTTCTAGCCCATCGATATCCAAAAACATTGCTTCTTCGTACTATAAATCTGGGTCGTAATGACGTGTCACCCTTAAAGATTGAACGTTAATTTCGACTGGCAATACCGCTGCGTGCCCGTAAACTAACTCGAATGGTGTTACCTTAGTACTCTCCCTTTGTGATGTTCTATATGCCCATAAAACTCTGGGCAACAGATCATGCCACTCTCTTGGGTTATCATTGATTACCTTTGCCAAGGTATTCTTTATAATTTTGTTAGTCGATTCGACTTGCCCGTTTGCTTGGGCATAATATGGAGTTGAATTCAAAATCTGTATTCCATATTTTTGTGCATACTGGACAACTTCTCTACCATTGAATATAGACGCCTGATCAACAGTGATGGTTTCAGGAATTCCAAATCTACATAAAAGATATTCCTCAATAAAATCAATCACTTGTTTCTGTGAAACACCTTTCAAAGGTATTGCCTCCGTCCATTTTGTAAAATAATCAGTCGCCACTATAACAAATTGGTGCTGTAACGAAGATGCTGGGTGAATTTCCCCTATCATATCGATTGCCCAACCTCTGAACGGCCAAGGTTTAACAATCGACTGCAACTGATGAGCAGGTATCCTTTGGATTGGTCCATGCTTTTGGCATTGCTGGCAACCTTTAGCATACTGAATACAGTCAGCTCGAATATTTGGCCAATAATATCCGTGTCTTTTAATTAACCACCTCATTTTATCACCAGCTTGATGAGCACCACAAGTCCCTTCATGGACTTCTCCCATAATTCTCATTGATTGGTCCTTGTCAACGCACAACAATAATAGACCATCAGACGTTTTTCTATACAAATCCTGCTCTAATAAAACATAATTGATGGACCTGCACTTGACAGTCCTTTCCACCTTTTCATTAGGATTTAGAAGGTAATTCTTTATTGGAATCATCCAATCGTCTGAAATATCGATTACAAACACATCCAATCGATCTTTTTCCCTTTCCAATGAAAAAGGTAGATATCGTTTTTGGATTCTAATTATTTTCTCCGTGTCTCCTTCAGGAATCTTAACTCCTGAAGCTGTCTGAGCCATTTGATTGGCCTCGCTATTTTGAAGTCTCAAGATGTGCTGAAAGCATATTTCATCAAAGTTTTGGACAAGACACTGAACCTTTTCTAGTTGCAGGCTCAATAAGGGGTGATTGCACTTATAATGTCCTGTAATTTGTCGGATGACCAATTGTGAGTCCCCAGAAACTTTCAAATATCGTATATTCAAATCTTTTGCTATTTCCAAGCCTATGATCAAGGCCTCATACTCTGCTTGATTATTTGTTAGTATTCTACTTTCATCGAGTTGAAAAGAAAATTGAAACATTTCTCCTTTTGGAGATGTCAGAACAACACCTGCCCCAACTCCATTATCTGTTTTTGAACCATCAAAAGACAGTTGCCAAGGTTTAAGCTCCAAAAGATGTACCTCAAAAGTATCCTCTTCCAAAGGTAGATTTGGATGCTCAACTAAGAAATCTGCCAAAGCTTGTCCTTTTACTGCCTTTTGAGGCACATATTCAAAGTCATACTCTACTAGCGCTAAAATCCATTTCCCCTGTCTCCCTCTCAAAATGGGTCTAGACAGGATATATTTTATTATATCTGTTTGGGAAATGATCATTACTCTAGCTGGCAAAAGGTAATGCCTTAATTTAATTGCTGAAAAATATAATGCCAAACAAATCTTTTCCACACATGAATACCTACTTTCACAATCATTTAACCTTCTACTTAGGTAGTAAATTGATTGCTCTCGGCCTTGTTCATTATCCTGAGCTAACAGACTTGCAATCGAATGGTGCGTTGCTGATATGTACAACTTCAATGGTTTTCCATTTATTGGAGGCATCAGAACAGGAGGTGTCACCAAAGATTGCTTTAAAGTATCAAAAGCTTTCTGATGCTCTTGTTCCCATCTGAAATCTTTTTCTGACCTCAATTTTAATAATGGGGAGAATGCCATTGTCTTTCCAGATAGATTGGCAATAAATCTTCGAAGGAAATTAATCTTTCCCAAGAACTGCTGAAGTTCTTCTTTATTGGTTGGTGCCTGTGCTTTCAAAATAGCATCAGCTTTAGTTTTATCAATCTCAATCCCTTTTTGATGCACCAAGAATCCTAAAAAGTTTCCTGCGGTGACACCAAATGCACATTTCAAAGGATTCATTTTCAGATTGTAACGCCTCATCCTTTCCAGAGTCTGTTCAAGATGATGTAGGTGCTCGTCAACTGAATTTGATTTTACAACTACATCGTCTATATAAACTTCCAAGAATTTATGCAAAAAATCATGGAAAATTAAATTCATAACTCTTTGATAAGTTGCACCTGCATTTTTCAATCCGAAAGCCATGACCACCCATTCAAACGTCCCTATGTATCCAGGACATCTAAACGCTGTTTTATGCGTATCTTCTTCAGCTATATATATTTGATTATAACCAGCATTACCATCCATGAAGGACAGCATTTGGTACCCTACTGTTGCATCGACTAGCAAATCAGCAACAGGCATTGGATATTGATCCTTTGGTGATGCGGTATTAAGATCTCTAAAATCAACGCATACTCTAACTTTCCCATTTTTCTTTAATACTGGGACAACATTTGAGACCCATTCAACATACTTGACCGGTCGAATAAACTTTGCCTCAAATAAACGTTCCATTTCTTTTTTGACTTGAGGTAAGACATCATCCTTCATTCTCCTTGGTGCCTGTTTAAAAGGTACGTAGTTCTCCTTTATAGGTATTTTGTGTTCAACTAAAGACCTATCTAAACCTGGCATTTCATCATAACTCCAAGCAAAACAATCTTTAAATTTACGCAACAAGTACTTAAACTTTTCCTTTATTTCAATAGGCAAAGCAGCATTTACATATGTGATCTTAGGATCTTCTGGAGTTCCCAAGTTGACTTCTTCTGTGGGATCCTTTACTTGGGCCCCGTCATCATCTAGCTTAGCTGGTGCTGGTTTCAGGTCTGCTAATCCTAACTCTTTCATGTTTAGAGGGCTATCATCAAAAACACACTCAGCCCAATTACAAGAAATAGGCTCATCTGCCTGCAATTTTCTGTCAACAAGAAAAGAAAACAACCTTTTAAAAGTGGCTTTCACAGTAGCCAAATCTTCACACCCTGTGTTCAATAGGTTTCTAAACATTAAAAACTTGTTGATCAATCTTGGCAGGCCTTGAAATAATGTTAGGCCTGATAAAATCTTTGCTCAGCTCCTGGAACCCTTCCTTGATGTATTTGAGGAATTGGGCTCTCAGTTACTCCAACTTGATTAGATCTGACTTCTGAGTCTTCTATTCTTGTTGGCCACAAATGTTCGTTGTAGAGATCTGCTTCTACGTTGTTAGTCTCTGCTTTGAATGGATGTCGGTCTGCCCAAAAGACCTCCATTCCCGCTGCTTCTTCTTGCTTTAGAAAGATCAAGGCCTGATGCAAAGAAGACGGCACACAACTATTTATATGGATCCAATCTCTGCCTAGTAAGGCATTGTAATTAGATGAAGAATCGATTACGAAAAACGTTGCATTCATCTTCCTATTTCCAATCTGTAGTTGTAAGGATATGACCCCCTTAGCAGGAGAACACCCTCCAGCGAAATTGCCAACTGTAACCTCTGTTGGGATCAGGTCATCATTGGTTTTGTTCAAAACTTTGAGCATTCGAGCAGGTAAAATATTAACTACTGCCCCATTGTCGACCAACACTTTCGAGATAGGTTGGCCATTCATATGCAGTTTAATATACAGTGGTCTTAAATGCCTTATTGAGGCATCATCAGGTGTTCTAAGAACTACAACACTGTTTCCATGTTTATCCGTCTCAACATTAATGGGCTGTGACTGAGGATGCTTCTCTTTGTCCATTATTTTTACAATCGATTGGGTATTATCCTCAACATCGCCTGCCAAATTCATTGGCTGATTTGGTTTTGCCTTAAACTGCTTAGGCAGAACTAAAATCATATTACACTGGTAGTTTATAGGTACTGACCCGAATTGGATTGCGGCCAGGCTTTCTCCAAATGTTGCAGATCTCTGTGGAGACGGTGACGCATCTTTGATCAGGTCTTCCTGTTCTGACCCTTCGTCAAAGAGATCATCATCATCATCTGCCTCCATGAGCTTCTGGAATTCCTCCATTTTCTTCTTTAAGCTCTGCTTCAATTCTTTTTTACCCTTCAGTTGGGCAGTCGACTGGGGAGGATCTGTAGCACTACTCTCTTGCCCCCCATGCTTTTGAATTATCTGCTTTGGGCCACTAGTTTCTCCTTGATCCCGGGTCCATACCATGTTTGGAACCTTTGATGGTTCCAATCTCTCTCTTGGTTCGAACACATGGTCCCATGGGTCACCATAAGCCCTGGCTGCAAACTTCCTTTGAAGCCTTCTTTTCTGTGAACTGGATACCTTAGTGTACCAACCCTCTGCTGGGAACTTTGGATGGCTAAGCGTGCTCCATTCCTCGTGATCATTATTGGGTGGCATTACCATCCTAGGTTGGTGCCATCCACGTCCATAAGGTCCTCTACCTCGTGGTCCAGTATCTCTTCTGAAACCAACACCCCTTTGACTAGGGTATCTCCTCTGATTAGGAAATTGGTACCCCGCCGCCTCAAGATCTTGGCAAGAAGGCACCCCAGGCCTTGCAGGCACGACTGGATGTCCCCTGAATAAAAATGGTCCATCATCTGGCCCATAGCAATGCTCTGACTCTATTCTGTTAAAGAGCCCCGGATCTATACCTTCATAAATCAGTTTGGCTCCCACATAAATTTGAAGGTCATTTCCTCCCATTGTGTTGAACCTCAGTCCGGACTTGGAGAATGCACTTCTCTGATCTTTTTCTGCTATAATTGCTTCCCCATACTGGACTTCATGCCCACACCTAATGCAGAGGTAGTCGTTTGGGAATCTAGAGGTATGAGACTTTGCTGACTCTTCTTCAGTCTGCATGTGATCCTCCTCCCCCTGCTTTTGTTTCGTCACAGTGGAACCTAGCCTTTTGGCTAGGCCGGCCGTCACCATGTTCACTTCAATCTTGGGAAAAGGATTGGATTCAATTCCCATGGGATCCTTGTCGCCTTTAGCATACTGCAACAGTCCCTTCTGGATCAAGTCCTGCACACAATTTCGGAATGTAACACAGTTGTTAGTATTATGCCTAAATGAATTGTGCCATTTACAATATTCTTTTCCTTTTCTATCCTTATCAGAAGGAATAATATGCCCAGGACTCAAAGTAACAAATTTTTGTTTCAACAATTCATCAAATATTTGGTCAGCTTGTGCCAAATCAAACGAATATTGTCTATAATTTGCTTGCCCCCCACGCCTATTGGGTTGAGATGAAGGCATATTCATTGGTTTTTCTGTTTTAACCAAAGTGTCACAAATTATAGGGGTCTTTCCAATGACTTGCGCTACATCAATCTCAATATCACCTTCCACATCTTGGTAATATGTTCCTAGAGACGTGTTCCTCAAAAGCTCTTCTTCTTGTAAAATAGCTTCAAACTGAGATGCCCTCATGGAGAGCTCAAACAGATCTTTGAAATTAGATCCATTAAACTGCTTTTTAAAATTAAACTCGAGACCATCTTGAGCTATTCGAACTATCTCGGTCTCTGGCACATTACAATGACATTGGTTTCTTAATCTCTTAAATCTAGTTAAAAACTGTTCTGCCGTTTCATTTGGCTTCTGCTTTAACTTAGCCAAGTCGGCAATTGAGACCTCTGGTTCATGTCTAAAATATTGAGCATGAAATTGTTCTTCCATATCTTGCCACGTATGGATAGAATTTGCAGGCAGGCTTATGAACCATGTGAATGCTGTTTTAGTTAATGAATGTGGGAATAATTTTAACTTAAAAACATCATCAGAGCCAAGTTCTCCTAACTGTAGACAAAACCGTCCTACATGTTCAATTGTCGACTGATTTTCTGTACCACTAAAAAGTGAAAGCTCAGGCAATTTATACCCTCTTGGCAAAGGAACATTGTCAACCCAATGTGGGTAAGGCTTTCTAAACATGGGTTTTTCCACCCTGCGTAGCCCTGGTCCGTACACATCTTGGATGACTTCTAATATTTGTGCCCTATTAATATTCATGGGATCTGGGGCTCTAAGGACATTTGGTACATAAGGTTGTGCAAGAGGGCCATTCTGACCGTTCCCATTGCCAATGTTTGGCACATTGTGAACGTACTGACCACTATTTCCATTATTCGGTCCTACTGGCATAGTATGATAAGTATAACTGCCATGATTTGGCAGAGTTTGTGCGGCATTGTATATGTGTTGACCATTATTCATGACACGGACTCCTGTGAAACCAGCCTGAGGACTTTGACTAGAATTTAAACCATGATTCTGACCATTTCCACTACTGTTACCAACTTCATATATAGATGGGACACTCTGGTAAAAACTAGTTGGCTTGATTGTGGACCGTAGAGCAGTTGCTTCAACAAACGGTCGACTGTGCACATTCATATTTGAATCGAATGCTGGATTTGTATATACCTGTTGAGGTGACTGTCTAGGCAGATCTCCAGTTTGCAGTTGCTCATGTACTACACCATGTGCATCCACATCTATGACAGATGGGGGCGTAACTACCCTTCTCATTAGGGTAATCAATTCCTGTGCCGCTTCGTCTTCTGGGTTAGACAAAACTTGTGCCAACTGCCTGGAAAGGCCCTGTATATTTGTTGGTGCGCTCAAGCCATTTCCTTGGCTATTTTCTGGCACCCTTTGTTCAGGATGCGCCACGTCAGTTTGGCTTTCTAGGCCTTCATTCTGAGGCTCTGCAGGTCGGTCGCCTTGTTTCCTTGTCGCTGGTGCCATTACTTCCAAATTAGTAATGATGCCCTCCTTCTAGCGCCAAAATTGTTTGTCTATTTTACTGATAGTCGACTAATCGACTAGAGATTGCTAAGTGTGCTGGAAGTTTGTGGTGGTGGAGTTTGGTTCCTTGCCGTATTTCAGGACTTCTCTGGAAGCAAACTTAATGAAGTGAATGGAGATGGAAGAAGAACAACAAAATGGACTTTATTATCCCTCGGTGTAGAAGTCAAATCGACTATGAGAACACAATCGAACAGACGGTTAAATTACAAGCTACTCCTAGAGCAAGAAATGTAAAGTACAGATAAAAGTAGAAGCCTTTGGGCGATTGATTGGGGGTTCTAAATATCTTCCTTTCTTGTATTTATAGGCTGTTGTCGACTTGAAATTCAAATCATACGGACTTCCCTCCTTCGATTTGAATTAGTTGGCTCCATGCTCCCTATTCTTGCTCCACTATCTGCATGAGGCGGTTACTTCTCCATGATCTCACATGTTTCCAACGTTGTAATTATTTCAACTGCCTGCTTGCATTAACCGTCTGACTCACGATCCGCATGTGATACAAAATTCTGACACGTGTCCAGTCGAATATCAACCGTTTGATCAGTCCATTTTCCTTAACAGGCTTCATATTGCATTTGCATTATATCAATCGGTCTAAAATGCGTTGACACGTGTAACATTCTGACCCAATCGATTATAATATACTAAATACTAAATTATGGTGTAAACAATTTTTTCTTTTGGGTTCCCGCTTTGAGTTCCCTTTTGTTTTCTTTTTGTCAGATCCTTCTTGGGATCTTTTGTTTTTGTCTGACTGGCCTTTTGTAATGCTGTCCTACCCATGGGCAGCCCTTGACTATGAAATGAAAAGAAAGTTAGTCTTAACTAATGCTCTCCCACATAGACGGAAAATAATGTTTCAAATATTTACCATTAATGGTTCTTTCGTGTAGAACCCCTTCGATTGATGTCAAATGATATGCACCCCCTCGTAAAATCTGGGCAATACGGAAAGGACCTTCCCAGTTTGGAGACCATTTTCCAAATTTCCCTTTCTTCTTTCTTGAATCGATTGGGAGGATTGTTTTCCACACTAAGTCTCCAACTGCAAAAGACTTTTGTTTTACTCTTTTGTTATAAGCCCTTTCAACTCTTTTCTTTTGGGCTTGAATCTGATTCAGGGCGTGTAATCTTTTCCCTTCTAGCCCATCGATATCCAAAAACATTGCTTCTTCGTACTGTAAATCTGGGTCGTAATGACGTGTCACCCTTAAAGATTGAACGTTAATTTCGACTGGCAATACCGCTGCGTGCCCGTAAACTAACTCGAATGGTGTTACCTTAGTACTCTCCCTTTGTGATGTTCTATATGCCCATAAAACTCTGGGCAACAGATCATGCCACTCTCTTGGGTTATCATTGATTACCTTTGCCAAGGTATTCTTTATAATTTTGTTAGTCGATTCGACTTGCCCGTTTGCTTGGGCATAATATGGAGTTGAATTCAAAATCTGTATTCCATATTTTTGTGCATACTGGACAACTTCTCTACCATTGAATATAGACGCCTGATCAACAGTGATGGTTTCAGGAATTCCAAATCTACATAAAAGATATTCCTCAATAAAATCAATCACTTGTTTCTGTGAAACACCTTTCAAAGGTATTGCCTCCGTCCATTTTGTAAAATAATCAGTCGCCACTATAACAAATTGGTGCTGTAACGAAGATGCTGGGTGAATTTCCCCTATCATATCGATTGCCCAACCTCTGAACGGCCAAGGTTTAACAATCGACTGCAACTGATGAGCAGGTATCCTTTGGATTGGTCCATGCTTTTGGCATTGCTGGCAACCTTTAGCATACTGAATACAGTCAGCTCGAATATTTGGCCAATAATATCCGTGTCTTTTAATTAACCACCTCATTTTATCACCAGCTTGATGAGCACCACAAGTCCCTTCATGGACTTCTCCCATAATTCTCATTGATTGGTCCTTGTCAACGCACAACAATAATAGACCATCAGACGTTTTTCTATACAAATCCTGCTCTAATAAAACATAATTGATGGACCTGCACTTGACAGTCCTTTCCACCTTTTCATTAGGATTTAGAAGGTAATTCTTTATTGGAATCATCCAATCGTCTGAAATATCGATTACAAACACATCCAATCGATCTTTTTCCCTTTCCAATGAAAAAGGTAGATATCGTTTTTGGATTCTAATTATTTTCTCCGTGTCTCCTTCAGGAATCTTAACTCCTGAAGCTGTCTGAGCCATTTGATTGGCCTCGCTATTTTGAAGTCTCAAGATGTGCTGAAAGCATATTTCATCAAAGTTTTGGACAAGACACTGAACCTTTTCTAGTTGCAGGCTCAATAAGGGGTGATTGCACTTATAATGTCCTGTAATTTGTCGGATGACCAATTGTGAGTCCCCAGAAACTTTCAAATATCGTATATTCAAATCTTTTGCTATTTCCAAGCCTATGATCAAGGCCTCATACTCTGCTTGATTATTTGTTAGTATTCTACTTTCATCGAGTTGAAAAGAAAATTGAAACATTTCTCCTTTTGGAGATGTCAGAACAACACCTGCCCCAACTCCATTATCTGTTTTTGAACCATCAAAAGACAGTTGCCAAGGTTTAAGCTCCAAAAGATGTACCTCAAAAGTATCCTCTTCCAAAGGTAGATTTGGATGCTCAACTAAGAAATCTGCCAAAGCTTGTCCTTTTACTGCCTTTTGAGGCACATATTCAAAGTCATACTCTACTAGCGCTAAAATCCATTTCCCCTGTCTCCCTCTCAAAATGGGTCTAGACAGGATATATTTTATTATATCTGTTTGGGAAATGATCATTACTCTAGCTGGCAAAAGGTAATGCCTTAATTTAATTGCTGAAAAATATAATGCCAAACAAATCTTTTCCACACATGAATACCTACTTTCACAATCATTTAACCTTCTACTTAGGTAGTAAATTGATTGCTCTCGGCCTTGTTCATTATCCTGAGCTAACAGACTTGCAATCGAATGGTGCGTTGCTGATATGTACAACTTCAATGGTTTTCCATTTATTGGAGGCATCAGAACAGGAGGTGTCACCAAAGATTGCTTTAAAGTATCAAAAGCTTTCTGATGCTCTTGTTCCCATCTGAAATCTTTTTCTGACCTCAATTTTAATAATGGGGAGAATGCCATTGTCTTTCCAGATAGATTGGCAATAAATCTTCGAAGGAAATTAATCTTTCCCAAGAACTGCTGAAGTTCTTCTTTATTGGTTGGTGCCTGTGCTTTCAAAATAGCATCAGCTTTAGTTTTATCAATCTCAATCCCTTTTTGATGCACCAAGAATCCTAAAAAGTTTCCTGCGGTGACACCAAATGCACATTTCAAAGGATTCATTTTCAGATTGTAACGCCTCATCCTTTCCAGAGTCTGTTCAAGATGATGTAGGTGCTCGTCAACTGAATTTGATTTTACAACTACATCGTCTATATAAACTTCCAAGAATTTATGCAAAAAATCATGGAAAATTAAATTCATAACTCTTTGATAAGTTGCACCTGCATTTTTCAATCCGAAAGCCATGACCACCCATTCAAACGTCCCTATGTATCCAGGACATCTAAACGCTGTTTTATGCGTATCTTCTTCAGCTATATATATTTGATTATAACCAGCATTACCATCCATGAAGGACAGCATTTGGTACCCTACTGTTGCATCGACTAGCAAATCAGCAACAGGCATTGGATATTGATCCTTTGGTGATGCGGTATTAAGATCTCTAAAATCAACGCATACTCTAACTTTCCCATTTTTCTTTAATACTGGGACAACATTTGAGACCCATTCAACATACTTGACCGGTCGAATAAACTTTGCCTCAAATAAACGTTCCATTTCTTTTTTGACTTGAGGTAAGACATCATCCTTCATTCTCCTTGGTGCCTGTTTAAAAGGTACGTAGTTCTCCTTTATAGGTATTTTGTGTTCAACTAAAGACCTATCTAAACCTGGCATTTCATCATAACTCCAAGCAAAACAATCTTTAAATTTACGCAACAAGTACTTAAACTTTTCCTTTATTTCAATAGGCAAAGCAGCATTTACATATGTGATCTTAGGATCTTCTGGAGTTCCCAAGTTGACTTCTTCTGTGGGATCCTTTACTTGGGCCCCGTCATCATCTAGCTTAGCTGGTGCTGGTTTCAGGTCTGCTAATCCTAACTCTTTCATGTTTAGAGGGCTATCATCAAAAACACACTCAGCCCAATTACAAGAAATAGGCTCATCTGCCTGCAATTTTCTGTCAACAAGAAAAGAAAACAACCTTTTAAAAGTGGCTTTCACAGTAGCCAAATCTTCACACCCTGTGTTCAATAGGTTTCTAAACATTAAAAACTTGTTGATCAATCTTGGCAGGCCTTGAAATAATGTTAGGCCTGATAAAATCTTTGCTCAGCTCCTGGAACCCTTCCTTGATGTATTTGAGGAATTGGGCTCTCAGTTACTCCAACTTGATTAGATCTGACTTCTGAGTCTTCTATTCTTGTTGGCCACAAATGTTCGTTGTAGAGATCTGCTTCTACGTTGTTAGTCTCTGCTTTGAATGGATGTCGGTCTGCCCAAAAGACCTCCATTCCCGCTGCTTCTTCTTGCTTTAGAAAGATCAAGGCCTGATGCAAAGAAGACGGCACACAACTATTTATATGGATCCAATCTCTGCCTAGTAAGGCATTGTAATTAGATGAAGAATCGATTACGAAAAACGTTGCATTCATCTTCCTATTTCCAATCTGTAGTTGTAAGGATATGACCCCCTTAGCAGGAGAACACCCTCCAGCGAAATTGCCAACTGTAACCTCTGTTGGGATCAGGTCATCATTGGTTTTGTTCAAAACTTTGAGCATTCGAGCAGGTAAAATATTAACTACTGCCCCATTGTCGACCAACACTTTCGAGATAGGTTGGCCATTCATATGCAGTTTAATATACAGTGGTCTTAAATGCCTTATTGAGGCATCATCAGGTGTTCTAAGAACTACAACACTGTTTCCATGTTTATCCGTCTCAACATTAATGGGCTGTGACTGAGGATGCTTCTCTTTGTCCATTATTTTTACAATCGATTGGGTATTATCCTCAACATCGCCTGCCAAATTCATTGGCTGATTTGGTTTTGCCTTAAACTGCTTAGGCAGAACTAAAATCATATTACACTGGTAGTTTATAGGTACTGACCCGAATTGGATTGCGGCCAGGCTTTCTCCAAATGTTGCAGATCTCTGTGGAGACGGTGACGCATCTTTGATCAGGTCTTCCTGTTCTGACCCTTCGTCAAAGAGATCATCATCATCATCTGCCTCCATGAGCTTCTGGAATTCCTCCATTTTCTTCTTTAAGCTCTGCTTCAATTCTTTTTTACCCTTCAGTTGGGCAGTCGACTGGGGAGGATCTGTAGCACTACTCTCTTGCCCCCCATGCTTTTGAATTATCTGCTTTGGGCCACTAGTTTCTCCTTGATCCCGGGTCCATACCATGTTTGGAACCTTTGATGGTTCCAATCTCTCTCTTGGTTCGAACACATGGTCCCATGGGTCACCATAAGCCCTGGCTGCAAACTTCCTTTGAAGCCTTCTTTTCTGTGAACTGGATACCTTAGTGTACCAACCCTCTGCTGGGAACTTTGGATGGCTAAGCGTGCTCCATTCCTCGTGATCATTATTGGGTGGCATTACCATCCTAGGTTGGTGCCATCCACGTCCATAAGGTCCTCTACCTCGTGGTCCAGTATCTCTTCTGAAACCAACACCCCTTTGACTAGGGTATCTCCTCTGATTAGGAAATTGGTACCCCGCCGCCTCAAGATCTTGGCAAGAAGGCACCCCAGGCCTTGCAGGCACGACTGGATGTCCCCTGAATAAAAATGGTCCATCATCTGGCCCATAGCAATGCTCTGACTCTATTCTGTTAAAGAGCCCCGGATCTATACCTTCATAAATCAGTTTGGCTCCCACATAAATTTGAAGGTCATTTCCTCCCATTGTGTTGAACCTCAGTCCGGACTTGGAGAATGCACTTCTCTGATCTTTTTCTGCTATAATTGCTTCCCCATACTGGACTTCATGCCCACACCTAATGCAGAGGTAGTCGTTTGGGAATCTAGAGGTATGAGACTTTGCTGACTCTTCTTCAGTCTGCATGTGATCCTCCTCCCCCTGCTTTTGTTTCGTCACAGTGGAACCTAGCCTTTTGGCTAGGCCGGCCGTCACCATGTTCACTTCAATCTTGGGAAAAGGATTGGATTCAATTCCCATGGGATCCTTGTCGCCTTTAGCATACTGCAACAGTCCCTTCTGGATCAAGTCCTGCACACAATTTCGGAATGTAACACAGTTGTTAGTATTATGCCTAAATGAATTGTGCCATTTACAATATTCTTTTCCTTTTCTATCCTTATCAGAAGGAATAATATGCCCAGGACTCAAAGTAACAAATTTTTGTTTCAACAATTCATCAAATATTTGGTCAGCTTGTGCCAAATCAAACGAATATTGTCTATAATTTGCTTGCCCCCCACGCCTATTGGGTTGAGATGAAGGCATATTCATTGGTTTTTCTGTTTTAACCAAAGTGTCACAAATTATAGGGGTCTTTCCAATGACTTGCGCTACATCAATCTCAATATCACCTTCCACATCTTGGTAATATGTTCCTAGAGACGTGTTCCTCAAAAGCTCTTCTTCTTGTAAAATAGCTTCAAACTGAGATGCCCTCATGGAGAGCTCAAACAGATCTTTGAAATTAGATCCATTAAACTGCTTTTTAAAATTAAACTCGAGACCATCTTGAGCTATTCGAACTATCTCGGTCTCTGGCACATTACAATGACATTGGTTTCTTAATCTCTTAAATCTAGTTAAAAACTGTTCTGCCGTTTCATTTGGCTTCTGCTTTAACTTAGCCAAGTCGGCAATTGAGACCTCTGGTTCATGTCTAAAATATTGAGCATGAAATTGTTCTTCCATATCTTGCCACGTATGGATAGAATTTGCAGGCAGGCTTATGAACCATGTGAATGCTGTTTTAGTTAATGAATGTGGGAATAATTTTAACTTAAAAACATCATCAGAGCCAAGTTCTCCTAACTGTAGACAAAACCGTCCTACATGTTCAATTGTCGACTGATTTTCTGTACCACTAAAAAGTGAAAGCTCAGGCAATTTATACCCTCTTGGCAAAGGAACATTGTCAACCCAATGTGGGTAAGGCTTTCTAAACATGGGTTTTTCCACCCTGCGTAGCCCTGGTCCGTACACATCTTGGATGACTTCTAATATTTGTGCCCTATTAATATTCATGGGATCTGGGGCTCTAAGGACATTTGGTACATAAGGTTGTGCAAGAGGGCCATTCTGACCGTTCCCATTGCCAATGTTTGGCACATTGTGAACGTACTGACCACTATTTCCATTATTCGGTCCTACTGGCATAGTATGATAAGTATAACTGCCATGATTTGGCAGAGTTTGTGCGGCATTGTATATGTGTTGACCATTATTCATGACACGGACTCCTGTGAAACCAGCCTGAGGACTTTGACTAGAATTTAAACCATGATTCTGACCATTTCCACTACTGTTACCAACTTCATATATAGATGGGACACTCTGGTAAAAACTAGTTGGCTTGATTGTGGACCGTAGAGCAGTTGCTTCAACAAACGGTCGACTGTGCACATTCATATTTGAATCGAATGCTGGATTTGTATATACCTGTTGAGGTGACTGTCTAGGCAGATCTCCAGTTTGCAGTTGCTCATGTACTACACCATGTGCATCCACATCTATGACAGATGGGGGCGTAACTACCCTTCTCATTAGGGTAATCAATTCCTGTGCCGCTTCGTCTTCTGGGTTAGACAAAACTTGTGCCAACTGCCTGGAAAGGCCCTGTATATTTGTTGGTGCGCTCAAGCCATTTCCTTGGCTATTTTCTGGCACCCTTTGTTCAGGATGCGCCACGTCAGTTTGGCTTTCTAGGCCTTCATTCTGAGGCTCTGCAGGTCGGTCGCCTTGTTTCCTTGTCGCTGGTGCCATTACTTCCAAATTAGTAATGATGCCCTCCTTCTAGCGCCAAAATTGTTTGTCTATTTTACTGATAGTCGACTAATCGACTAGAGATTGCTAAGTGTGCTGGAAGTTTGTGGTGGTGGAGTTTGGTTCCTTGCCGTATTTCAGGACTTCTCTGGAAGCAAACTTAATGAAGTGAATGGAGATGGAAGAAGAACAACAAAATGGACTTTATTATCCCTCGGTGTAGAAGTCAAATCGACTATGAGAACACAATCGAACAGACGGTTAAATTACAAGCTACTCCTAGAGCAAGAAATGTAAAGTACAGATAAAAGTAGAAGCCTTTGGGCGATTGATTGGGGGTTCTAAATATCTTCCTTTCTTGTATTTATAGGCTGTTGTCGACTTGAAATTCAAATCATACGGACTTCCCTCCTTCGATTTGAATTAGTTGGCTCCATGCTCCCTATTCTTGCTCCACTATCTGCATGAGGCGGTTACTTCTCCATGATCTCACATGTTTCCAACGTTGTAATTATTTCAACTGCCTGCTTGCATTAACCGTCTGACTCACGATCCGCATGTGATACAAAATTCTGACACGTGTCCAGTCGAATATCAACCGTTTGATCAGTCCATTTTCCTTAACAGGCTTCATATTGCATTTGCATTATATCAATCGGTCTAAAATGCGTTGACACGTGTAACATTCTGACCCAATCGATTATAATATACTAAATACTAAATTATGGTGTAAACAGTTGGCTTTGGGGATTTTGCAGCTTGTAGTTTGCGGTTTTCGGTGCAGGCCCTGCAGGGGTTTCAGTTTAGCTTGTTTGACCTGGTTTAGTTGGTTGTTTTGGTTCCGGGGTTGGTTTGGTTGGCAGCTTGCCATCTTTTGAATTTCAACCTTTGGGTTTCTTGTATCTTCTCTTCCTTATCATATACATTTCTTCTTTGTCGATCCAAAAAAAAAAAACCAGAGGATCTGTTTAAAGCCCTTTTACGCATGGCCCAAAACACTCGCGAAAATAACTGCCTCCTTGAGCTCTGCCTGTAGATGCTTAAGAAGTCCCATAGACATTGAGCTTAGACCATCGCACATGGGGCCGTTTCCACCCTATGAGATGGATTCAGCAACAGTTGCATTCACTGATTCTGTTAAAAATGGCATTCTCTATTTCTGGCAAGGATGCGTTAAGGGACCCCCTCAATCGAATCAGGAAAATTTGGCTCGGAGTGAAGTTTGTGACAATATGCTCTAAGTCCAAATTGACCAACAAGCGATGGAAATAAAATAGACCAACTAGCCTCAAAAGAGCGGACAGTTTTGGTGGTGCAATTTCGTTTTGATCAGAACCGGTATAGGGTTGGAAAATTTGATTGAAAAAGGGGTGAGGATACCCACTGCATTCCTAATGTTTAGTGGCAATATGACTTTCTCCCAAGCCATGAACTTTGTTCTCAGCAGAATTAACACCATTTGGACAAAGACTGTTATGTTCGTTTAATTTTGTTCTGTGTAGCTGTAATAGGGTGGCTAATGTTATTAGCCTAGTACCCTTTCCCTGGCTTCGCCTACGTTTCCCAAGTTGGGTGTGTAGGGAAGCAGAATTGGATGTTCCTATTTTACAGTGATCAATAAAGACACCGATTGACCCAAAAAAAAAAAAAAAAAAGAAGACAAAGATTATCTAAAGGAACCTTGCAAATATCCAAATTATCCTTGGTAGCTAATCTTTTCTTGAAGTGCATGCCATACAAAAGCTTCAGCTGCGGAATAGGTGAAAGGAGCTGGTACCACGAAAAACTCTCTGTACAAAGTTCGAAATGGTGAATTGGCCAGTCGTCAAATTAGGAGATGGTACGGAAAAACCTTCTGTACAAAGTTCGAACTCTGCCAGTCGTCAAATTGTGACTCGACAGACCCATTTAGGAGATCTCGATCGCCATTCATTGGTATCTGAATTGAGGCGGTCCACGAGCTAGCGAATCACATGGCAGAATAAAAGACAAGGACGCAAAATTCCTGTCCGAATCAACCCAGCCATCACACACTGTAACCTTCAATAGTCAATATAGGCCCAAGTGCCCAACATCACACCTTTTACTAACTAATAACGGGTTCCGTGAACAGGGGATGATGCCGGCATTCTTGGCCAGCGGGTGCAAACTAGTTGATAAATTGAAGGAGCTGGTTAGTCCAGGAGGGTCATGTGAAGTAGACATGGCAGCCGAGTTCCAAATATTTTCAGCAGATGTTATTGCTCGTGCCGCCTTCGGGAGCAGCTATGAACAAGGAAAGAAGGTGTTTGAACTTCAGAAAGAGCAAGTTGTGCTGGTCATGGAAGCATATCAATCAATTTACTTTCCTGGTCTGAGGTGAGGCAACCCCTTCTTACCATTCCTCTATTTTCTCATACCACTTTCTTCACACCTATTTTCCAGAAGATCCCTGCACAGTTTTAAATTATTCCTTTCGGTTTTGTTTTGAACATCATAGAAGTTAGATTTTAGTAGAAGTAGGTAAACCTGTTTGTTAGAGCTCTGAGATTGTGCGTAAGCTGAACCGGAAGATTTATGGCAATAAATTAAAAATCATTTTCTAACTACTTACAATTATCTGCACTCTCTTTTATGTCATTATTCATGCAAATTTACACTACTATCACTTTATCGATTTAGTGATTCCCATGTATATAAAGGGATAATTCAGTAAATTAAGGTGCCTGCAGACGGGAAAAAAAATTGTGCGGATGGTAAAAAAGAGAATTGCGAAAATTAATTCCTTGCAGTCTACTACATATTCTTTTCTCTCGATCGATGAATTGATTTAGGAAAAACTTTTCGCACAGATTTGTACCGACGAGGAAAAACAAGAGGAGATATAAGATAGACAATGAGATCAAGGCAATTTTAGGGGACATGATCCAGAAGAAAGAGGAGGCCATGAGGAAGAAAGAATGTGGGGATGGTACTGATGATGATTTGCTAGGGTTGTTGATACAATGCAAACAAGAAGCTGAAAATGGGATGAGCACCGAGGATTTGATAGAGGAATGCAAATTGTTCTATTTTGCTGGTCAAGAGACCACTGCAAACTGGCTGACTTGGACACTGGTTATCTTGTCTATGCACCCAGGTTGGCAAGAGAAGGCCAGAGAAGAGGTCCTAAGAGTTTGTGGGAAAAGGAAACCTGATCTGGAAATATTAAACCACCTCAAGATTGTGAGTCCTCTCTCTCTCTCTCTCTCTCTCTCTCTCTCTCTCTCTCTCTCTCGAGTTTGGCCTAATTCTTTTTGACTTATTGTCATCCGTATTAAATTTTTATCTCTCTCTCTCTCTCTCTCGATCTCGAGTTTGGCCTAATTCTTTTTGACTTATTGTCATCCGTATTAAATTTTTATAAATTTTGCGTTAACATTATTATTCATTCGTCTGGATGAGATGAGTCAACGGTACAAAAATAGAGATCAAACTTTAAAAAAGTTCAGTTCAAAAAAATTTTAAAAAGACAAATAATTTTTAGGCAAATAAATAATTTAAAAAAAAAAAAAAGAATGACCAGAAAATTAATCTACATTCTACAAAATGGTTGGCCGAATCATATGTAGGCCTGAACAATTCCAGGTACCTTTTTTTTATCCCGGTGCTTCGGAATTGAATTCCAGACACCATTTTAGTCCAAATCAATTCCAGACACAATTAATTTGGACTATGAGAATTCAGCTAAACCAACAAACATAAAGTTGTGTACTTTCACGCTTCATGTTGCTTCACTACGCTCTCTTCTGGAACTTTCAGTTATTCCATCCACAAAATAGTAAAGTACTCCACCAGCTCAGTTGATTTTCTTTTCATCTCTCCTGCCACTTCGGGTTTTTTCAGGTGTCGATGGTTCTGAACGAAGTCCTAAGGTTATATCCACCAGTTACGAGTCTAATTCGCCACACACAACGCACAACAACGATCGAGGGCATGTCCGTACCAGCCGGGGTAGACATTTCCTTGCCCACAATCCTACTGCATTACGATCCCAAGTACTGGGGAGACGACGCGGAGGAATTCAAACCAGAAAGATTTGCAGAAGGGGTCTGGAAGGCATCAAAGGACCAAAATGCATTCTACCCATTTGGGTGGGGACCCAGATTCTGCTTGGGCCAAAGCTTTGCTATAACTGAAGCAAAGTTGGCCCTGGCTATGCTTTTGCAGCATTTTTCATTTGAGCTCTCACATTCTTATACCCATGCTCCTTACACTGTGATCACTCTACAGCCACAACATGGAGCTGCTATTATATTGCACCGTATCTAGGGCTTTTCCTTTCTACTTATTCAATAAGACAGGCCAGTCCATGAGGCAAAAGGCCTACGAGGCTTGAGCTTTGGGCCTACAAGGCTTGACCTCAGTAGATTTCATTCAGCATTAACAAATGTTCTTAGCTTGTCTTTGACGGGTATTAATTATCTAAACACGTCCTTGGCCGTCATTTTCCTTAATTTTGGGAAATTTCCCAAAATTGGTAATCATTGGTAATCATGTATCATGTAACTCGTTCAAGGAGCCCAATCTTGAAGTTTGCTTAAGCCCCTAAAATGTCAAGAATGGCCCTGGAATAAGGTGAGATAGTACGTGCTCCCTCCGTTTCATAGTGATAGTTTATTACAAAAGTCGTGTTATTTTTTTAGTAAAAAGGAACATTTCCATACGTTACATTTTGAAATTCATTTTGCACCAATTAATGTACTACTACTATAGTGGAACGGGTGGAGTCTTAAAAGTACAGACACACTAGACCCATGCACAAGATGGTCTCTTACAATGAAAATTATTCAAAGCACCAAGGGCTACTCCATCTAGATTCATAGGTTCGTGGCTGGAGTCTTTCACAAGGTGAAGCTCCAAAACTCCAGTATTTTCCCGATAGACACAGGCTATAGCAGTAAGTAGGAACATGATATCCACGAACACCAGAAATCATAGTGCTGACATGGTGTCACAAACCAATTATTAGATGTACGTATCGGAATCCAAGCAGGGTACGACTGTGCAGTGAATTACTTTTCTTCTTCCTTACAACCTCCAACGGATCTATGCCGCCGTTAATTTGCAGAGAGGAGTCAATCCAACATGCAGCGCTCCTACTCATCTCCTTGGCCACTAATCTCGCCGATGTTGGATCTCCGTCTCCGATGGGAGTTAGCATGACTGACAACAAAGAGAGATGGAGAGGGGAGGGGGAGGGGGAGGGGGAGGGGGAGGGGGAGAGGAGGAGAGAGTAGCGTTGGGTTGCGGTTACAGAGAGCACCACCTTGATTCCACCACGTAATTTTGATTGCTTTTGTTACACCACATCATCCCGGTGATGTGGTACAACGGTTGCACCAAAATTTTCTAAGCACCCGCTCTCCCCTTCTCCCCTAAGCAGAAAAAGAATGGGGGGGGGGGGGGGGGGGGGGGGAAAGAGAGAATCGAAAACCAAATGGAAGAACATAAAAAAAAAAAAAAAAAAAGCAAAGAAAAAGGTAAAGAGGGAGCAAGCCATTAACAAATGAGATAAACTCTGCAGTTGCAAATTCCCCAGCACGTCACAGGTCAAACCAATTTCACATGAATTACCACTTGCTCCACATATTCATAATGCCATCAGCAAGGGTCTTGAGATTTCCCCAGACGGATGGTTTCTTGGACAGCTCCTTGTTCTGCTTTTCAGACAGAGCCCTGAAAAACGACAATAAGGGCATTGCCTTTAAGGTCCAACTCAAGAAATTTCGAAGGCTAAATAACATGTCATTGGAGGTTACAAGAAAAGAGATAATGGTTGACGAGATTCGTAGCCAATGAAGCTAATGATATAACTGACTGTTCTTAAAACTAATTGTGAGACGAGTAGAGACAAACTAAAATTTGGACTTCGGCAAAAACGTAAAGAAAATGACAATGTTAATGATAGGTCGAATTGAGATATATTGATAACAATGATGAAGTCAATTGTGTGTGTGTGTGTGTGTGTGTGTGTGAGAGAGAGAGAGAGAGAGAGAGAGAGAGAGAGAGCTTGGTGTTCTAACATAACTGAAAAACGTCGCAAGATGAGGGCTGACGTACTTTAAGTTGTATTCTGTAAAGGTTGCATGAACCCTAGATGCAATGGCAAAGAGCAACATAGGTTGCAGAGTAGACAGGAATCAGGATAGAGTGGAGTCCCACAATTAATTTTGATTGATTTACTTATGAAATCATCACAATAAGTTATGCAGAAAGATGTAATAACTAAAACACCACAATCTAGGCAATAGGGGAGGATAGAGTCCTTAGCTGGACAACATGATCAAATCCTAGTAAATTCTTGGTGGTCAAGCCAGCGTTCTAAGAAAGTAACATGAATTTTAACCATTTCTCCACTGCATTGCTGTCATGATAAAAGTCCACGGTATTCCAAACTGGGCCAAAGATGTCTTTTTCCGAAGATTTCTAGGGAGGGATAAGGCGGGCACTATGGAGCACGGGTACGGGTATGCGGTACGGGTACGGGTACGGGAAACGGTAAAACCCCAAAAAAGTAGGGTACGGGTACGGCGGGGGTACGGCGAATAGATATATAATTTTTTTCTATTTTTATTGCTTTAAATGAAATATAAACCCATTTTACCAACAAAAAGCAACATAGATAAAAGTTCGAAGTTCATACATCAAGTTCAACGTGCCTAGATCAAAGCTAGACGAGTTCCTTGTTCCTTACATACCAACAGTACTTACAAACATTGACTCAGTGTAAACGTGTATGTGTATATAAAAGAGAGAGAACTTACGTCTTCTGTTCCGATTTGGAGCCCTAGACCGCTGCCTCTCTCAGTGACTCAGTAAACATGTATGTGTATATAAAAGACAAAAAAATTACACAATAAACCCATATTTTATAATTATTTATAAAAAAATCCCTGAAATTTTGAAAAAAAAATCATTTTGGGCTAAAACATACCCATGCTGTACCCAAAATTATCAAAAGTACCCGATCAAATTTTGCTGTACCCAGTACGTTTTTGCCGTACCGGCGCCGTACCCGTACCCGTACCCGGTACGCGTACGGCGACATTTCTGAAGTACCCGTGCTTCATAGGGCGGGCAAGATCAGCCTGCGACTTATTACAGCTCAAGCTTCCAAATTAGGCATTTGCACTTGATTCAATCCTCTTAGGAAGGTTCTATGCTACTACCAGCCCCTTGGCCTATTTGGACCCTGACAACCAGACAAGTCACCCATCAATCTGGTTCTTGATGCCCAACCCAACTAGGTAAAACAGCTAAAAAATGACTCATAATGATCTGGCCTAGGCGAATCACTTCAAGGGAGAGAACACGAAGGATGAGCAACGATCTTATCACAGGGTCAAAATGGAAGTTTGGCATATATGTGTGCCCATATTCCCATGTCCTGGAATTTCCATATTCATCAGCCATAGTTAATGTGGGGGGGAAGGGTGGGGGTGTGTGGAATTCATGAATGAATTTTCAGTCTCTCCACTTTTGTCAGTCTATCAACATGGAGGAATCTGTGCACAACCTTTCATTATTTTACTCGTGATAATGCATTTTAAATAGTCATTCACAAGTTGCCCTCCTTGGCACCATAGATGATAGTACAGCAGTACACCTCTAGCAAGAGAACAATACGTACTCCAAGTTGTGGCAAGAAAAAGAAGGAGATGCATCACTGTTATTGTCGTAAAACTAGATTACTCACCAACCATTGGTGACATTTTTTGACAACTGCAGGTAGGAAAACCATTCATTCAGTCCTATCAATAGTTTCATTCGTGGAATGATGCTACGACGCGATATTTGTCCACAAATGGGCAAAACAAAACTACCTTGAGAATTTGTCTGATTCAGAAGACTGTTGATACTGCTCGCTTTTGGTTTCCGAGACATCTAAATCAAGCACGGCATCAGAATGTGATCTTTTGTTTTCACCATGCTCAGGCTTTTCAAGACGTTGATGGATATCTCCTTCAGCTCCCCCTTCTGAAATATGCCGTCTCTCAGAAGTAGAACATTCATCCTGCATGCAGAATACTCTAAGAAATACTCGCATATTATCAAGATCTGTTGCAATTAAGGTTCAATCTAAATCCAAAATCAAGAGGAAGATGGGATTCACAAGAAGATACGAACGGATACTGATACAGGCACCAATACATGATTTCTCACAGTGGAATTAAAATATGTGCTCATAGGTATAGATTAGAATTTACACACAAAAAACTTTCAAATTAGAAAAAAAGAAATAGTTAAGATTAACATTATGGCAAACAACGAAGTCACTAAGTTGGCATTCAAGAACTAAGCATCTACGGCAATTTTGACCCTGTCTCAACTTTTTAAAATGCATTTTTGACCCCCTAACGATTCACTGGGATGTCCCAGTGTATTCCCACTAAACAATAATAAACAACAGCACACATATTAATTCCAGTGCTTACCGACGTTCCATGTTCCGCATCGTAGCCTGCTACAGTCTTCACATCTTCGTTAATTCCTGAGACCTCCTTGACCTTTTTTGATGTTTCATGTACTTTGACTACTACTTTTCCCAATTTCATATCATGCCTCGTGTTCATGGAAGATATTGTAGATTGGTATTCTAGCTCCTGAACGATTTTCCTAATTACATAGTAAGAGCCACCCACTTGGTTTCTTGCTTCAGAAGCAGTTGGAAATTTTCCTGCATTTGTTGCTCTGTATCTGCAAACGAACAACAGCAGATAATTATCTTAGCTGCAAATTAATCAAATCCTAGCGCAAAACGCTAGGTAACACTCATGCTCACTGTATGGTGTTTAGGATTTCATAAAATTACTAAACTGAAAACTCAAACATGTTTGACAACCATTTTGTTTCAAACAACAATGGAAACAGTTTTTTAAATTTTAATAAAGTCTCTCTTCTTTTATAATCAATAAATTGATGCCAAAAACATCAAAAAGCCTTAAACCAATCCGAGGAAAAAGCCTTCTACTCCACTGTACTCCACTCTATACTCTCAAAATATCAACGATATTGAGGAATTGGTCAACGGTAGGATTACACTCCCTTGACTCCCAACTACGCAAACTAGAGAGGAAAAAACTCTTAAGCATAAACAGTGGCCTCTCCACCCAATCACAATACATACTATTCTGCTCTCCCCAAATAAGCCACATCAAGCAAAGCGGGGACAAAATGCAGAGCTTCCATCTTCGTCTACCGACTCTAGCCTGAACCATTCTTGAATCAGCTCTACAACCAAAAATGGAAAACCCACGTCCCACCAAACACAAACTGTAGCCCAAAGCTTCCTCACAACTGAACAGTGAATAAACAGGTGCGCTATTGATTATCCTTTAGTCACCGTTGAGCACCTCTGTCATGAGTAAGTCAATGTGATGCTAGTCTGATTTGAATAAACAAAGAAGGGCTCGTATCTCTTTCTAACAAAAAAAAAAGTTATAGAGCAACCTTGCCACTATCTCCTCCCACCTTCGGCCGCCTCCTTGTTTCTTGTCTAAACACACTGAAAACAAAAGTATGTACGTACCAACCACTTTTTATATATTTGTTCCTCAAAAAAAGCAAATGAAGACATGCTTTCTCGCTATTGTAGACAGAAAATAGAAGGCCGCAAAAGTTACCAGTGCCCCCAGAAAATACTTGGAACTTGCAAAACTTAGTTGGTAATCCTAATAAAATTAGTGTTGAGACAGAACTAGAGATTCCAGTTTTAATTCTCATCCTGATCTAAAGTCTGGAGCGGAATAATATAAACGAGCAAGGATTCTAGGATAAATAACTATAAGATTAGAAACTTTATGAAATATTCAAGGAGCTTTAAAAAAAGGAAGAGAAAACCTTGATTATGAAAATAAGTTTAACCAGAAGTCAAGATAAAGTAACTAGGTGGGCCACAAAAATTTGTTCGTTTATGGTTAGCCTGGGACATATACGTTCTTGGGTTAGCTCCACTACCAAAAACAAAAACTCAAAACAAAGGGCAAGAACATGCTCATTCAGTTTCTGCCACTAGAGTTTCAAAGAAAACACAGATACAAACTGATAAGAATCTCGGAATGAACTGTTAAGTCTTGACCACCATCTGATGCAAGCAGCTCTGACCACCAGTGACTCCCTCTTTTGGTCACCATCGAGCACCTCTTTTATGAGGAGTACGTCAATGTGATGCTAGTCTGATTTGAATAGACAAAGCAGGGCCCGTATCTCTTTCTACCAAATAAAAATAAAAATCGTCGAGCAACCTAGCCACAATCTCCTCCCACCTCCGGCCGCCTCCTCGCTTCTTGTCTAAACTCACTCTTGATAACAAAAGAAAGTACCAAACATGTTTTCTGTTTTTCAAAAAAGTCAAATGAAGACATGTTTCTATCTATTGTAAACAGATAATTGAAAACTTCAAAAGTTACCAGTGCCCCCAAGAAGATACTTAGAACTTGCAAAACTTGGTAATCCTATTAAAATTCGTGGGGAGACAGAACTAGAGCTTCCAGTTTTAATTCTCATCCGGATCCAAAGTCTAGAGCGGAATAATATAAAACGAGTAAGGACTAAGATAAATAACTATTAAGTTTAGCAACTCTATGAGATCTTCAAGAAGCAGAAAACCTAGATTATGAAAATATGTTTAACCAGAAGTTGAGATAAACTAACTGGTTGGGCCACAAACATTTGTTCACGGGTTAGCCTGAGGTATATTCATTCTTGGATTGGCTCCAACTTTGTTGAAATGACTTATAACTTACCAAAAACAAAAACGAAGGGCAAGAACATGCTCATTCCGCTTCTGCCACTAGAGTTTGAAAGAAAACACAGAAACGAAGTGATGAGAATCCAGGAACGGGGTGGTGGGAGAATAAGTGATAAAAGTCTTTGGAAAGCAAAAAAAAATAATCAACCAAGCTCCATTAAGGCACAAGATGAATAAATTTGGTGCAAGTATGAATATATGAATATTTTTGCATGGAGTTCCAAAGCAATCAACTAGTCATTCCAGCAGTATGTTAGATAATTGCATTGCTACAAGATGGTCAGTAATTGAAGCAAACCAACTAATCGGGTGCATCATCATACAACTTTATGACTTCAAGAAACAAATAACAAAAGAGGTAAGAATACGCTTAGGAGAGGAAGCATACGGGTACAATATGGAAGACCAAAACAACTTTACCAATAGACCACTAGCAAAATTCATCAGTTTCCCTCATCACATAAGATTAAGTCATGATGGTGTTTCAAATATCCAGTGGAAAGGGAGTGGGTGTACCAGGGTTCCCATAAAAGCATCCCATGAAGGCAGCTTTTCTTATACACCTACCTTTTTCCTAAGAAGCACGGATACGTCTATAGGACACAAGTATTCGTATCGAACATGTGTCAGCCATGGACACGATTCTCTCCGGGCACGTGTTAAACACACCAAAAGTATGTGTATATGTTTATCGAGTATTTATTTTCATGGACACATTATGGACAATCTAGAACACCTTGGGAACACTCTTGGTACACATTAAGGACACATTAAGAAGTTCAAATGCAATTTTCTAAAACTTAACCCATAGTCAAAAAAATTTATGAATATTTTGTTCATGAACAACACAATGTGATTGTCGATTTGTATCTTCATAACGATAATGCTATTTGTTATTTTATCTAAATTTGAGAAAATAATGTTTGATGGTTTATATGATTTCATAAAATACCACTGTAACATGAAAAGATTTTTTGGTTCGATGTGTCCACTCGTCCATGTCCTAATTTTTGAAGAAATAACGTGTATGCATTTTTGGGTCGGGTCGGGTCTGTGCCACATATCAGTATACATATCCGTACTTCTTGGCCTCATCCCACAAGCATGTAAGTTGGTAATGTTCAATCTAAAATGCCAAGGTTATGTATCAGTAATTTCCTAAGCCTACCATCTACGTGCAAATTCTATTTCTACTAGGGCACTTAGCAGTATTCAAGTTGATAATTCACATATCATGTTCAAAACCAGGCCGTAGATACATACTGGACTTCAAGTTCATACATCACAGTAGCAGCACTGAAATTGGCATCATTGGACATATGAAGCCCAAGAATGACTGATAAACAAAACCACCTAGCAAACTGAAACATCCTTTAGTGGTTCTGAACAACCAAAAAACTTTATCTTGCACTTCTATTGTAGCAACATCTTGCTTATGGAGGAATTAGTCAGAGGTTATCATAAAGATGAAGGGCCTCCAAGATGTGCCATTAAAATAGACCTCATGAAGGCTTATGATTCAGTTGATTGGCCTTTTCTCTTTCTTTTTTTTTGGGTAATTAAACCATTTTATAAAGCAAACCAACTAAAAACCACGGGAAAGACTCAGCATTAAAAAAAGGAGAACCAGGCACAACCTAACAACCACCTATATGCCCAGAAAAAATACAAAATAAAGCACCAAGACTTCACATTTGATCAAAAAATCTAGAGCTAAGACACCATGTCCGAGCTACCAAACGAGTAGCATCACAAGGCTTCACACCTCGCCATGAACACAAGCAAGCTCTAATCTCTTCAATGATCAGAGTACTCAGACTCAAAGTAGAGGCCCCTTGCCCCTGAAAAATCCTCTTGTTCCTCTCTCTCCAAATCCAGTAAATGGAGGCAGCCAAAGAAAGTTTGTACACTGTGCTTAAGCACGAATTGCCAGCTCTATGATTGACAGCCCAAGCCATCTCGTCAGCAAGAGTAGCACTCTGTCTAAATATATTGTTCGTTTGTAAGAGTGTATCCCACACTGCACTAGAATATGCACAAGCAAAAAACAAGTGTTCATGTGATTCGTTTTCAACCTGACAGAGCACACAAATTTGATCACCAACCACTCCCCAGCTATAAAGTCTATCTTTAGTGGAAAGTCTGCCCAGAAACGCCAGCCACTCAATAAAAGCCCAACATGGCACATGGTGTGAGAACCAAACACACTTAGCCCATGGGACCAAAGGGAAAACTTGCCTCATTCCCTGCCATGCTGATTTTGAACTATATACTCCAGATTTACACAAACTGGCCTTTTCTCTTTGAAGTCATGAGGGTTATGAACTTTCCTTCCAAATATATTCAGTAGATCAAACAATGCATTACTACTACCCAGTATTCTGTTATAATCAATGGTTGCTCTGAAGGTTATTTCAAGGGTTGTAGAGGTTTGAGACAGGGGGATCCCAGCACCCCCTACCTTTTCCTAATTGTTATGGAAGCTTTCTCATCCTTGTTGCATCTCAGGGTGGAACAGGGGCTATTCAGTTACCACCCTAAATGTAGAGAGCTACAGATTTGCCACCTTGCTTTTGCTGATGACCTCTTCATAATGTGTGAGCCAAATGTGCCTTCTTTTACAATTATTAAGGACCTGCTAAATGAGTTCCACCCCTTTTCTGGGTTGAAACCTAACATGGCGAAGAGCTCAATTTTCTATGCTGGTGTGGATATACAATTGAAAGAGGAGTTGGGTCTTATTCTTCCAATTCCTGAAGCAAATCTGCCTGTTAGATATCTTGGCGTTCCACTCATTTCTGCTAGATTGAGATCTACTGATTGTACTGTGTTGAAGGAGAAGATTCTGAGAAGAATTCATGGTTGGTCTACCAAAAAACTCTCCTATGCTGGTAGGGCACAGTTGATTCAATCTGTTCTATTCACAATTCAAGTCTATTGGTCTTCAATTTTCATTCTCCCAAGCAAAGTTGTCAAAGAAATTGAATCCTCTTTGATGGCTTTTCTCTGGTCTGGACCTGATATGAGACATACTAGGGCTAAGGTAAAGTGGGATCATATTTGTAGGCCTAAGGTGGAAGGTGGTCTTGGTTTTAGAAAGGTTAAAGAATGGAATAAGGCTACCATGCTAAGGCACTTCTGGGCCCTTTGTAAGAAGGCTGATTCCCTATGGGTTAAGTGGGTGCATACGTATATTATTAAGAATCAGAGTTTGTGGCATATGGATACCCCTAGCGATTCATCTTGGACTATAAGGAAGATCTTTGGAATGAAGAGTCTTGGCCAACCTTTAATCCAATATAGAGTAGGTAATGGTCAGTCTACATTCCTATGGTTTCACAACTGGCATCCTTTAGGGCCATTATACAAAAGGTTTGGAGAAGAAGTGGTTTACAATCTTGGTGCTTCCCTAAATGCTATAGTATCTTCTATAATTCATCAAGGACAATGGAAACGGCCAAGATCCAGAAAGAGAATCACTCAATCTATTATCCACCAAACTCCTGCAACCTTGCATCCTGATTGTACTACTGAGGATTTGGTGGTTTGGCTTCCCAGCTCTAATGGTTTTTATTCAGCTAGGTCTGCTTGGGAGGCTGAGGACAAAATTCCCTATTCAGCCTTGGACAAAAGTCATTTGGTTCACCAAGAATGCTCCAAGGTTGGTTTTCATAATTTGGCTAGCTGCTCAAGAGAAATTGAGTACTATGGACAGATTACACTTTTGGGAGATGGCTGTGGATGGGACCTGCTCTTTATGTGGCTGCGAGAAGGAAACCCATAAGCATTTATTCTTTGAGTGCTCTTATTCAGCAACTGTGTGGTCTGCCGTGTGGCGTAAGTCTTCTTCTGCTCGAGTGCCAACTGCCATGGGAGCTTTGCTGGAATGGTTTGTCCAATCTGTAAAAGGGGATGGCTTCAAGAGCAGAATTATGAAATGTTCCTTGGCTGCTACTGTTTATTTCATTTGGAAGGAACGAAATCTGCGTGTATTTCAACAGAAAGCTGTGACTAGCGATCAGGTTGTGCTGACTATCCTGAACTCCATAAGGGACCTCCTTAGTTCCATGAGAAGGGTTAGGGCATCGCTGGAGAATAAAGGGTTATGTGTTACCTGGGGGCTTGCTGAACATTTCATCCTTAAGCAGTAGGTTGTGATGGTGTGTTGTTCGGTACTCTTCGCTGCTCTTTGATTGTAGCTTCTTTATGTTGAACGCTACTAATAGGTTTACTATTGCATAGATTTTTTTTCTTCTCATTCTTTGTAATTCTCCTGTGAAAGGAGTATAGTTGTACAGTCGGGAGAGTCTCCTTGACTTGGTTTGTTTTGGTTGGGGCTTTTTCAATGGAATCGTACTTATCCAAAAAAAAAAAAAAAAAATCTAAGATGAAATCTTTCTTATAAACAGCAGAACTGCAGAAGAGTAACTTCAGCTTCGAACAATGAACACTGTTCTCCAAAAATCTCTTTGATACACTATAATATAATAGGCAGCTGTTGATCCTCACAGAAGAAAAATTCAATCAATTTGGCAAATAACACTTGCATGTAATCATGTTTCTGGACAGAATTAATAAGCTTGATTAAGCATTTCGGAAATGGTAGACAGGGTAATATGCCTAAATGGGAGGTGGTAGTAAAAAAGGATATGAATCTATTAGAAATTTAGAATAGTTCTGTGTAGCGACTCCGACACTAATTGATTGGGACAAAAGGATTGGTTTGGTTTGTTGGGTTTATTAACCAATTTGGTTGATCACTACCTAAATTCTGCCTCAGTGTTGCTGAAGGACTTCAAGTTCATTATGGTAGAAAAGATCACAAGGCCATGTGACAGCATTGAAAAAATAGAGACTGTAATTTGAGCCAACTGGCTTCCAATTTTGTCCTCATATTTGACACTGCTTTATTGGCCTATGAACCTGTAAACAATGGCACTACTTAGGTACAAATGCAATTTATGCATACATGCCAATCAAACGTTTATCTAACCTGTAAACAAGTTACACTATCCTGAAATATATTGCTCTGTAGTATTATGACCTGCAAACAGCTATCCAAGATTAACAACTTTTCGCCAAGTTACACTCAAAGTCCTCGTTCACCAAATAAAAAATAACTCTCCAAATGTCTGTAATAATGCATAACCCTGTTTATCACATTCAAATGTTAGCCTTCACAAATGACGAGAAATTCTTAATCCAATCTTCATATCGACAATAACACTTGCAAGTGATAGATAAAAAAAAATAAGAAAGAAAAAAAGGCCCCAACTAACAGAAATATTAAATACGTGTTTCAAAATAAGTTACCCAATCATCAATTGAGCAAGTGAACTTCATGTAATAACTCAGACAATGATAAATGATAAGAGAGACGAGTACTTGTTCACAAATGATAACACCATCTCTTTCCGTTCATCTTTTGACACCCTTTTCCGACCCTTCTGCACTTTTGAAGCATCATCAGAAGGAACAGAGGCAGCAAAGGACCGTCCACGCCACTGACCATTTGACCATCCACGCCAATGACCATTTGACCGTCGCAAAAGACTCGACATCTCCGTAAACACTGTCACACAAAAAAAAAAAAACCCCAATGGGATGTATAAGATTCTAAATAACGCGTACAACTTCCAAATGATATTTATTCATAAACATGATTTCCAAGAATTCGAATGGAATTTTTTTTTTTTTTTTTTGGGTACGTCGGAAATCCATTCGAATGTAAGCTTAAAGTAGAGCAAATATGAAATGAGATATCAACTTTGAACGCATATCTTAATCCATTTCTAAACTGTTTAGACTATAAAATAGCTTACGCAGGGATTCAAATATCACTATCCTCGAGAGAAGAGAGGGAGAATAGCCGAATAGGTAACACCAAGAAGAAGAAAGGGCGAGAGAGAGAGAGAGAGAGTGGTGTACCGACCGGTGTCTCCAACGAAGCAGCAACTGTGGCTTGAGATCTGATTTCAAACGATCAAACATAGTCCTAAGGTTTTCGTGTTTGTGTTAGCTGCTGAGCCTTTATTCTTCTTTTAATGACTTGGGCCATTTAAATGGGCTTGGCCCAGCATGGCAGCATCTTTATTATTATATAGTCTTGGACCAAAACTTACTTGAAGGCTTTGCATTTCTCAATTAATGGGCCATAAAGACATTGATTCAAAACTAATGTTATCTACAAAAAATGAAAAATATATGGGAGGTATTAAAAATAAAAATAAAAATATGGTATCATTTAAAAATATATATTAAATAAAATATACATAGGCGCTCCCAAACTTAAGAGCTTCTGCGTATCTCCGCTCTCCTGCTCTCGTTCATGCTCCCGCTCCCACCCCCGCTTCATGCAACTTAAGTTTGAACACTGGGCGAAATTTACCATTTTTTTCATATTGAGGAAGCATTTGATTTGACTTAGGACCATGTTTGATAAGTGTGTTAGGTATTGGGATAGGATTGCTAATCCTAAGGATCTCCTGACTCTTTGTTTGATTGCCAAAAAATGAAGGGGATTAACAAAAGGATGGGATTGGTAATCCCCCTATTTTGCAGGATTACTAATACCCTGGGGTACCAGGTATTAGGAATCCTTTCCCAAGCTCTCTCTTGCAAAATGACCACCTTGCCCATGGTATTTTAACTTAATACTAATAATAACCTCCATTGCACAGGGTTATAGTGCACCAAAACTGTGTCATTTTGGGGTGCAAGGGTAGTAAAAAAAGGCTGCAAGGCCCGGTTTGGTGAAAAGCCAAGGAAAAAAATTAAGTACTCTAATTTTTAATTCGTTTGAACTAGTGCGACGATCTTATTTTTCTAATCATTTTATTCTAAAGGATCATAATTAATTTTTGATTCTAAGGCTCTCGTTAGTTGGCCCTAAGAAAGTCGTAGAATCAAATATCTCTTAGGGCCCTATAATCAAAAATTAATTATGACCCTTTAAGATAAAATTATCAGAGAAATAAGATTTTCGCATCGGTTCAAACGGATTGAAATTTAAAGCATTTAACTTTTTAACCATATTTTTTAGGAGTAATATATAAACTGTCTAAACATAGTTGAAAAATTAAGTGCTCTAATTTTTAATCCGTTTGAACCAATGCGAAGATCTTATTTTTTTTATCATTTTATCCTAAATGATCATAATTAATTTTTGACTCTAGGGCTCTCGATAGTTAACCCTAAGAGATATTTGGTTCTACGACTTTCTTAGGACTAACTAACGAAAGCTCTAGAGTCAAAAATTAACTATGATCATTTACGATAAAATGATCAGAAAAATAAAATTTTCGCATTGGTTCAACCAGATTGAAAATTAGAGTACTTAATTTTTTTGCTCAACTTTCCACCAAATCTGGAAATTGATTGGATGAAAAAAAAAATTCAAATTGTCCAAACATTGCAAATTCGTGAGTGGGTCTTCCATGCGAGAAATTTTTGAGGTGTCGGGTGGGTACCACGTCATCCGACTGATGTGGTGCTGAGCACCCACATCTGGGCCGTCCAAAAGTGTGTTTCATGGTCCAGATTAAAACACTCTCTCTCCTCTCACCCCATTACTCTCTCTCCAAATCCGAGCCGTCCCTAAAGAAGAAATTTTGCTCAAGGAAAAACATTGGAAAATCCATAACATCCCCCAACCAAGCTCCACATGCTCATCCCTCAACCAAGCTCCACATGCTTCACTTTTTACATTTTTGTCCATGTTGTTTTCGTCGAACTTAGTTTCCACTAGGCTTTCACCTTCCATGGAATTGATTGGCTCTACAGACATAGGAAAATGGCATCTACTTGGCATTTGACCTGTAGCTTACAATGGGGAAATCTTTACAGGCATACTATGTTGAGAAAACAATTCATGCTATTGAAGATCTGAACCTAACTTAGCTTCAAAAGAAAAACAGCCTGAGGCATTTGGATGGTCATATCCTTGATCACATCCAAAGAAAGTTTTAAATACTGTAACAATGCAATGATCACGTCCTTCAATCCATACACCCTAAACAACCATATTTGAATCATGGAAAGAACATAGTCAAATCTATGCAGAATTCAATAGGTACCGTAAACCCCACGTCCCAATAGTTGCTATTTCACATCCTTCTTTGTTTTTTTCTCTTTTTATGAGGCAGTTAGGGCTAGTAATTGCTAAATGACCTTCCCTGTAAGGTCACCATGGCACATCAGCTTTTCAGATCCAACCATTATGGTATTATACACCAATCACCAAATAAGAAACACACTATTTTACCCAAAAGTTTAAGTCCATCAAAATCAAATGCGCTCAAACCATCTCATCCATTATTGCAAACGTGCCTTGGATATAAGTGTCCTTAACCTCCATCAAATGGGGAGGGGGTGGGTGGGCATGCTCGACACTACCTAGGTACTCTCATTCATGATTAGAGATATCTCTTCCGGGAATTTGGGTTGACAACAATAAAATATTTGTTTCGTCAAGCAAATCGATGAGCACATGCGCAAGTGAACGTCGTCATTAGACATGCGGAGACCTTTTATTCGGTTAGTAGTACGCCTACTTGTATTATTAGTTCTTTCCTTTCGTATGATGCTAAAAGGGCTGTTTATCACATCGAAAAAAAAACCCGAGGTCGTAATGTACCCACAACCAAAAGGAATCACAAACTGAGGTTTCAAAGAAAGGACTGACAACCTCGTTTACAGTGGGAAGAAGGCTAGAAAGCCATCGCTTCAGGTCCCAAAAAAATGCTGAAAGGAAGGGGCCCTAAATATAGTATTATTATTTACTAAACAACGAAACAATATGTTTAAACATCTCAATTAGCCCTGGAAAATAATACGAGAGAGAGAGAGAGAGAGTGAGAGAGACACCTCGTTTCATCATCTCCGGAGCTACTAAGCTTGGTTCGATCTGGATCGAGGTTTTGTGTAGTTTTCTAATTTTGTGATCGATTAGTATTTTAGGATGGAAACATATGCTTTTTTCTCGATTTACAAATTTTAGCCATCAAACTTATGTAACATAACGGTTTTACCCCAATGAAACCATTATTTTAGCCATCGAACTTATGTAACATAACGGTTTTACCCCAATGAAACCATTCGAAATTTTATCGTGGCTTAATTACATATTGCCCCTTAAAACTATTATATATTTTCAAATTACCCTCTAAGTTGTATAAACCTTTCAACTTGGGCCCTTATTAATGGTTTTCAAATGTTCGTTTTTTTTTTTTTTTTGGTAAATTAGCTTGAAATAGAAAAGGGACTAACCAAATATAAAGCCTACAAGGGGCATACCACAAGAAAAAAGAAAAGAAAAGGGAAAAACTTAGGCCAAGAGACTACAATTATAATCACTAGAAAAGTCGGGCACTAACAATTGATTCCAAAACCTCTAAGAGGGAGAGAAATTGAAAATTGTGGTAATGATACAGCAATACTTCACTTCTTCACATAGATTTGCATTGGAAGCATATGCAGCAAGTGGCAAAATAAATGCATGAAAGAGGACACCCTCTGCCTTCCACAAAACCGAGCTAGCAGTAGTACTAGCCAATTGAACCAAAAAAACGAGAAGCCCTCATTCTTTTTTTATGACTACATGTCCAAAACCATACAAAATGGCCCACATCTTCCTATGCCAAGCCAGCTTTGCACCGGACGCTTGATACCAAAACTAAATTAGAAATTAAGAATGATATACAAAACGAGCTTATAAACATGACGAGAATGTCAAAAATGATATGCTTATTAACTTGTGTATCTGTCAATTCAATCGTAGTTTACAATTATAGCTTCCCATAAGGTACTCAATCTTCATCTATTTTGTTTACATAAAGATCTATTTGGCATATTAAGGATATGGAGAGGTGTTAATGGGAATAAAATCGAGAAAGATCAATGGACGAGATTGAGTGGAAGAATGCTAAACAAGACTTTGACTCCAAACTACGAGGAAGACTCTTAGAGAAAAATAAAAGACAACTAAACTCACAGAAATGATAGAAAGACTTGTCGATCAAAAAAATTGATAGAAAAACTCATAAAATAAATAAAAACAAATAGACTTTTTGACTAGAAGTTAAAAAGCATTTCAGCATAATAATAATACATTATTTTTCATAAGCATTAATATGCTCTTGCATCATTCTTCCTTTCTTCGAAAAAATTCGTCCTCAAGTTTTGCTCTTTTTTGCCACAACACGGTGGAGGCATTTCTTCTTTTTCTTGGGTGGAACAAATTCTTTTGTGAGAAATGAAGTTTTCTCCGACTTCATTTTCTCCACGTTTGAAAATAACTAGATTGGTTCGCCTTCCATCTTCAACTCGTACACATTCTCTTGTCTGCGACAAATAATATTTTTGTCTCATTGCCACGGACATCCCGACAAAACATGGCACGAGTCAATTGGCAAAACATCACACCAAATCTTGTCCCAATACTTGTTTCCAATTGAAAACTCCACAAGACGTCTCCGAGTTACAAAAGTTCTTGAACGTTGAGTCACCCACCGCAAGTGATAAGGCCTAGCAAGATTTTCAGTCGGCAAATTCAAAAATGAAACCAAATGCTCAGAAATATGATTACCTGAATCAATGACAAATAGGCTTTCAAACGCTCAAATGTTACCATAAGTCTCAAAGAGTTTGGTGCATTGTTCAAGGATGGTTTCATTTATCCAGTTCGAATTTTCAGTCCTGCGTTTCTTTGAAACCAAAGTTGGACTTGAGGGAAAAACTTGCGGGGTACGTGTTCTAAACAGTCAACAATGTTGGCTCTTCCAATCCACTATCCTCTTCTTTATCGTAGATAAGAGGTTTAGACCAATGAATCGTGGCTGCCATCACAGTTTTGCAACTTTTTTCATTAGTAAAAATATTTTCAACTTCATCCTTTGGTGCAAGCATGCATGACACGCTAAATCACAAGGCTTTCAGCATCACAATTTGGTCGCACTGCACTTCAAAAAGACTCTTTTGGGTTCTTCATCATAAGTTGGTCTTTGTTCTTTATCTTTATCTTTCTCTTCCACAAGATTCAATTCAGCTTTCTTTTTAGAACATTCATAAGATCTATGCCCAGGTTCGCCACATTGTAAACACTTGTTGGAGCCGAAAATACCCTTTCCGGGATCTTTGTTTCCTCCCCCTTGTGGTTCTGGACTTTCAAAACTCGGTGCAGCAACCTCCTTGGCCTTGTCCTTCACATTCCTTGAACTTTCAGCTTTCAATAGAAATTCCATTTCAATTTCTCCTCTTCCTTGAGGGCCATTTGATAAGCCTCCTTAGTAAGATATTGCATAATGAGTTCTCCTTTGAGATTAGACCTCAACCCACTAACATACCTAGCCACAAGTTGGCCGTCACTTTCATGCAGATTAACGCAACTCATGAGTTGGTAAAATTGCATTGTATGATCTGCTACAGATTGGTCAAGTTGTGGGGGGCAATTGATTAAGCTTCTGATAGAGAGTTTGAGAATAATTCAAGGGCAAGAACTTCTTGTCAGGCATCATACTCTTCGTTACAAAAAATAGTCCGTCCACTCCCTTGACTTAGAGCTGTATGGGCAGGAATTCTTTGGAGGAGTTCATTCATCATTTGTGTGAAGAGCTTGATTAGATTCCCTCAACTCATTAAGTTTTGCCTCAACATTAGCATCTTTGTTGTTCTTTTGATGGCGTAGATGTAGAGACCCGTATTTAATTTATTTAATTTTAATGTTTATAATTGAGAAAAATAGGAAGTGTGATGTATTTATGTGATTTGGGGCTAAAGTGATAGAATTGATTGTGAAAGGGTGCAAGTGTAATTGACATATTTATGGGTATATATAGGAGGGTGAGAGAGTAGAGAATTATTCACTACTAGAAAATTTCCGATAGGTGACGAAAAAGGTGGTGACGAAATTTACTATTTTACTATAGATGACGAAACAACAAAATTTTCGTCATCAAAAGTCACTATAGGTGACGAAAAATTTATTTTTCGTCATCAAAAGTGACTTTCGGAGACAACCTATAGGTGACGATTGAAATAGTAAATTTCGTCACCTATAGCTTGTCTCCAAAAGTCACTTTTGGTGACAAAAATAAATTTTTCGTCACCTATAGTAACTTTTGGTGACGAAATTTTTTCTGTTTCGTCAGCTATAGTAAAATAGTAAATTTCGTCACCACTTCTTTCATCACCTATTGAAAATTTTCTAGTAGTGATTTTCTTTCATCTCCCTCTCCCGACTCTTCCTCTCTCTCTCTCAGCTCTCTCCGTCTCTCTTGCTCTCTCTCCAAATTTCACTCAACACCCATACCAATCAACCTCCATTTCATCTTCTACTCAAGGTTTTGAGCTTACTCTTCATCGGTTGGGGCTCGATGTGGTGTATTCCGGTCGAAATCGAAGTACTCGGAAAGCTAGGGCTTGAAATTCGTGGGTTTCGTTCTTCAGCCTTGAGGTAGGGATTCTACCTCTCAATATATGTGATGGACATGTTTTCTAGCCTTGAAATCGTGTCTATGGTTGTTGTTGTTGTAGTTGGAATCCTTGAAATCTGCAGAAAATCTGCTCGAGCAGGCATCTGTATCGATACTACTCTGGTCAGTATCGATACCAGAATCTCTGAAATGTTTTAAGGCACTGTTGTATCGATACTAGTTTGGCTAGCATCTATACAACGGGGCTTAAGGACAGACTTTGCTGTTTTGTTCCAAATTTCATTGTTTTGACCCCCGATCATTTCTAACTTGTTTTAAACATCACCAAATCATCCCATAACATGATTAATCATGCCCGTTGAGTTCGTGGAGTATCTTTGCATCCCTCGCCCCTTGTTTGGTATAATTTGACGTTGATTTCCATGTGGACTTTGATTGAATTGGAATGACACATAACGAGGATATGATACGCTCGAACACTTGTTGACACAACGAATACATTCAGGACCTATCGACGGGTAGGTGTCTGGCAGGAGGTATCGAGATCTTTTAACCTGCCCAGCAGGAGCAAAAGCTCATATTGATTACATTCAGAACCTACCGATGGGTATGGTGCCTAGCAGGGGGTATCAGGATCCCTTAATTGGCCCGGCAGGAGCTTCGGCTCATGATACCTATGATGAAAAGACGTTGGACACATGAAAGATGAAAAGGTTCTAGTTTGAGTTGCATGACATTCATTAAGTTTTCGTTTGGAAATTGTTGAGCCAAAGTTATTGAATACCGTATAGTCTATGTTCTTCTTCCCATTTCGTGTTCTCTCCTGCATTTCTCTAGCATATAATATTAGCATAGAATTTCCTACTGGGCTAGTATAACTCAAACCTATTATCATTTTCAGTTACTATCTCAGAGCAGTAGCGTGCATGGTTGGAATGCTTGGATGTAGAATTATTTTTGAAAGCTAACATTGAGGAGTTACTTAGTCATCTTTGTAAATCTCTTTGGAAGATTTATCTGTAACTCTAATTGTAAATCTTTTGACTACGGAATTTTGTAACCCTTAACTCTTGGATATTCGATACTTATGTTAATTTGGGCCTTGGAGCTGAAGATGTAATCTTTTGGAAACTATTGGTTGTTGAAGTATAATTATGGAAATGAAAATGCATAACTCCTTTGGGGTATTGTACGGATGATTGTGAGGTTTTATTTATGGAAACCCTTTATATTGATGTTGAAAATTAAGGACGTGACAGTAGAGGCATGGTGAAATCTGGGATGGTTGGATGAATGGGGATGGAATATTATAAGTCAAGATAAAACTTGATCATCACGGTAAGAAATCTGCTTTGGTATCAATTTGATGCAGGCCAAAACCTGCGAGGTCAGGATAATCCCAGGATGCCACTCAACTAGGAGTAACGGATGTCACTCAATGCTACTAATCGCGGACGCCACTTGACACGACCAAGTCATACACTTGATTATAGGAGGAATTCTCATCAACAAGCAATAAATACTTGCAAATATTTTCATAAACTCAAACTCCCCTCATTTTATTCATGGTTAAAGCCTTAATAGATATCTTGGAACATCCCTCCAGAGTAAGAATAAAAGCAAAAGATTTTTACCTCTAAGTACAGAAAAGTGAAACTTAATTCCCATTAAAGAGAGATAGAATACTTAATTACCCCTAGGTCCACTTTTACAAAAATACATTAACCATTAATGGAAGTGTCACCCTAGGTTACCCTAAAATCTTAGGGTACCCTAGGATTTTAGGGTTTTGGATAGCTTAGGGTTTAGGTTTAGGTGCTTTCATAGAGCCCTAGGGTTTAGATTTAGGCACTTTCATGTGAGTTTTAGGGTGTACTTTTCTATTATAGGGTTTTAACAGTTTAGGCACTTTCATAGAAGACCCTAAGGGGTTTAGGCATTTTTATAGAATACTTTAGGGTTTAGACAATTTCATAGGGTACCCTAAGGTTTAGACACTTTCAGGGTTTAGGATTTTAGGCATTTCACAAGGGTTCAGTGTTTCATTAATTAGAATAGACTTGGTGATAATTACTTTCTATTTTCTGAACCTAGAGGTAATTACATTTTCAATATTCTAAATACTCCCTTTGTCCCATAATGTTTGTCTAGTCCGCAAAACAATGACGTAAAAATAATACAATTTTTGCAAGAAAATTTAATTTTTTTTCAACAATTCACTAGATATCGATGGGTTCTTTTAATTTATGAAAAAAGTTTAGATTTGTTCTTGAAAGAAATACAATATTTTTTAGTCCTCGTTTTCCAAACCGGACAAACATTTTGAGACGGAGGTAGTAAATGCTAAACAAGACTTTGACTCCAAATTACTAGAAAAAATCCTAGAGAACATAAAAGACAACTAGACTCATGAAAAATGATATAAAGACTCATAAAAGAAATAAAAACAAATAGAATTTGTGACTAGAAGCTAGAAAAACACTTCAGCATAATAATAATACGTTATTTCTCATAACCATTAATATGCTTCTGCATCACAAAATAAATTTACTTTAGGCAGCTGATAATGCCAAAACTGAAATTGTTGTAACCAAAACTCTATTATTTCTTACTTTTACAATTACTTTTGTGCCCTTATTACATCAGGAACTTTTCATCTTCCTTTATTACAGAACAAGCCCCTCAATCTCTTTTGACAGCAAAACAAGAGTATAATTCCAAAATTTAAGAGTAACAAAACTTCTAGAATTCAAGAGTAACAAAACAAAGCTTACAAAGTAAGAGTAACAAACATAATTTCTAAAAGAAGAAAATAGAAAATGAAAGCTTCTGAAGGTAAACAAAACAGAATTGCATAACAAACAGAAGCAAGAGTAACAAAGCTTCCAAAGGCCAACAAACAAATTCAAGTTCACATCATATCCATAATTCATCATCAATTCAAAAAAGTTCCAAAATGAAATTACAACCTACAAAAAATGTTACGACGAAAAGTTCTAAAATTCCAAAAAGTGCCACTTCCAAAAAAAAGTTCCAGAATTCTTCATCACTTGGAGAACTTGGAAGAGAAGCCTTCATTACTATCTACAAGAAAATTAAAAAAATCATGAAATAGAGGTATCAAAATTACGACAAGAACAATCAAATTTTTTTTCACGTCAAGGCATCCATCCAACCAAAAGCACTCCGTTGAAATAGGAATTATATCCATGTTGTCAGCCACACCATATGGTGAGGCATGGTACTTCCCTCATATGTTGGCATGGTACTTCCCTCATATGTTGTATCAACTCCAGAACTTGGCCCCAATTTACCTTGGCATGTTCAACTATTATGACCCGTGGCTTTGCAAATGCTACATTTTTGTGGTGCATTAGTGATCTCAAATTTTGAAGAGTTCCGTCTAGTAGAAGTTGATGTTTTTCCTTTTTTTCACGCTGATGGATGTCCCTTGTGAACTTGAATAGCTGGCTCAAAAATCAATGGAAGTGATGGATTTATAACTTGAGAAATTCTCTCTTGAGCTCGTTCCCTTTGAGCAGCTCCATTTTCAGCTTGTTCACAATTAGACAAAAAGAAAGATCTTACATCAATCCTCCATTGTGAGTGTATTGTATCAAGAGTTAATATCTTGCCTTTCTAGTCAATCATCTTATGTGCACAAGGAAGACCCATGCTTGCCACGAAGTGTCCCGTACATATCGATTGCATTGTGCCATGTCTCTTCATTTTGTATTGTTTAAATAGCTCTTTCATAGCGATTGTCGACACAAGAGAAACTAGTTTCTTAAAGAAACAAATATTGGATTGATGAATTATCCAGATCCTCTAGCTTAAGAGTTGTGTCTTTATCTCATTAAACTCATTTTCAATTGCCAGGCATATCTTATTCTTCACTTCTTGGAGATCACTAGTTGAAACTTCGCATGTATTTTTTCAATTTTGAATGTGCACCTTCTACCCTAGAAGAGGCCTAGTTTCCAAAGTGAAGGCAATTATCAACCCATGCCTTGACAAACCTCTCCTTGAATGGAAACCATGTCCTTCAAATGTAGGATATTACTTCTTCCTTCTCTTTGTACAGTAGCTCAAACAAATTTCAAGCTTCCTCAAACTCTTCTTCATTTCGAGAGTTAACCACTTGATTCCTAATAGATAAAAATGTGCTTCAATCTTCTTGACTTTGACTTTCAAAGCGAGGCTTGCAATTTGCCAAAATATTTTTTTCAGTATGCCACACACACAAGATTAGTAGTTGTAGGAACGACAACTTTTATAGCATTCATCAAGGCCAATTCCCTATCAGACACAATGATAAAAGATTGGCAAGAAGGACCAAAAGGTTACTAAACATTCGTAAAAGCCAATGCATAATCATCTTCTCCTTCTTTCTCCAAAAATGCAAAACAAGAGTATAATGTAATGTTGAAACTTGAAACCCAATATTGTCAAGTAGAGGCATCTTGTATCGGTTGGTCTTATAAGTGCAATCCATTATGAAAATAGTGTTGTAGCTCTTTGTCAATGTAATTGAGTGAGGATGCGCCAAAAATAGATGTGTCAAATGACCATTTTCATCATATGCAACATTAAAAGTAAAATCACATTGACAAAGCTCTTCAAACAACGCTTGGATCATAGTTCAACCTACCATATTCTCCTTTCGAAGCTTGTTCTTCATTTGAAGAGCTTGGATCATAGTTCAACCAGCCATATTCTCCTTTCGAAGCTTGTTCTTCATATTGTAGATTGTTCTTGACACAACTTGAAGTTTTTGATTATTTAGTCTAAGCAAAGAAAGAATTTGGCGTGGAGGGACTCACGATCTCGTCATTTGTGGGATGGTTGTGATTAGGGGTGAGCAAAAAACCCGTTAAACCGCGAATCCAGTCCAAACCAATCCAAACCTAAAGGTTTCATTCAGGTTTTTAGTAGTATGGTTTGCTCATAGTTTAAAAAAATTAGAAACCGCGTTATATGGTTTGGCTTGTAGATTCACATTCACGGTTATGGTTCCAAACTGATCCAAACTATATATACACAAATATATATAATTCAATTATGATTCACCAAATAAATATGGGAGCCTTAGTCAACTACTTTTCCAATTATTGATCCTATTAAATTCACCGCAATATTTAGTTTTCCTTCTTTGCCAAGATAATTTAGATTAAACTTCTATATATCGCAACTCATTCCTAATTTCCCATGATTATTAATTTATCATACACAAAAAGCACATAGGATCACCAGATTAGTCAACTAACACTGCCCAATTCCTAAATTTCTCTAAATTATATTCCTATAATTCCTTTACTACCAAGACTTGAGGCAATTGTGGTATTCCACTCTTAATTAGTTGGTTGATGTTAATGTGTTTTGATAATTTGAATGAAATTGATTTTAATATAAATTTTCTTTTATTTTATCATTGTATTTAAGTACTTTAAATGTTTTTTGAAAATGAAAGCTTAATTCAAAATAAACCATGGTTTAAAATCAAAACCGAACCGTACTTTAATGATTTGGATTGGTTTGGTTCTATGCCTTTTATGGGTTGGTTTGGTTCTCTGAATTCATAATCCGTAAGTATTGATTTGGTTCTTGGTTTACTATAAAACCGAACCAATCCGAACCATGTTCACCCCTAGTCGTGATCTCTTCCTTCAACAAATGGTGGTAAGAAGGATGTCCAGCCATGTCACTATAAGGTTCATGATGTATGAGCAATTTTTCACTTCAAACACCCAAAATTCATCATCTTGTCTCTTACTTCGAATTTCAAAATGACAGTTTATGAGGCGAGTTGCCGTTTTTCTTTGTCAACACTCCATGGGGACATGCCACTTATTTCGATAACAAGCACTTTTGTCACGCCCTCGATTTAGAACATAATATTAATAGATTTTAATAAATAAACTTTCATCTTTCTCCATAAATATGAACTCATACATGACATGCCAAATCCCTCCATAACACAAATATCCTTTTCAAAATTGCATCTCAGTAGGTTACAACTCAATATTTCATAAGTGTTGGAATCAAAAGACTTATACATAAGTTACATTTTTCATCTTCGAAACATAATTCAATAAATGATAAAGGAAGCTCTCTCTAAATATGCTTTCAAACACTTCCGGTAATGCACCCCGGCACTCTATACACCTTGACTTGTACTTGAAAATGAAGGGTTGAGCATACACTTGCCCATAAGCCTCATCATTTAGCCCGAAGGCCCACGGCCCACCTAGCCCATCGAGCTTTTACCCGGCTCAGGCCCGTGAAACAGGCGGGCTAGCCCAGCCCATAGTTTGTAATGGGCGGGCTCGGGCCAATAAATTTTTAGGTAGCTCGCCTATGGTACCCGCCCAAAAGCCCGTGGTACGTTTCTACCTTTCTGGTTTTGCCGAGGCCCAAGTCGCCGATAAGCTCGTTGGAATTTCTAACGGCTATTTATGGTCCAACACACTTGATGTACTTGGGCTGCAACACACAGGATTAAATCCTAAATCCAACCCTAGCTATAAATACTCTTTTTCTGCTGCTGAGATCATGTCAAAAACACATATGCAATCTCCCACCTCTCAATCTCTCCGCTCATTTGCAATCTCTGGCCTCCACAGTCCTCTCCGGCTCTCCTCTTCCTTTCATTCTCTCACATGCAAACAACGAACAAAGATCATCTCTCTTCTCTCCAATCTCCACTAGACAACCACAGTCCGATCTCAACCATAGTCCGACGAGCTCTACGAGACGAGAGCGACCATGTCTCCGATCTCCGCCTCTCCACCTCTCCACCGCCCTGTCTGACAACCTCCGCCTCTCTACCGCCCTGTCCAATCTCAACCACTATAACAGATTTTTTTTTCTTTCAATTTTATTTACATTTTCATAGTTATTAGTTGTTATTTACTTGTTATTTAGTCTTTTTTATTTAGTATGGCTAGTCATCAAATTCCCGTGAACCTAGAGGAAGAAAATGAGATACTTGGAATTGAATCTATAGAATCACCAACATCTCCCACTTTTTCTACTCTACCCAGTTCATCTTCTGCAAATCCTAAAGAAAAATCTGAAATGTGGAAGTTTTTTAAACGTGAAAAAATTATTGTTGATGGTGTTACATTGGATAAAGCCAAACATTATTTATGTGGTAAATTTTGTTTGTTGGTAATACAAACGATGGAACTACTCATTTGAAAAGGCACCATCTATCTTGTCTTAAAAAATATGGAAATCAAGTAGACATTAGAACACAAATGCAATTAGGTAAAGACACTGAAGGAAAATTGGCATGTTTTAATTTTGACCAGTCAGTTGCTCGTCGAGAAGTCGTAGATTACATGGTTAGAGCATAATTTCCTTTTACTTTTGTTGAAAATCATGATTTTACCGGAATGGTACAAAGAGGTTTAAATCCCCAATATTGTGGTTTTTCTGCATCAACTGCTAAAGAGATGTTATGAAATATTTTAAGCAAAATCGTGATAGTTTGTTATCTTATTTTAAAAATTATAATGGAAAAATCTGTTTAACTTTTGATTTTTGGACTTCAAGATCTCATATGGGATTTTTATGCTTAACTTTACATTTTATAGATGAGCAATGGAGATTGAACAAAAAATAATATCTTTTAAAATGATTGAGACACCACACACTGGTCTTACTATTGCAAATGTTATTCATGAAGAATTGTTTGCATGGGGTATTTCTAAAAAGATATTTTCAATAACTTTAGATAACGCCACAAATAATGATGTAGCTGAAAATTCTTTAAAAGCATTGCTTGATGTTCCTGTTGGTTCAGTTCTACATGATGTATTTCATGTGTGTTGTTGTGCTCATATTTTAAATTTGGTTGTACAAGATGGTTTAAGTTTGCTAGTTTTTTCTGTTGAAAAAATAAAAAATATCATGCGCAATATTAATTCTTCTGTTCACAGGTATGAACTCTATTTGAAGTGCTTAAAACATTATGGTTTTAGGAAAAAGAATATTAATTTGGATATGCCTATTAGGTGGAATTCAACTTATGAACTTCTAAGACTTGCTGTTATATACAAAAAAGTTTTACATTATTTTACTTTGCAAATTCAAGGTGCTGCAAGAATTGAAACACCTACTGAACAAGATTGGCTTGTTGCTAAAGTTGTAAGAGATTTCTTTGAAGTTTTTGATAGTTCGACTAGAGTTTTTTTGTTGTGTTTATACTCCTATGGTACCTCGTGTTATTATTCAATTAGTTAACATTTGTCTAACTTTTCAAAAAAAAATTGTACTTGATCAATTTAAAGATGTATTAACTGTAATGAGATCAAAATTTGTTAAGTCTTTAAAATTTTATCACTTATTTTTTGTTTTGCTATTATCCTAGATCCTTGTTTGAAAATCGATGCATTGGAACAATAGTTGAGAGTACTTAATGACAATGAATTAGAAGTAGTTGATACTATGATTTTGGCAAGGACTAAATTAGCTAATTTATTTGAGCACTAAAAAACACAAGTGGGAGTTGTAGATAGGACACCAACAGTGCAGACCATGAGCCCGGCTACATCGGCAATTGGAGGGGGAGCAATGTCATTGCTTAAAGTTAGAAGAATGTCTCATACTTCTACTGCTAGTGGTGTTGAGTCCGAATTAACACGTTATCTTAACCAACCAGCTTTGGAAACTGATGATAATGAACCATTTGACATATTATCTTGGTGGAGATCACAAGAGTCTAGGAACCCCATACTCACTGTTATGGCTCGTGATATACTAACAATTCCGATTTCTACTATTGCATCCAAAGCTGCTTTTAGTGCAGGTGGTCGAGTAATTTCTGAAAAGAGGGGTGGTTTAAGCCTAGACACCGTGGAAGCATTGATTTGCTTAAAAGATTGGCAATTTGCAGAGTGGAGATTACAACAAGCTGAACAAGAAAGAGAACTTGTAGATTTATTGAGATCTCAAGATATCAAGACCGTCATTTGTTGCTGTTTAGTTGATGGATTTGAATGTACCTCTACCAAATGGAATTGAAGACCGAGGATATGAGTTTGCCTTGGTAGAGTTGGTCGTCCCTATAGTTGAAAAGTTTCAGCCTAATATGATTGTTATGGAATATGGACTTTGGCTAGTTTGGTGTTTCTAGACATTGGATATGTCTCATACTTTTGTATTTTTGTTGTTATACCTATTTCTGTATTTCTAGACTTTTGGATTGTATTTCTGGACATTGGACTTCTGTATTTTTGAACTTTTGGATTGTATTTCTGTTGTAGTAGATGTTATTCAATTCTGGATTGTATTTTTGTTGGAATTTTTATTTTTGATTAATAAAACAACAAATTTGTATTCCAGCTTTACTGTCCAAGAAAAGTTGTATTCCAGCCCGCCCAATTTTTGGCCCACCAGCCCGCCCGTTGGACTAGCCCGTGGGCTGGGCTTGGGCTTCAATTCATGGTAGGTAGCCCGGCCCGCCAAAAAGAAAAAGCCCGAGCGGCTCAGCTCGTGGGTGGGCTTGGGTAGTGACCCGGAGGGTTGGACCGGGCCGGCCCGATGATGACCCTTGCCTAGTAGGAAAATTCTCTACAAACTTTATGTGCAAATGAGATGACAAGTATATCCAAGAAATGAGAATTCAGATAATATAGAAACATACAATAAGGAACAACACCATTATGGAAACTAACGAACTTATACTTGACACTTGTATTTGACCCTTTAATATTAATCTAATCCCTTGTAGTTCAACGTCACATCTCACACCTATTCTTATTAAGACATCATCTATCGCATTCTCATTTCAACTACTTAGAAGCTTTCTAGGTTCTTAGATGACCATTTTCTCTTTCCTATTCCATTTCATTAACCAACTTCTCATTTGCTTAAACACATAATGCATAAGATATGGAAAAACATGACGCGAGTAATCATATGTTAATCAATACCACAATACAACACTAAAAAAGTCACACGCATACCCAAATTTATCTTTCAAACCATAGATTAACACTTATCACATCCTTTTTTATCGCATTTCCCTCTTCTTCTTTTTTGCCTAAATCCACTGATTACTTAATTACAATCTTGGAGTTTACGTTATTGGTCTAACATGCATATGCTAATAGAAAACTTTAAATAATGTATCACTGTTCAACCTATATCCACAACGCATTCAAGCCAACAATCTCCCAAATGGGGATTATTTCAAAATAAATCTAAAGTCGGCATGTAGACAACTACAAAAGTAATCACAATCAATCATGAGGAGCTACTTTCAATAAACTTATCCTCCAAAGGCACATCAATCACACGTAGATACGCATCCTATCGTTCTTATACAATGTGTCTCGTTCCACAACAATATATATATATATATATATATATATATATCGGGACGGTTCCGGGGACACCCAAAAAAATACCTAAAAAAGCACCTCATAGTTCCTGATCAAATTTTGATGATCCGAGCCACTCAATGTGATTAGAACATGATTTTAAGGGTACCCGTGAAAAATCAGCAAAAAAAATGAATGGGAAGAGCTTGATCCAAACAGTTTTGAACAGTTTTTTATTGAACGGTTCAAATAAAAACTACTCAAATCAAGCCTTTTTTGGTCCTTTTTTTTGCTAATTTCTCGCGGGCCCCTTTAAAATTACATTCTGCACACATTGAACGGTTCGGATCATAAAAATTTAATCGGGAATTATGAAATTGAGATTTGGAGTGTTTTTTTAGGTATTTTTTTGGATGTCCCTTGAACCGCCCTATATATATATATATATATATATATATAGAGAGAGAGAGAGAGAGAGAGAGAGAGAGAGAGATTCTAATGCGGACTTCCGCATTCAAGCAAAGTGCGGACCTCCCCTTTCCCGATCGAATTTCAATGATCCGAGTCGCTCAATGTGTTCAGAATATGATTTTAAGGGTACCCGCGAAAAATGAGCAAAAAAAAAAATCGGGAAGGGCTTCATCCGAGCAATTTTTGTTTAATTTTTATTGAACGGTTCAAATAAAAACTGCTCAAATCAAGCCCTTCCCGGTCATTTTTTGTTCGATTTCTCGCAGCTACCCTTAAAATTATGTTCTGAACACATTAAACGGCTCGGATCATCAAAATTCAATCAGAAAAGGGGAGAAATGGGGTGGTCCGCACTTTGCTTGGATGCGGAGGTCCGCATTAGAAGCTTACTGTATATATATATTATTGAAGTCAACTCTCTATATCATTTGTATATCCAATTCATATTCTGGGCATTCAGGACCCCGTGCGTTCAACTCACATTCCGGGCATTCAGGACCCCGTGCGTCCAATTTACATTCCGGACATTCAGGATCCCGTGCATTCAATTTACATTCTGGGCGTTCAAGACCCCGTGCATCCAATTTACATTCCGGGTACTTAGACCCTGTAGATCATTTCGTGTTCCACGCTAAGGTGTCATGAGCGAATGCTCCAGCGAGGTCAATGTGTCGCAAACGAATGTTAATGTATCCATTTTGCATTCTTTCTCAACCTCCTCTTCTTCCTATACCAATGATTTATATCTATTATTCTCATCTCATCATTAATCGCATTTTTTTTTTGATCAGCAATTCATTTCATTAAAAGCCTAAGAATAGGCAAATACAGCGAATCCATCCGAATACAATGAAGAGGGGACTACAACCAAACCATCCAAAAAAATACACATGAGATACAAGGATAAAAAAACCACTAATGCCTAGATTCTAAGCCGAGTCAAAGACTCACTACTCACCGCCTCTAAGGGTCAGGTCACGAGGAGCTAGCAATCTATCCATTCAGTCGCCTCGGGATAGTGCAACCCCCAAATCACAGAAGAACAATAACAAACCGATGGAAACAGACAAGAAATCAAGCAGACCGGAAACACAAACACCTTGGACTGACACCAATAAGCCGCTGGCCTACTCCGACCAAGGGATGACACCGTACGCCGACAAAGAGGCACAGACGGGACCTCAGACTAGAGTGAAGGAGATTAAATCTTCAGCAAGCCCCCGCTGCCATGCGAGGCTCCGGGCGTGGAGACCGAAATAGAAATCCACATGGGCTAGGATTCCTGTAACAGCCCTGATTTTTGGTTAGTAAAAAATTTCGTTAAATATTTGAATTTTATTTGAATTACTTATTTTTACTTTTAGTAATCCGTCGTAATTAGATTCCAACCGACTACTTGGAGGAACCGAGCAACCAAACTCACCTAGTTACTAGATAAACCTTTTGAACCTCTTGAACCATTTTGCCTTTACCCATTGGTCAATAGAAGTTAGGGTAATCTTTGTCCATTGGACAATAGGCCTCCTATTAAAAAATGTTGGTTAGTACATGGATATAGTATTATATATGTTTTAAACACATGTGCAAGTACATTTATTCTTTGTTTATTAGGGATTCTCCCACCCTTCTATTATCCTTTGGTTATTAACCACAAGGGGAATTATTACCCATTGGGTAATAGCCTTAATTTTTCAACAAGGTACAAGATTTTATTTAAGTAATCAAGATTTGGATTTCCATGTACTTTTATGCATTAAAATATTGGGGTATATCTAAACCCTAGATTTCCAAAGTACTTTATTGAATAAAATAGTACAAGTACTTTATTGTTATTTTAATGGGAGAATCCTAGCCTTTTATTTAATTGGGGTACTTGGTACCACTTCTATTGGGCATTTGTACACATGTATCAAAACCCTAGATTTGTTAGTACAACATCTATTTGTTTAATGGGGCATGTGCCTAATTAGATTATTTTAAGGGGATATTTGATTTTGTAAATCTAGTACCTTGGTACTTTTTACTTATTCTTTCTTGTTTATATATATATATATATATATATATATATATATATATATATATATATAGTTACTAGGGGAGAGAGAGAGAGAGAGGAAGAAGAAAAGAAGGAGATTTGGTTGTACCTTGACTTGATTCACCATGATCTTCTTACATCTTTCAAATCCTTGGGTGAATCTTCTTCCTAGCCAAACCTAACTCTCCATTGTACTTCTATGATTGTTTAAAACCAAATCTTGTACAAAATATCTTTCCCCTCCATCAAATCTTCCATAATCCAATCCTTGGTACAAATCCTAGCCATGCAAGCCTAGGGTTAGGCTTTGATCTTCCAAGATTGCATGACAAGTGTCAAAGATCGATATATGGAGAGAAAGAGAGGGGGCTGGCCTTGTAGAGAGAGAGGGAGCCAAAATTTTGGCTATAAATAGAGCCACCCTCATGCCATTCAACTCACACATTTCCATTCTTCAACTTCTCTCTCTAGAAATCCTTTGTTCTTGCTTTGTTCTTCTTGTTCTTGAGTTCTTCTTGTGTTTTTCAAGAAACTTATCCAAGACAGCCACTAAACCGCCACCCGACCACCCTCCGATCCAAAAAGCTTAAGTAGTTTAGTCAAGATTAGGTTTCGAGAGAGACCCTTCTCTTTCGAAGCTACCGGGAGCATTCCGTAGGAGGTTACTCCGTCCGATAGCCGACTTGCCTTTCGTAGTCGTCACTACCGCCAAGAAGAACGGTAGATTCTCCCTATCTACTACTCCTAATTATATGTAGTGCATCCTTACTTACTTATCTCGAAGTATTTGTATTTTTGATATTTAAGATGGTTATGAGTATGCATATATGAGTTGCTTGTATTACTTGTGGTGTGATAAAGCATAAGTGATTTCACTCCAAGGGCGTCCGTACATGTGGCGTTATGCTATAAGTGGTGATTGAGCATGATAAGTAGTATTGAGTTGGATGATCTTGTTAGAATGTTTCATGCTTACTTTTGTTCTACCGCGGAGTCTTTGCATGTAAACGAGACACGGGAACCGAGAAAGTAAAAACATAACACCTAGGGTGTGGATAATGATGAGATGTGTTTTGAAAACCCGCGATATGGTCGGACTTAGTAGCCCATCATGTGGATTGCGAAAACCACAATATGGCCGAACTTGGTAGCCCATTGTGTGGTGTGGGTTTTGTGTGCGTTCCAATGGGATCCCGAAATAGCGGAACCATTGTGAGGTTGTGTGCGTTCCCATGGGAACCCGGAGTAGCGGAACCATGGTGAGGTATGGCTTGGTTATCCGCGGTACGGAGCCAATACAATTGTGTGCCAATGGGAACCCGGCGCGGCGGAACCATTGTGAGGATACTCGGGAGACTGGCGCGGCGGAACCGAGGTTGGGTGTGTGGCTTGGTTATCCGCGGTACGGAGCTAATGCAATTGTGTGCCAATGGGAACCCGGCGCGGCGGAACCATTGTGAGGATACTCAGGAACCCGGCGCGGCGGAACCGAGGTTAGGTGTGTTAAACAAATGATTTTGAAAGATGGATTGGTATGTGAAAATGTTGACACGGTCTATGATGAGTCGCGTAGGAGAAACTCAAAAAATATTGGACACCAACGATAGTTGATTAACGAATATGGATGTGTCATTGTTAGCTGTGTATTCATGTATTATGTGGAAATCGATGATTGTATAACCTGTTGTTTGTAAGTTATGGGTTAGCGGGTATGAGATTGTTCTGCTGAGCTTTTGTAGCTCATGGTGTTACCTTTGGTGACCCTGACATATTATATCGGTGGCGACGCTGGTATAATGTGTCAGACCTTGTAAATGTTCAAGACGAACAGTTCATCGTGGAAGCTTTTGGAGCAGATGAGCTTGCTAGGATGGAAGAGCAAGCAGTATTAGGAACCCTAGTTTCCTTCCTTGTTGAATAAATGTACCCTTTACTTATGATGTATTTTATGATGTAATAATGAGCTAGACTCTCTTTATTATGTAATAAATGCCTCATTAACGTACCCAAAATTCGGGGCGTTACAATTCCGGTCACACGCAACCACGGTGGCCGATGCCTGCGAAACCTTATCTGCCTATTCAAGTCCCAGGGCTCTTCAAACTAGACGACACACTCAAGGCCCAAGCCCTGAGCCTTATACTAACACCGCCAAATCTTGATCAACAGCCGCAGTACCCACCATATCAGCGGGAGGAGGATGCCAACGAACTCTGACGACGGCCAAACCACTAACACAGCACCACCACCACCAAAAATCAAAAAAACCAGCAGCCGTTAACTAATTATTAACCCACCACCGACACCCACCGGATCTGAAAACCAGACCCGTACAAATACCGAGCTGGGGAGACCAGCTGGTATAACCTGAAAAAATCGAAAAAAGCAAGGAAAAAACCCAACCCCAACACCCTATTATTACCTCACCACCGGCCACTATTCATCAGATCTGAGAGGACGAGGCAGAATCCGGTCGAAAACAAGCCCACCGAAAGCTGGCCAAAAGCCAGAGCACTGGAAGCATGAATGCCTGGATCTCAATAGCCCACAGCCGAAACAGTCGAAAATAGATACACCAAGAAAATGGGGAGGAGAATGAGAGGCGATGGAGAGAGGGGAGGAGGGGGAGGCCTCCCTCCCCCAAAGCTGAAAACGATTAGGGCGAGTTCTTTTTAGAGAGAGAGAAAGAGGAGAGAGAGACCGGATTCTTTTCACTTCATCTCAAGTTCAATGGTATGGGTTCTCATCATTAATCTCGTTACCAATCAATTTATAACACTTTGATGTGTTAGCTAATCTTTCATAACCTCAATCTCATGTAATTAACTAGAAACGGATTCACATACCGATTTCTCTCAACCATCATTCATTATACTATGTGTGTTCATAACTCATTCCTACACTTGCCCTCAAATCAACGTAACCATTCACCGGGTGTTAAAGATGTACTATGAGAACTCCACCACAGAATAACGGTATTAACATAACTTTGAATTTTGAATACTTAAACTATCCACATTGTTTTAATATATCGGGTAACCATTTCACATCACATCCCCTATAATTGTCATTACTTCATAATTAAGGTTCATGTGTCCTATTTCAATTCTCATCGGCTCTTAACAAGTCTTTAACTTAACAATGTTCACGACTTTTAACAAGTATTCACACGTCACACTTTAATAATTCATTATCCACAATATGTCTTGAACACACCTTTCAATGCTACTCAAATCATCCATGTCCAACAATTTAAGCACCAAGTGCATAACATGTAATAATACCCATAACCTCATAAACATGTGTAACATAATCCAACAAAATAACCCAAGTAGTGAATATCAAGCAACAATAAACTCATCATCTATCAATTCCTCGCTATTTATTCTATGTGACATGTTCTTGATATTCATCCGTTCGATACTCATGCAACACGTGTCTTAACCTCTCTATTTAAGCCTATATGATTCCTACATGTCCCACAACTCATGTTCAAGGTGCCACATATAGCAGTGTTATTCGACTCGTAAACATGCATATAATACTCCCAAATATAAACCCACAGCCTCAGAATAAGAGATAAAAGATTTTTCAGAAAATCTGGGCAGGGTACCGGATCCTATGAAAATGGGGGTTCCGGTATTGATCTGGACGCTGAGTTCCGGAACTGGTAAAATAAGGGGTTTCGGTACTGATCTGGGTTTTTTTTTTTTTTTTCCCCGCGATTTACAGCTTTGATAGATTTTTACCCAAGCTCAAATACAACAACCAAACAAAAGATTTAGGTTCCAAATCAACACATAAACACATAAAGAATGTGATAAGTCCCTACCTTGAAGATCAAGAGCAAAACAAAGAGTTCCTCCAAGCCCTAGACCTCAAGTTCGAACCTACCAAGGAAATTCCTCCTCCAACTAGGAACACACGATTTCCACCAAGAACATCTTTCTCCAAGCTTGATCTCACGATTCCTCAAGTGTTTGGTCGCCCAATCAAGCAAACCGAAAAGGTAAAGAGTTTCACGTGTTCCAATGGAGAATTTTCTTAGATAGATATAAAGCTCTTACTTCATAGAGCAACATTAATTCTTGGATTTTTTTTGAAATCTCATTCTAAGGAGATGAAATCGAAGAGAGAAGTACAAAAGAGGAGAGAGAGATGAGAGAGAGAGCTCTAGGGTTGATTTTCGTGGTTATGGAGTGTGAAAAGAGTAAAGGTAGTGCTTATATAGTGGTCCAACACGCGACCCAATTTTCAGAAAATTCGAGATGGGTTCTAGAACTAGGAAAAATGGGGGTTCCGGAACTAATTTACAAACAAGTGTTCCGGAACTGGCAAAAATAGGGGTTTCGGAACCAATCTGAAAATTTTGCAAACTCGTCTGATGTTCAACGAATCAACCTCCGATTACTACCCACACATTCACAACACCTCCAAACACCCTCACAACAACGAAACACATTTTTCAACGACCAACCGAACTTCTGTTACATAACGATGCACATTAATCCGTAACACCACACTAAGAAAAATGATATTCCATCTGAAATACAATCGTCCACATTCAAATTAATTAAAGAAATGAAATTTAAAATGACAGGTCCTTACAACCTCTCATACCCAATAGTAAGATTTCTGCCCCTTGTTGATGTTTTGATAGATATTGCATACCCTTGCACCAAGTAAAATGCATGAAGAGTGTCAAGAACCGCACACGAATCAAATTTTCAATCAAATTATCCAAGCATATCATCCTGACCATTTTATTCACTTCCTTGATTAGACATGTTGATTCCTCCTTCTCCCAGTACTAAATCAATTGAATTCCCACTGATTTTTTCCATTGTTTGCTCAATTTCCATGATTATTGCTCATCAAATCTACATTGTAAAAAATTGAAAACATATTTTACATATTGGTACTAAAAATGAAAAAGAAAGGAGACCAACAGAAGAACAAATGCAAGTAAAATATATCAAGTAATTATGAAAATTTCAAACATTTCTTTTCAATCAGCATGAAAATTCCAGGCATAAATGCAAGTACTACGGAAAATGTACCAAAACTTTTTCTCAAATACAACCCGATAGCTACTACATCTAAAATTACCTTACATGCATACACAAACACCGATCGATAAAATCGTAGTCCATAATAAAATAAAGAACCCACCAACGGAACCCAATACCCAAGGCAGTAGATAATGTACAAAATTCTAAGGCAACAGATGATAAAGAGAAATTAAATACTTAAACTCACATGTACCTTGAATGATTTAAATAAGCAAGATTCGAGAATGGTGGAGGTTGAAACCCTAGCCGATCTGAGGAGAAGAAGAGTCCACGTTTTTATTTTTTATACTCAAAGAAGCTTTAGGATAAAAAGAGATTGAGGGGCTTTGTTTTGTAATGAAAGAAGCTGAAATGTTCCTGATGTATTAAAGGCACAAAAGTAATTGTACAAGCAATAAGTAATACTGTAGAATTTTGAAAGCAATAATTTCGATTTTGACATTATCAGCTGCCTTATTTTATTTCTTCTTCTTAATTGCTTAATGGGCATTTCGTAGAAAGACCCATAAAAATAAAGAAAAAAAACAAAAAACAAAATCATTCTATTCTTAGAACAAACAAATTTAAAAAATCTCTCTGCCCCCCCCCTCCCCTTCCACGTGTATAACTTATTTACGGAGCGCCGTAAATAGGAGCGCAATTTCGGCCATCCAAATATGTTTTGAACAATTCAAATTAAAGTTAATCTTTGACTGGTAAAAAAATATTTTTTACCAGTCAAAGATTAAAAACATATCTTAATAATTGATTGCCGAAATAAATGAGTGAGATCACTCAACTCCTTAAAGCAACAGCTCCGTAAATAAGTTTCTTTACGGAGAAAATTATCTCTATAGTGCCCCCAATGAAGCAGTTGGCGGGAAAAGTAATTGTGGACTAATATATGACATTTGAAACCAATCTCAAATACAAAAGCCGCGAAAAAATATCAACTCATCAAACCCTCCAAACCCTAGCTCTCAATCACCACTACCACCACCACCACTTGGACCAATGCCTAGAGGAGACGACCCTCAGCTCAGCGTGGCAAAGCAGGCGTACCGGAGTGCGGCCGAGGAAGGGAACCGGCAGGAAGAGGCGAGGTGGGCGAACGTGATTGGCGATATATTCAAGAACAGGGGAGAGTACGCTCAGGCCCTAAAATGGCTCCGAATTGACTACGACGTCTCCGTCAAGTACCTTCCGGAGAAGCAGCTCCTTCCCACTTGCCAATCGCTCGGCGAAGTCTATCTCCGTTTCGAGGACTTCAAAAATGCACTAATTTATCAGGTAATCTGTGTCATTCCTGTTTGTTTTTCCTGTTTGGTTGATGATAATGTTTAGGGAAGGAAAGGAACAGGAGGAGAACCCCAAGGCGTTGGCCTGGTGATCTTGGGCGGGGACTTAGGTGTTTGCTCCATCCTAAGGGCTTGGGTTCAAATCACGTTGCCAACAACTCTTGCGGCCACCTCATCCTCACGCTTAGGTGTGTGAAACGGCTCTGTGAGGGGCTATAGGGATTAGTCCGAGGTGCATGCAAATTGGCCCTAGACACCTTACATATCCAAAAAAAAGAAAGAACAGGAGAGTGGGAAATGGTAGGATTGAAGTCAAATTACAGATGATGCAGTGCGTTCTCTTTGTGTGTCGTAAGCAACCATAAAGAGCCCTAGATGTAATTTCACAGGCACTAGTCGGATATTGGATATTTGTTTTGTATTACACTCCGATATATGTTTGTTTTGCAATTTATCCACTTAGGGATGTTTCCACGAAACTAAAAGAAGTTGTCAAGCTCTTTCACTTTACATATAGACAAGTTGTTTCCACTAAACTAAAGGGACCAGATGGTATTCCATTTAACTCAAAGGGGTTGGCCAACATAAAATTTGGAGGGAAAAAGAAATCTTGAGGATGTTTTAGTTTAGTGGAAACAAGTTGGCATTAAGATGTAGTTACAAAATGTAAGAGATTAATATTGTTTTAGTAACCCTAGGTTGTCCAATGATTGTTCTGATAGAACTCTCGTAAAGACCGAATTCTTTATGAGTTCAACTGGACATGCTTTGCCCTCATTCAAAACTGGACATGCTTTGAACTTCCAATGGCTTGTCCTTTTTTAGAGCATGTCTAATGGAATACCTAAAATAGTCCGTGCTGAAGTGAACAAATGGGCAAAAGTGGGGGTCTGATTTTGTGTGTTAAGAGCATCAGAGATGCTACATGCCAAATCCAACCTTGAGGGTAAACGGCATTAATTGGCAAGAAGCCGTTCTCCAACATTGCTGCCTAATATCAAGCCATATCCTGTGTGGTTCGTTTAGGAGCATGAACCCACTCCCAATTCAGCAGCACCGAGAAATTGGGATAACATTTAGAGCACATTGAAATGAATTCAATAGTTAATTGATATGTGAATATATTCTTAAAGGACCAGAGCAAAAATTAGGCCTATCTCTAGGAGATAGGTTTACGGTGCTCTTCATTTTAATCATTTGCTATGTGCATGGAATTGGATCTGTATGTTGTGTATGGCTATGCTTACTAATAATGGATTCATCTCAGTCTCATGTGTTAAGGACACAGTCACACAAGGCCATGGTAGGTTAGACGTTTTCTCTTTTGTTTTTGTAAGGTGAATTACGAGGCATAATAGAATGTTTCATGCTTAACGTGGGAGTTTTGGGCATAGTTAGTAACTTAGCATGTTAGGTGAATGCCCTAATACACATTTCAGATTCATATCCCGTTATTCAAATTTCGAGGCATATTTTATATTATATGCCTTCTTCGTTTTCTGTTTAGTGCATTTCTCTCTTATAAATTATCTTGCAATGCTTTTATTGAATGATGGCAGAAGAAGCATTTAGAGCTTGCTAAGGACAACAATGACCCCATTGAGCAACAAAGAGCCTGCACCCAACTTGGTCGAACTTACCATGAAATGTTTCTAAGATCTGAGGATGATCACTATTCTGTTAGAAATGCCAAGAAGTATTTCATATCTTCCATGAACCTTGCCGAAAATCTCAAGGGGAACCCACCATCTGGTAAATCGTCTTTTCTTAAGGAGTATATTGATGCTCATAATAACATTGGAATGCTCCAAATGGATCTTGATAACTTGGATGAAGCCCAGAAAATTCTTATGAAAGGACTACAAATTTGTGATGAAGAGGAGGTAATTGAAGATGATGATGGCCGTAGTAGGCTCCACCATAACCTTGGAAAAGTTTTCATGGAGATCAGGAAGTGGGATAAATCACGAGAGCATATTGAAAAGGATATCATGATTTGTAACAGAATTGGTCATATCCAAGGAGAGGCAAAAGGGTACATCAATCTCGGTGAATTGCATTACAGGGTGCAGAAATGTGAGGATGCAATTCTTTGCTATGAAAAGGCGCTTAAACTGGCGAAGTCCATGGAAGATGAGGCTGCTTTGGCTGATCAGATTCGTCAGAACATTGAAACTGTAAAAGAAGCAAGGAAGGTAATGGATGAGTTAAAGATAGAGGAACAGAATTTCAAGAAGCTGATAAGAAACATGCCCATGGCTAGAGGCACAGACAATGAACGGAAATGCCTACTGCAGCAAAATGCATCTCTTGATCGTCTTATAGATAAATCAAGCATGATATTTGCATGGCTGAAAGTACGTCTTTGAACCCTTTATTTTCATTTTGGCTACAAATATGATTACTTTCCAATTACTTTTTTGTGCAGAATTATTTGTTTTCGAACGGCAAGCTTCATCCACCATTGCATGTCGATGTTGGTTGATTCCTATTAATGGAACTTTCAGCTATTGGAAACATGTGGGTGCAGGATACTTGTTTGTATATCTACTGGAGTGATTGGGAAGAAATTGTATGGGTTAGGGTATGGGGGAGATATTTGAAACCTATTAGGGTATGGGGGAGACATTTGAAACCTGTTAGGGTATGGGATGTGTTATTATTTTGGGGTCCCAAACAGACAGATAACAGGGAAAGAGGGTGCTCGTACTTCTATGTAGTTCACTATTTTTCCCTTTTATGTATTGTTTTGGGATACGTATCAGTTAGTGACAGTGTAAGATTCGTTGACAAGTGTAGTAGTTAAAGAAATAGCTGTGCAGAATATGATGTATAATTTATACAGAATTTCACACCTTCAATCATGTAAGATGTTCTAATAAGAAAAAGTATCACATATCGCAACATGGATTGTGTGCCTGTAGCAAGAATATATACTAGTACATAAAGTACATTGAGATGCATATCGGTTTTACCTCTAAATGAACCGAATCATAAGATACGTATAGTATCGGTAGATTTATCCAAACATCAGATACATTTAGACTACGTATTGATTGTGCCTCTAAGCGTATCACTACTCGCCACTTAGATCTTTCTAATACTTACTGAGCTTTGACTATCAAATTTCTTAGCTTTTGGCTCTTGCCTTTACCACATGTCTAGATTTGCATAATTGGTTAGCTATTAGAATACTTTATAATAGCATTGATGGCACCTGCAAAACTAGAGCGGATAATCTTCTAAACTCTACTTTTAGTATCTTCTTATCCATTCCCCCCTTGTTAATTTGGGATTGGGATGGGTTCGGGGTAAGATGTATGTTGGTAATAACTGGAACAAGGGTAGTGCAATCCTGTACCGAAGGGGCCAGCCCCCCCCGCCCCCCCATTTAGAAGCATAAATGGAGATTATGTTTTGCTTTTCTTTTTCTTGCATTATTGGATTTTGGATATGTCATTTTCTGGAAATGTCTGTGTTTAGCATCGGGAGTTCGCCAAAAGAAAAAAAAGAGTAGCAAGTGAACTCTGCGACAAAGAAAAGTTGGGCGATTCATTTCTAGTCATTGGGGAGTCATACCAGAGGCTTAGGAACTTCAGCAAAGCGCTGAAATGGTACAAAAAAAGTTGGGAGACACACAAATCAATTGGAAACTTCGAGGTAATGTGCAAGTATGTCATACGAAGATACCATTTACTATTCCTTTTAATTGTTTTACTTGTAACAAAACTGGATAAAGAGATTACTAACAAGATTTTCCTAATTAAGGGTCTGTTGATGACCTTGCGATCCACAGTGTACCTAAATTTGGAACTGCCTTGAGTTGAAAGGCGACATTGCACAAACATTGATGCTCTGTTATTGAATATCCAACTTTCTTTTATTATTTTCTTGTTGTGCTTTGTGGATTTGTATTATGAAGTGACTGGTCATGGTTCAGGGGCAAGCATTAGCTAAGATCAATATTGGTGATGTTTTGGATTCTGATGGTAACCACGCTGGTGCTTTGAACGCATTTAAAGAGGGTTATGAGTAAGTATCGTCTTTCTTGGACCCTAAATTCTTTTCCATTGCATTTGTTATGTGGATATCTATACAAATTCGATGCTTTTGGATGGCTAAGTGCGTTTTAGTGACCCCAAGAGTTTGGTGTGCCATCCCCCTTGTAATCTTTGGAGCACTTTGTTGGATAGCTTGATGCAGATTATTGGGCCCATTTGCAAAAAGCCAAAAACTAATTTCTTAGCTTGGTACCAGAGTTTTGGTTTCTGAAGGGTCATGGATTTAAGTCTCTTTGTTTGTATTTGTTCCTTCGTTTCCCATTTGGACAACTTGATTACATTATTGGGCCCATTTCATAACAAATTAAGCTTTTGGGATGGTTGATAAAGGACTCAAAAACTTTAGTGGAGGAGTTGTTTCAATGCTTTTGTTGTAGTGAAAGACATTAATGTTCTTATGAAAGAATGCATGAGAAATATGTTCTTAAATTATATACTAAGCACTTTAATGATGTTAGCTCCCTCTTTCTTCTACTATTTGTATTCCGTGGAAATTGAGAAGTAATATTGGTGACATACTTCTGTTCTTATGGTGAAAAATTATATTTTCAAGAAATAGAAAATTTTGTGATTAAACAAAGATAATGGAGTGACTCAATCAGAAATGATTTCCTTGTGGTGGCATACTTGATACTTGTCCACCTTTTGGATAATTAATTCTATTGGATTACTCTTATGGTTGCTCATAGTGTAAATGCTTTGTGGCAGGATTGCTCTACAAGCAAACCTTCCTTCTGTTCAGTTATCTGCACTGGAGAATATGCACTACAGCCACATGATAAGATTTGACAATGTTGAAGAGGCCAGGTAAATCTGGTTACTGAAGTTATTTTACCCATTTAGGGAACTTACTAAGTTTTGGTTCTGAGAAACTGTATTCTAAAAATGTCAGTCGAGGAATGAATACACTTAGTATCCTTACTTATTTTGAACTTGGAAATCATGTAGTTTGTCCTCAGACATGGAAATAAGAAATTGGGAACGACGGTATGTTTATTGCTGAACTTTACTAATTACGCTCCCGCCTGTTTAGGAGGCTGCAACTGCTAATTGACGGATTGAAGCTGTCAAAACCTAGAGAGTTTGAAGCAAAAAATATGGAGTCGGACTGTTGCTCTGAAACAGAAACAGAAGGAGATGATCTATCACCAAATGGGTCTCATATGAGCTATTTCCAAGAGGCAAGTAATACCAACTCAGCTAAGTCACAATCTCAGAGCAGAATGGAAGAGCTAAATGATGACCTACCTTTGACTTCACTTCTTCGTTCCCGTAAAAATCCGACCAAGCAGAAAACTACTTGTGTGCCTGTTACCTCTACAAAGCCAACTCGAGCTTTGCCTGAGAGCATGCCAAGATTTACTGAGAGTCAGCAAACAGTTGGTCGAAAACGTATTCGTGTAATCCTTTCGGATGATGAAGGTGAAATGTACGAGGAGGTAGAGTGCCCAAGGCAAAGACGTCAGAAAGGTCTGGAAGAATACATTGCCACTTCTGATGAATGTGAGGTTATCAACTATCTTCTTTGACCAGGGTTTGTACTTAAGAAATTGAGTACTGAGTCATTTTTTCCATTGACTGCAGTTAAGAATGGCGATAATCTGGCTAGTCCTGCTTTTGAATTTGAGGTGGAAAATTTCCTCGACCAAGTTTGGTTCTCCTTTTCTTCTGGAGAAGTTGGTGGCTGATTTTTTATTCTTTTGGTTTGGCAGGATGTCTTATTAGTGAACTCCAAATGTGCTATGAGTACCTGCACTCCTGCTAATGTTGAAGAAAGCACTTGTTCATACAAATCCAGGACTAAAGTGGCTGTTCAGGATGCCAAAGAGTTTAGAACTTCAAGCACCAGTGAAGCTGTTAAAAGCTCCACTTTTGATGCAAACGGTTCTAAGTGTTATCATGATGTCAACGAAAGCCCGTTGCATAAGCATGACACTTCTAGTCTCAATATGTATGCTTGTGTTGATGAATCATCTGTGAGTATTCTGATTTTTAGGCCATGCGTAAATATTATGCAACCACTGTTGTTAATTTCCAACTTCAGATAATCTTGAAGCTTGCATAGCATTGTTCCCTTGTTTCTCCATTTCATGAGGCCTGGTATGATGATATATAATTGTGCTCTGTTTTAATGTAAAACTTTTTTCCCGGACAATATTTTTCAGATTGTTAGCACAAAATTGAGAAAAAAGTTGGTAAAAAAAATTACACCAAAATGTTGGAAAATGGTGGTGGTTGCTTGTAATGACTTTGTAACTACAGCTTTGTGGTTTGGAGATTCCAAATATCTTTCATCTTCCAAAAGAAAGCTACATTGTTTCAGATTCTATGTTGTTCATTTTGTAGTTTTCGTGATATTTAAGTTTATCGTGTGGGTTGTGAAGTTATATGGGGTCAATCAATTGTTGGTATTTTCTTTCACCCCACATGCCTTGATCTGATGGGTTGAGGTTCCAAAGCTGATGTTTTTGCTGGTAGTTCCTCTGAGTTTTATTGAATTGTGGCAATCGATGCTTCTTTTCATGATATTGTCCACCGATTTGGCAATACTTGTGCATCACCAACTTGCCAGGGTGATTATGTACTATTGTAGGTTGCTTGTTACTATTGACATCATGTTTCATAACCATCACAAATTGTGTTAATTGCAGCAATATTTGACATTCAAAATCGATGAGGACTTCATTCAGGTGGAGCTGAGTTCATGCATGGTTGGTGATAAGCTGAATATTGAGTGTATGAAGGTTGAAGTTGCATGCTTGTATTATCTACAACTTCCAACGGAGAAAAGATCTAGGGGTAGGTACATATTATGTGTTTGGATTTGCTTTGTCTGTTTTTTGTCACAACCTTGGAAGTTGGCACTATATAACTATCAAAGTAGCGTCATGCACGTTCTTGTCAACGTCTAGAAAGTTTACATGCGTTGCGGTGTATTCTAAGATTCAGGTGCTAATCCAGTAATTTGTGGGAAAACATCATTTGATCAGCAAGACAGCCACTAAGCAAAAGAAGGAAAAGGAAGCCAGATAATTCTTTCCAGGCTAAGAAGCACATTAGCACATGTAAACGTACGAGTACGGGTACGTCGATGTGGAAAACCTAAGGAATATAGGGTACAAGTATGGCTACGTTATGACTATAATTAAATAGTATATAGTTTAGAGCAATGTATTACAGGCAATAATCACACTTCAACTGCTAAATGACTTGTGTGATTAAAAATCCAACATCAAATACCAGTTTAAAGCCAAACTTAAGGTACACATCAGAATATACGGACCCAATTTTTTATTCTACTATCTTGCTAAGCATAAAGAAAGGAAATCATATCAACTTAGCTTCATCTGTGTTCGGTATGGCTTGATACATATTGGGGTACTTCTGTGGTACAGCAAAAGTCATGAAGAAAACGAAATTAGAAGAACCATGCAAAGTACCAGTACCTGATATGTTATGAGCACGAGCACGAATATGATTGAGTTTTCAAAGTACCCATGCTTCATAGAATCATAGCATACAAGCAAGCGCATAATTGTCTCTCTTAGTGTTCTTGTCGTGCTCCAGGCTTAAATAACTTCTTGTATTCCTCAAAACTGTGGACAAATAGGAGGCAATACTCGATAATAAATGAAAAGAACTCAAAAAAGTTGTTGAGCCATAGAGGAAACCAATTCATACATGTTCCAGAAAGCAACATGAACACATGTACACACACGTTCGATAGTAAGCGTATTGAAACAAAAACTTTCCTGGAATGGTAGGGCAGCATCCATAGACATAAGATAGAGAAAATAGGTTAATGTGGTTTAAGGATGTCTATTATAGATCGGTAGATGAGGTTGTTAATACTTAATATGAGTGATATGGCGACGATTAGGTAGTTGCACTAAGAGGAGGGTAGCCCAAAATTGAACTTAGAGGCGGTAGTTCGAAAAACCTAGGTTTTTCATCGAAAGAACATGATGTTCTTGACAAAGCTCAATGGAGAAAACGTATTCATGTAGTCAACCCCACTTGACTTGGATGTAAGGCTCGGTTTGGTTTGGGCGTATATTTAATTGAATATAGTCTCATTATGTTTGTCTACTATATATGTGCAGTGTGCTTCATACATGAGACATTCCCAAATTGACAACAGCAGGTGATTTGTGGTGCTTGATTCAGGCATTTCTTTAGTTTGTATTAGCACTAGTATGGTGGTTATTGCAGTCCCGTATATTGCCATCAGAACAATCACATAGATGCCTTTCTCAGACAATTCTAGTGATCAACTGAAGCTAAATCTTTTTGTTATTAGGACCATTAAAGTGGACCAGTGGTGCATGCCGTATCGACTTGCACTTTTATTATGGCTATTTATTGTCAACTGATTAAAAGAAAAATGGGATTTTTACAACTAGGTACAGAAAACCACATCTTAATCCCATTAAGGTAAGATGAAATACTTAGTTATCACTAGGTCCACTTTTTACAAAATACATTTACCATTAATGGAAGTGCCACCCTAGGACACCCTAGGGTTTTAGGGTACCGTAGGGTTTAAGTTTAGGTGCTTTCATAGAGCCCTAGGGTTTAGGTTTGGACACTTTCATAGGGGTTTTAGGGTGCACTTTCCTATCATAGGATTTTAGCGATTTAGGCACTTTCATAGGGTACCTTAGGGTTTAGGCATTTTCATAGGGTACCCTAAGGGTTAGGCACTTTCATAGGGTACCCTAGGGTTTAAGCACTTTCATAGGGTTTTAGTGTTCCATTAATTGGAGGTGACCTGGTGGGAAATACATTTTATTTTCTGTACCTACAGGTAAATAACCCAAAGAAAAACTAGCCAAGTTATCAAAACCTATGAAGCACACGTAAGGGTAACTAAGAAGCACCGACACGAATATGGACAACACGGACATGCAGACACGTCATTTCTCTGAAAATTAGGACATGGACACGTCAAATGTAAAGTGTATTAGGTATGCTATCATTTCCTATAAAAGCCGGAGACCTTTTAATGAGTCATTAGCACGTTCGAAGAGTGTTTCCAACATGGCCTAGAGTATTCACAATGTGTCTAAGTAAGAGAAATATAATAAAAACATTGGACAAGTATTTAGGCATGTCCAATACGTGTCTGGAGAGTGTCGCATCGTGTTCGTGACCGACACGTGTCGGACATAGATATGTGAGGCCGGTAGACGTGTCCGTGCTTCTTATAAGGGTACTGGTACGATATAGGTACGTCGATACAGAGAAGTGTACAAAATATGGGGGATGGGTATGGTCACGTAATGTCCCTAACAAAATATTCTTATACTTTGAAGGTATGCATCATGCATAACGATTAGAAAAATTAAGTGAAAAAATAGTTAAATGGCTTAAATTGAATAAATATCTAGTGTACAAACAACAATTAAGGCTAAAACTAAGGTACAAATATGAATTTAATCTCATTAAGTAAACAAATTACATAATAAAGCTTAATTCTAAAAGCATGATAAGCATAACAAGAAGTCTCATCAAGCTAACTTGTATTAAAGAACCGAGTATGGCTTTGGTACGTACTCAGTACCTTTTAGTGTACAACACATTAAGTGAAAAAAGATTGGGAACACATTTCGTGTGTCCGGTATGCATGTAGAAGTACCATGTCAAGTACTGGTACCCAACCCTACCCATGCTTCATAGTTGGAGATGAAAAACATTATTGGGTACTTCATGATCATTAATGACATTGGACATAGTTTATTGATCAAGGGATTGTTATTTCTTGCTAATGTCCTAGCATATTGATGTTGTTGCTTTTGAGAAAAGACATTTAGTATGCATGTTGCATGAGCTCATCAATCCCTGTTGTCCAATAAGTTTGGATAGTACACTTGCAAGAATAGACGGTTACTAAGATGCATTATGGTGGCTCATTAGGTCTATTGCCCATCATTCAGCACATGAAATGTGGTGGAAGAGCTCTTGATACGTTGGAGGAAATCGATACAGTTAAGGATTTCTTGAAGGGAAAAGGCTGGATCGAAGTTTCTGTTGATGGTATGTGCCCTTCATACTGCTTTTGTTTTGCTTGCTGTCTCGTCCTGTATGAAACAACTTCCTCCCTCTTCTGAGAAAAGCAGAAGACACGATTTGTTCTGAAGTATTAGCTCAGATTTATATTGTTGTGTAGTTCTTTTTATTTGCTTTTGAAAGCTTATTTACTTTTCTATGTCAAGTGTTTGTGATATAGCTTTATGCTCTATTTACTCTTTTCAGGTTGGGTACAGAAGCGTTTGATGAAAATTTACATTGACTGCTGCAAGGAGCTATCTGAGCCCCCAAATCTGAAATTGCTTAAGAAGTTATATAATTTAGAGGTAGGGTTTATAGGTTTAATTTGCTTTCTAGTGATGCAGCAATATCCTTTGGCTATTTATTCTTTGAACTCCTGCAGGAAAGGTTATTAGATTTTTTAAAAACCTAAAATTAATTGTTAACTTCACTATGTTGGAAGTCGTGTGATTTGATTTGTTTTGTTTTGTTTATTAATTTTCTTACCAGGTTTCAGAGGACGAAGTTGTCGTGTCTGATTGTGAATTGCAAGATGTATCAATAACACCTTTACTGAATGCCTTGCAAGCTCACAAGACAGTTGCAGTTTTAAACATTTCTCACAATTCCTTAGGTAAGAACATTTTTTACTTGCAGCCCATGTACATTTTGTTTCCCCAATGTACGTTACTTCTGAAGGATACAAAAACTCTAACAATGTCTTGTGCTTATTTCTCAAATAATACCTACTTTCACATGTCATGTTAGCCTCTACTTCCAAATAATTTGGTTTTTCGGTTTACCGGGGTATGTTTTTGCTATGCGTTAACTTTATATCTTTAGGAAATGGGACTGTGGAGAAACTTCAGCAGGTTCTTACATCATCGAGTCAAAGATATGGCAGTTTGATTTTGGATTTACACAGCAATCGCTTTGGTCCAACTGCTTTGTTTCAGGTCTGTAACCATTTGCACTCTTACATGCTTGCAATGTAACTGTTGTCTTTATGAACCAATCCAACCAGAGAGCAGAGAGTTGAGAAGATGAAGTTTATAAATTCACCTGGAGAATATAGACTAATTTCACTGACAAACATCGTAGAATTGGTGTATATGAGTAATTAGATTATCATCTTATCACTCATTTTTGAATAATAGAAAAAATCTACTCTAGATTTTAAGTTATCTGGGTCACATATAAGATGCAGGTGCATCACAGATACACTGGACTAAGGCCGTTGCTACAAAACTTCACTTCAAATACTTTCTTTAGACAAATTCATTATTGCAAGAATCATAGATACTTTGGACAAGAGTCTATTAAGCATCTCATGAAAAGCATTCTTTGTGGGTTTATAGTCCTTGCTGCAGCTTTAGTAGTGTATTTCTTTAAAACCTATTGATTTGACATACACTTTTTAATTTGATTCATAATTTATTTACCCATGAGACTCAGATCTGTGAATGCCCTGTGCTATTTGCTCGATTGGAAGTGCTCAATATCTCTGGCAACCGTTTGACTGATGCATGTGGATCTTATCTTTCTACTATATTAAAAAGTTGCAAAGGTAAATTGCTTATCCTTGTCTTTTGTGTAGACAGTTATTTGTTTTTGGGTGGAATTCTGGATAACGTTAAAACAGCTATGCTGCGCACTGTACGCCCTGCATTGTGCTGATATCATGTGCCAATTAATTGGCCAATAATCTTTCAATGTAATGCTACTAGAACAAGGAGTTAGTTTCTTTTTGAAATTTAGAGTTGCAGAGACTTTGTTATTTCTTCAACTTAATAAGCCCTTTTCTTTTTGTAGCCCTTTATAGTTTAAATGTTGAGCGTTGTTCTATCACATCACGAACAATTCAGAAGGTTGCAGATTCACTAGATTCTGAATCTGTCCTATCACAGATTTGTTTAGGTATTCGTTATTCTGCGAATTGATTCACAGACATCTTCTGTTAATTCCTTGTTCCACTGCTAACTGACTACCTCTCTCACGTTGAACAGGATACAACAACCCTATATCTGCTAATGCCATAGTAAATCTCTTGTCCAAACTTTCCACGTTAAAGAGGTTTCTTTTAAATTTGACCTAGTTTATTTTTTTTCCTTGTATCAGTTCCCAATATAACAGCCTATGTGGGTACATTTGAAGAATCTTTTACTTGCTTTCTTTTTTTGGTAGATTTGCTGAACTAAATATGAATGGTCTGAAGCTAAGCAAGCCTGCAGTAGACAGTCTTTGCCAACTTGCTGAGAACGGGTGCTTGTCGACGTTGATGCTTGGAGATACAAGTATTGGAACTGTGAGTTAATGCTTCAGCATGCTAATGTTTTCTTATTTGTTTGTAGGTTAATTTTCTGTGCAACAGCTGTTATATATTTTTTAGACTGATTTATTTTATCTGCCTATGTATGTGTCTTTCCTTATAATTTTCAGGATGGAGCACTGGAGTTAACTAAGTCCTTGTCAAATCAGACCCAAGAACTGCTAAAACTTGATCTGTCCTCTTGTGGACTAACATCTCAATACATTGCCAGACTTAACGCTCAAGCCTCGCTGATCACCAGTATAACTGAGCTGAACCTTGGAGGAAATTTAATTCTGCATGAGGTATTGTGTTGATTAACTGAAGTTTGATGGATGTATTGTTCTTACGTATGGGATTTTAGTCCATTTGTCCTATTCTAATAGTTCTCTCTTCTTTCTTTGTTATGTCAAGGTTTTTATGGTTCTTCCACTGATATTTTACTATCATCATTCATCACTGTTATTATTGGTATGTTTGGTTTTTGATATTTTCTTGCTGGTTTCGTGGGCATTTGATTTTATGTAATTCTAGAGCGCAGAAGGGAATAATAGAAATTTTTGAAATCCATCCTGTCTCCCTGGGGTACTCTTAACGGCTAACCAGTTGAATTGATCTGCTTATGACTAGTTCATTTCAGATAATAATTTTATGTCCTTGTTACCACAAATGACTATCAGTAGTTTGGCATATGTAGGCAAGTGACTGACACTGAGACCATAATTTCCCTTCCCCCCCCCCCCCCCCCCCTCCCCCCCCCCCCCCCCCTCCCCCTTCCCCCCCCCCCCCCCATGTTATATACTTTTCAGCTGTTTTTGGATATTGGGTTTCAATGAAAGAAGAAATGGAAAGGAAAACTATGGTCATTGTATTCTCATTTTCCTAATAGCAACCAACATTTGATAACATATGGTTGTACCTCATCTTCTCTTCCATTCTTTCCCCTTTACTTTTCCTTTGCCCCAACATATTTGTCTACAAATCCATGATTCAATCACACCTTTTCAGATTATTGAAGACCCATGAACTGGCCAAGCAATATTTAGTTATTCAATACACATTCTCTGTCATTCATTCACCTTCCTACTGAGTATATCTGTAGTACCCTCTTGCTGGTTGAATTTCTGAACTTCGTTCGTGATCGATGTCCTTTGCTACCCAAATTACCTACCTTTCTAGGTTTAATTTGCTTAGAGTGTGTTTGGAACTTCAAGAAAGAAAGTGAAAGAAATTTTCTCTACGTAAAAGCAAAAGCTATTTTCTTCATCACTTTCCTTTCTTATCCCTTCCTCTTTTCCTTCTTTCCTTTTTCCTTCATAACTTCATTTACCTTTTGTTTTTTTCCCTTCATCTTCTATCTAATATCTAACATGAGAGAGTTGAATGGTCTTGTTCTTTTCTTTGTAAAACTAAACAAAGATAATAACCTTACTTCCTAAATTTCTCACTTACATTCCCCTTTCTTTCTCGTTCTCTTCTACAGGTTCTGAACACCCTTGAGCATTTGAGTTCTTTAATCGATATTTTGGTGCATATGCCAAAACCATTTTGCCTTTCTCTAATCTCTTCATCATTCTTAAACTGTCATGGCTCTTGTATTATATTCATCTCTTGTTCATTGATATCGCAATATACAAATCTTACTTCTTAAAACCCCTATTAAGCTATTTTGTGACGCTTTGATGAGATTATACCCATTGATTTCCACCTTGAAATTGTCAAGAGTCTAGTGATAAGTGCCATCTAGTGATGTGACTCGAGTCATGGGAAGCAGCCTATCCACACAAAAAGTTGGGTGCAGTTGTCTGGCCCTTCTCAAAGCAGAAGCTTTGTACACTGGTCCTTGTGGCGCGTTCAAAGGGACTGCTTTTGTTTGTTAATTCTACACTATGGGGGGCTTTGGGAACCCTTCCTGTAGTAGCACTCGTGGTGTCATGATCGTGACCGATAAAAACATTGAATGTGCCTCTTTTAATTTGCTTCATTCTATTTGGTTCCAGGACAAGCAACTCAGCTTACTATGAGGTCTTATCAGGGTGATATTTGCAATGTTCTTAAACACAATCTTCCATGACTATTTAATAAATGATCTGACTAGATGTGCCAATGCAGGGTGGAAGTGCATTGGTGTCGCTACTAAAAAACCCACTTTGTTCTTTAAAAGTATTGGTTCTGGGCAACTGCCACCTTGGGCTTCTTGGTATTCTTTTGATACTTCAGGCATTACCTGATCGTTGCTCCTTAGAAGAGCTCAATCTTTCTGCAAATGTCGATTTTGACAAACATCATACTCCGGTATATGAATCAACAGTGGCAGAAAGCCCGAAATCTGTGCAGACAAATAAAGACATTTCCAAATCTTCTTTCAAGACAGACTGTGATCAGCTTGAAGCTGCTGATAGCGAAGATGATCAAAATAGGATCAAACCTGCTGTATCGGGTCCTAGTGACAGTTGCATGAGCTCTTGTCACAGGAATGCTTACAATCAAGAGATAGAATTGGTTCAAGACCTTTCAACTGCCATTGGGTTGGCAAAGCACTTGAAACTACTGGATCTCAGTATGAACGGGTTCTCCTTGGAAACTGCAGAAATGTTATATGCTGCGTGGTCTAAGAGTTCGAGAGCTGGTTTAGCTCAGAGGCACATACAAGATAAGATAGTACACTTGTCGGTTCAGGGGCGCAAGTGTTGTGGGGTGAAATCTTGCTGCCGAAGAGATTAGTTTTTTTGCCACCGAAATTTCTTCCTCCAAATCTCTCTGGCACATGTAAAGAGCTTCCCTGCAGCTAATTTCAAGCAGTTGCAACTTCTGTTTAGTAGCAAAAATTATTGCAGTAGCAATTTGGGTGTACTGGCAATTAAGTATGTATAGTTATTTACATAGTGACCTGTATTAGGATCAGTTTGGATGTGGTACATGATGAAAACATGCCACTTTGTTTATTCATGCATGTATAAGAATATTACGACCTGATATTTACGGTACCACGCATTCTCCGTTCTTGTACAATTATTTCTCAGAGACGAGATTCGGGTGTTCAATTGATATTGTTCGAGGTTATTCAAATGCCAAGTTATGACAATCGAAAATGATGTACGTAATCTATTGTAACCCTTATTACTTGGATACTCATGAGTGGATGTGAATCTCCTGCATAAATTTGAAGAAACCCTGTTTACCTTTTTGGTTGTGATTCTTGTGAACTATGAAATCACTAAAATCTACAAATCTATTGCAAGCTGGAATCCATGAACGTGTACTTTAGCAATTTTGAATCAAATGTAAAATTTTGATCTCTAGTACACTTATTGCAACTTTAATTAACTCGTTCTTATACTTGTGAGCAAAAAGTTGGGATGGGGGAGATTTAGGCCTGTTTGGATGCAGCGATGTGAAGGGGGATTATAATATCCCCCTCTTAATACGTGGGCCCGTGCATATGGCGTGGCTTGGGAAGTCCAAAACTAGGGTGGATATTTTAATACCCCTGCTCCATAATCCCCCCTAATACCCCTTGAGGGGGGCTTACACATGGCTAGGGTGGGAGCCGGCTATGTGGAATCCCCCCTTTTAATACACCATCTCTCTTCTATTCAACTACAAAACAACCTTATCTCTCCATTTTATATCTCATCCAAATCATGTATTATTTAATCCTTCCGTCACATCAATGTGGACCCACCCTTCTTACATAATCCCCCCTACTATTCAATCCCCCCTTCTTACATAATACCTCCAAACCTAATACCTCATCCAAACGAGCCGTTATGGAAGAGGGGCTCCTAACCACCACAGTACGTTCAATTAATGAGCCAGTACCGCTCATTGAAGGAGCCAAGCTCAATGGGTGTTCAGCAAAAATAAAAAATAAAAAAATAAGAGAATTATAAGAATGAGTTAAAAATTTCGAGAAATGTACGATAGATCAAAGTTTACAATATGATTCAAAATAGCTAAAGTATATCCACTCATGTGTATCCAGGTAATGAGGGATACAATTATACAAGTAGACTACCATAAATTGTTACTTCATGGTGGATGCAACAAAGCAATGTACACGACAGTTTCCACAACCAAACAGGCCCTAAGCTTTCAAAAGCACAATTTTTTTTGCCAAATTTTCGTAGTCATCCCTCTAGTTTTACAGTTGTCTCATTTTCGTCCCTCTAGTTTCAATTGTCTAAATTTCGTCCATGTAGTTTGTTTTACGTTTCAAATTGGTGAAATCGTTAACACCGTTAATGAAACTAACGGAAAAAATATGATTAAAAAATGAAGTGCTCCAATTTTCATTCTAGTTTAACCGGTATGGAGATCTTATTTTTTTGATCATTTTATCGTAAATGGTTGTAATGAATTTTTGGCTCTAAAGCCTTTCAACGAGCACCCGAAGATTCCTTATTTAGTTTCAGAGCTCTCTTAGGGTACTCATTGAAAGGCCTTGGAGCCAAAAATTCATTATGACTATTTAAGATAAAATGATCAGAAAAATAAAATCTTCGCACCGGTTCAACCGGATTGAAAATTGGAGCACTTAATTTTTTAATCATATTTTTTTCCGTTAGTTTCTTTAACGGTGTTAACGATTTTACCAATTTGGAACATGAAACAAACTACAGGGACTAAATTGAGACAATTGAAACTAGAGGGACGAAACTGAGACAACCGTAAAACTAGAGGGACGACTACGAAAATTTGCCCTTTTTTTTTTTTTTGAACAACAAATTTTTTTATTAATCCTTGAAATTGTTACAAAGCACAATTCTTGAATCATTAATTAGAGATAAAATTGTGGTTTTATTGAAGTGAGAAGTGACATAGAATTCAGTTCCATTGATTTTGGCATCTTTTTATTTTTATTTTTACAGTGGTGAATAGGATGAGTTTGGATAAACTTTTTTTAGACTTTTTTACACAGTTTTTTTGGTCGTTTTCTTTTAATCTTTAACAGATTCGGGTCAATTTTTTCGCCATATTCATCGTCTCTATGAGAGGAAGTTGAAAAATTATAAAAATGTAGGCCAAAATAAATAAAGTTCATATAAGACATGTTTGGGGACCCTTCTCCATTTTACAGTTTTTGTCACCATGATGTATGATTGTCGTAATAGATTATTGTGGTAACCAAAGATAAGTTATTCTATTCTGTTCTGAATGATGCCTGGCTGTCAGCAGTGTCCTAGGTTACAAGCTGAATCATTATCCTGGCTATTATTTAAGTGACAAGTCCGGGTGCAAGGATGACTGAAAATCCTCTATCTCGTTCGTTTTAGAGTTTTGAATTTGGATTTGGATTTGTAGCTAATAAGTGTAAAGAGAAATAGAGTAATGATAAAAAATAGAAGTAATAATTGGAGAAAGATAGAGAGAAAAATGAGAGTAATGATTAGAGGAAAATAGAATAATGATTAGAATTCAAAATTCAAAATCCTTAAATGAACCGAGTCGTCGACTTGATTAGGAGTAGTATATATTTATATTGATTATTATTCGAATCTTATTATATAATTTATATGTGTGCTTTTGGCCCACATTTAATTCTCTAATCACCATGATAATTGCGTTTGGACATGTTTAGTCGACTAATCCTAAAAATCAGATTTGTTCCACGAAACAAGGGGATATGTCAAAGTCAATGAGGTTCTTTGGATTGTCAATTGAAGGCCCATTTGTGGGATATGATTTAGTAAACCAAAATTAGAGGATACATTGTTTTCGGGGGCCTAAAACAAAGGTTAAAGATGGGGCTTTTTTTTTGGATTATTAATTATAGAGTACGAAAGTATGAGGGACTCTTAAAATTCATTAAAATTTCGGGGCTTAGACCGGTCGCACCTTGAGAGTTGAGGCTTGACTCGCAAGAAAAGCATACAAGGTAAATGGATTTTCTTGGCTATTATACCAGGGCAAGGGTCCTAACCAGTTTGGACCCATTGTGGGCCCTTTTCGGGCCCATAATAATGACCGGAATCGTTCATTTTTTAGAACTCGTCGAGAATGTTAGCCATGCCAAAAATCAAGTTGATCAGATATTGTTTGATATGGTTTCAAAATGCATTTATCTTCAGATAAATGTGTTACATGGATTGTAATCCAATGTTACACACTTTTTTCGCCCAAACTTAATACATTTCGAAACTATATCAAACGATCCGATCAATTTGATTTTTGGCGTGGCCAACTTTCTCGATGAGTTTTAAAAAATGAACGATTCCGATTATTATTGCGGACCCGGGAAAGGGCCCAAAATGGGTCCAAACTGGACCGAACTGGTTGGAGCCAAACTGGTTAGGATCCTTGCCCATTATACCAACCGGCACAATACACGGTACTTTGCCTTCTTTCAATTTCGTTGGCTACTAGTGCCGAGTGAAAATCCACCTGGTACTCTCTCCTCTGCTTCTCTCTCTCTCTCTCTGTTGCTGTATATAGCCGTGAGTTGGGTTTGGCTGTCGAAAAAAATGGAGTTTCAGGCCTTCGTTCAGTTTGGCCGGTATGTCAAAGTGGTCGAAAATTTTTTTGACCATGGGATTGTGTTCGCAAAGAGGAGACGATCGTGACGGTAAAAGGCCGACCTCGAAATTTCACCGGAAAAAAGCTCACACACCATTTGACGCCGGCGTGTGGTGCACGCGCGGGCAGGAGGAATGGATAGGTGTTGCTGATGCGAGCATGGGTAGGTATAATAAAGAGTAGAGTTGAAATGGATAGGTGAAAAAGTGGGTAGGCAGAGTAAAGATTGTACATTTTTTTTTAAACTTTTGAGTAGTTTTTTTAGTAGTAGGATTGGAGATGCTCGCACACTAATTACTGTTGTGCTTGCTCTAAGTAGACTAGTGTCTAGAGGGAGGAAACTTAAGCTGTTTATGGCTTTGTCGGTTTTTATTTTGGAACACATTAGAAATTCATTAATAATAAGAAGAATTATAATCTACACAACTGGGGAAAACCTATGCACACAAGTTAACAAAATACATAGTCAAATCAAATGAAGGAATTAAGTTCAACGATAAATTGATCAAACTAGTAGAAGTCAGATCCGTGCATGCAATGTGTCGATATCCAGTTGTCACGGTAGTTCTAAAATTGTCGATCATTTCCACAGAGACCGACTGATGCCAATCTAGTGCGACCGATGCCAACCTATTGGCTTTTTTTACACTTTCTGGTAGAAAGCACCGCGTGCATGGAATAAACGTTATGCAACTAGCTGACCCAAAAAGCCAACTATGGTGTAAAATCGATAGAGAAAATACAGTCCCACACCGCAGTTATGGTTATTAAAAAAGAAACTATGCAAGAACAAACAAAACCCTCCACGGCAAATCACCACCACATCGGCCCAAACCCATGCACCACGGCAAAACACCACCACTACAGCAGACAAAAGTAAAGAAAATGCAGCTTAAAAGTTCCCAACCGTAACGAAGACCACGGCCAAGTCGAAACCCAGGAACCGGCCAAAGACACCGCGAAATTAACTGCGCCGGTAAACACCCTGCATCCAAAGTTAGTGCGTTAAAATCCACGACGCCTCACAGCAATCCTGCAAAAAAATTACTCAAAGCTGTAACTCAAGAACGCAGCCACGCAAGGCTTTGTCGGGTTATGCATCACTGCATTCAAATTTATCTTGTTAGGAGTATTTACGTACTTTCTGTCTTCATACTAGTACAGTACTATCTTTTTTTCGAGAACTCCGCATATGCAGTTATAGTGGTAGTACTTATGTGTGTACAGCGGCGGCTCCAGAATTTTAGTTCAACTGTGATAAAAACATAAAACAAAACAAAAAAGTTATTTGGATACGAAGCTCTATATAAAATCAATTTTTTTATTATGTTCGAAAATGAATTGTGCTTAATTTATTTTATTCTGTTGAGTTACATTATCTACATACTCACAAATTTAAGTAATTTTTTTACATACTCACAAATTTAAGTAATTTTTTTTTACTTTGGCTATTCATGAACAATTCAGTCATGACAACATGAAAAAAATACTATGAAAGGAAAATCGAATTTTTATGTAAAAAATACAAAATTTTAGTGCATTTTTTTGAGTCCAGAATGTTCGCTTGAACCCTCTGGATTCCATATGGAGTGAACCCTGTGTGTAACAATGTTATATCACTATAGTAATGTGTTTATACTTAAATTTATGAGAATAAATTATCTACACTGTCGGTGTAAACATTTGTTTACTCCAAATCAATTGCATTGCGTCACATCGCCATATTTTATTAATTGGGACCATTGTTTTAACACGTGTCGCAATGCAATTGATTTGAAAAAAATAAATATTTATACTGGCGGTGTAAAGAATTTATTCTCTAAATTTATACAACACAACTGTAATGTGTTTTACTTTTTTAATTCTTTAAAGAGATTATGCAAGAGTGAAGATAGCATATATTTATGGTGCGATTAGAACCGTAGACATTGATTAGTCTTGTTAATTCTAGAACCGTAGATATACACGTTTGGTTCTTGGAGCGTTTGCGAACGATAGAAAGAATGTAAAGCATCAAAGTAAAAAGGAAAAGAGAAGAAGAAGAAAGAAAGAAAGGAATGAAGTAAGAAGTGTTCACTATTATAAATCACATCACCTTTTGGACTCTGTCAACACTTTAGCAAAGGAAAGAAAACACCATTATGAAGCGTGATTTGGGCTCATCTCCTCCATCTGCGGGCCACTTGAGCTCATAGAACAAAAACTTGGCCCACAAAAGCTCTTCATTTTATTTTGCTATCAGAAAAGATCGAAACCAGGACAACCAGACCAAATTAAGAACCCTCTGGAAAAACGAGTGAACGGTCCAGATTTAAAGAAGCTCTTCCATGGATTGATTTCTTGTCGTGGACAGTTTACTGTTTTCTCTTTTCGTGGACTATACCAGGTCGTTATTTCAAATCATCAGTCACGTACAATTCTTTAAAATGGCCTTCGCTCCCATTCAATCTGTGCTCGCCGCTCTTAATTCTCACACTCACGAATTTAAGTTTTTTGAGAAGTTTTTAAAAGACTCTTTCATGCTTGTATTTGTGCTCCTGTTAGTTCAAACCAATTCGTCAAATGTGAGTTCTTTTGGAACCACTATCTTTTATGGTGGTTTTTTAATGGGAAAATGACGGCTAAGGACGTTTTTGATAATTAATACATGCCAATGACATTTTCAGCATTAACAAATGTTCTCAGCATGTCCTTGGTGGGTATTAATTATCAAAACACGTCCTGGGCCGTCATTTTCCCTTTTTTTTTTTTAATCCTTGATGAGGATGATCAGTGCTTCGTTCCAACTGATTTATTGATACATAAAATTTTTTCCTCCTCGATCGATATTTCTGGTAATTATCAGGCTTATGTTGTAAAGCTAACTACTTAACGAAGCTACGAACAGGCCAATGAGCCTGTAATCCAATAACACTTTCTCATGACCGCTTCCACATGGAAGGTGAGGGATCGATTCTCTCTAGGAACGCGAGTGTTTGGTGTGGTGGTTGATGTCATTTGGGCTTGCCCCATCCGTATGCTACTTAGCAGTACCTTCCCCATCTCTTTAGGAGTAAGGTAGAGTGACAAAAAAATGAAACTACGAACTGGCCCATGGTAAAAGGTGCGAACTGGATATTATTACTAGTGGTTAATTTCAAAATTGGTTAATCCTAGCCACTGGGTCAGTACTCCATGTGGTTTAGGTGTCCCAAAATTTCTCCCTTAATTACTACTAGGGGTTAATATCGTTATTCTTGATTTTCCGATGAATTAATATATATAAGTCATTATGACAAATTCGAGTTTCATCATCAAGAAAGATTTGATTTCGATCAAAAAGCAATTTTGAGTTCTAATTAGTACTCCCATCCCACTTTGTTATGCCCTTATTTTTTTTTGGATGTTCCAAAATGATGTGCTTATTTCAAAACTTTTTATTTTTTGATGTCCATATTATCATTTTACCCCTCATTTCCTTTTACATTTAAAAAGGTTTAGAATTTCAAATTTTAAATCTAAGGCGCCAATCTCCCCTATAAGAAAAGAAGTACACTGTACTCTTAGGCCATCCACAGTGGTATAATAAAAAAATGGATAACTAAAAGTTGACACATCAGCTTTTGATTATTCATTTAAGAGGTTGCTAAGCTTAACAATGTTGAGATCCACAATGGTCACTTTTAGTCCATAACTAAAATAATGGGTCCACAACAATTTCACTCTTTCTCCCCCTCTTCTTCCCGTCATTCACTTCCATCCAATACGTTTTTTTGGATAAAAATATATCGAACATATGGTGTTCTTTTTAGTGTTCTCTATCAAAACAACACCGAAACTTTTTTTTCCCTATTCTTGTAGCCGATCTAACAAAACTAATATCACAAATCCACCAATCTCTTAATCTTCCAAAAAAAATCGGATGTGTTCTTGAATTTAGAAAAATATGCAAGGTTCTTCATGTACTTAATCACAGGGGAGGAAAGAAAAAGGAATAAAATAGAAACGGGAAAAAAGAGTGAAATACCTTAATCCGACAAAGATGAGTTGAATTGTAGATGATCGAGAGATATGAGTTTCACTTTTGGAGGGAAAGAAAAATAAACAATTTATGGGTGAAGTGAAGAAGATATAGAGCAAGCGAAGAATTAGAAAATACTAGTTGAAACACACGTGTATACAAATTTTGGAACCAATTAACTTATATGGTGTGAGGTTTACAAAATTTGATTATTAAAAAAGATTGCTAGTTTTGGTTATTCAAAGCCCAAAATTTGATTATTTCTAAGAATGTTGTTAAGTTTGATTATACCATTGTGAATCATCTTTTGCACTAATATTGTCAACTTTGACAATAATTGATTTTTGATTATACCACTGTAGATTGCCTTAGCTTAATTAATGCATGCTGATCAATTCTAATACTCCTACAACCACGGAATGGAATCAACATGGACATGACAGGATATCAAATAGATTTGGCTCCAATTTTAATATTCTATCAAAGGGACAAAGTGGTAAAATTGATAAAAAGTAAATTAAATTAAGGAAAAGTCAAAATAGGCAAAATAAATTGGGACGGAGGGAGCAATTCTCTTGAATATTAGATTAGAGAAGCTAAAAATAAAGAGATGATTGTCTCTGGTATACCAAAGATTTTATGAAAATTAATCAAGAAACATTGGACTATATAGGATAGGTTTATTACCATAATCACCAGAAAATGACCAAAATACACAATAAAATTAAAAGCCATGCACGAGGGTAATACTACAGAGCGTAGCTATTTTTATATGCATATTTCAAATGTCGAAATTGATACTTCTTCCATCCCGTAAAGTTTTAGTCTTCTATGAAATTACGTACAATTTTCGTACGTATAAATAATGTACTTATCGAAATAATTTTTTTCCGCAACATGGATCTTTTTGATAGTTTTCGAGATCTTTTGAATGGTGTACAAAAAAAGAAAAAATACATAATTTTTAAGTTTAAAGATTGCACATAGTTTTATAGCAGGACCAACTTTATGAGACGGATGGAGTAATTCTTATGCAACCAATGTGTAATTCGTGAGGGTAAAATATTTAATGATGTTCATGAGTACTCATACAATTAGTGAATTGGGAAATTTAGCAATAATTCAACAACATTGTCCAAACGCATTAGTGATCTCATTAGTAGGAGAAAAGTAAAATCAAATTACACTCAAAAATTGAATCTATGGCGGTGACTTCAATTACACTCCTCCTTAATCAATTTTATTCTGTACAATCAAATCATAGGACACTTTTTTTTTTTTTTCCTTGGATCAAAAAATCATTTTATTTGAAGTAATTGATTAGAAGTAATTTTTTATCTATCATATGACCCCTTCGAATTGGGGAATGGTGCTGTGCACTGGTGTGCGTAGCACCGTGCTGCGTACCTTTGAACCGTCGGATCGTGCATTCGACAGCTCGAATCTCATCTCAGCAATGAATAACTCTTGATTGTTGGTTGCTGAGATGAGATCCAAGCCGTAGGATGCACGATCTGAGGCTCGGAGGTGCGCAGTACGGTGCTGTGCACCTCTCTACAAAGCACCAACCCGAAGTCCGACTCCTTCCAGAAATAAGTTTTAAATTTTTTAACCAGCTTTTAGCTGTTTCACCATTTCAAGTTTGTGAATGATATAAAGTAGAGTCCCCATTTTTCCTTTGGTGCTTATTGAAAAACGTATACTAATTTGGCGAAAAATTACTTACTGTGAATATATTTTAATTTCTCTGTATCGATTAAAAAAATCTAATTGAGCTCGTTTGATTGGTGCAAAAACCGTTAAAAGTTGGCCACGGAAGCACACTTTTATTTCCACCCCCAAAAAAAAAAAAAAAAAGATTTTCAAAACGGGACTAGTAAAAGGGAAACGGAGGGAGTGCGCATTTTAAGATTAATTCTGATTAGTTGTTATTTTCGAAATCAGGTTTCCAAACACATTTAGATATTGTGTTTGAAACTAAAAACTCTACTGTTGTCATATTTAACTATAATCTTTTTGAGGGAAAAAATTGTTTGAAAATATCATTTTTCGGTATTTTCGCGAAAACAAGTTCTTTCCTGAAGACAAAGTTTATGAAATAAGTTTCAAAATTCGTCACTCAACCCCATATACTTTTAATGTTTTCAAATAAAAAACTAACCATTTCAAAAATTAAAAAATAAAGAAAACAAACCAAACAAGGCATTCATTTCCTGTGGAGAAGCTGATTTTTACGTTTAGACTCACCCTACGTGCAGAAGCCGGTCAAAAATCGCCTGTTATTACGCTAGGTCACTGTTGTGCGAAAGCCGAATAAACAGACAATTAAAACAGATGTGCGAAGCAAACCAAAATAACCAAACCAAACGTAAGAGAAGGGTGAGTGAAAACAAACAAAAGAAGAGATAGACACACAGATTTACGTAGTTCGGCTTACTTTGGGATATAAACCTACTCCACGGGCAGTCAATCAATGGTTTTCACTAGAACAAAGGCAAACAGATGCTCAAAGAGCTACAAAAAAAAAGTTATGTAGAAACCCTTCTACCCAAATCTCACCAAAGCCAAAACAAAGGCAAAAATCTCTTAAACCCTAAATCAAAACCCCTATATTTGCTCCCATATCAATAAAGAGGCCACATAACAAGTATTTACAGCCAAAGACAAGTAATCTATCAAAAGGAAACCTAATTGGGTAAGAAAACACCCCAAAAAACCCTAAAAACAAGTCTGTCTCGCGCATGTTTGTCCGGACCAGACCGGACTAGCTTCGGATGAGGCATGCTGAGTGCTCGAAATCACAAGTTGTTCGCTCGTTCGAACTACCGAAACCTTGGTCCGGACTAGAGATGCTGCAAACCACCAAAACTTAAGACGAATGCTAGTCCGGACTACCACGACCTTGGTTCAGATCCCTAGAGATGCTAGCTGGGAGGTTCAAAAACAAGCCAAACACTTCAAATCTCAACCTTGGCGAGATATCTACACCAACCAATTGCCAAACGAAGCTAAAATCAAATTCAAATTGAACTGCCACAAACCAAACTCTCCCCAAAAGCTCAAACCCAAAAGAGAGTTAAAGAGACGAATCAAATTCAAGAAAGCAACCAAGTCCTCAACGAACAACAATCACCAAACTGCAGATGAACCCAAAGCAAACCAAGCATCGGAACAACCCCAAACGAATTTCTGAAGTTTCGAGCAATATTCAAAACCAAAGACAAAGTCGTGACAACTCCAAATTTCAAAGTCCGATAGCCAAACCACAATCCAAAACTAAACCAAAGAACCGAACGAACCAAACCAAATCCAACCAAGAGCGAACCACAAGATGCAAACCAACCAAATTGTCTTCAAGGTTGCCCCAAAACAATGCCCTAAGGTGTGTGCACCCTTCAGGGTGCTCAAGCAAGTGCAAGGCGGATTAAATCCAAACAATGTTTGAACTTAACCCCATACACCAAGATCTTCAAATCTGCAGTACCAAATACCCAATACCAATATCTCTACTTGCGAGAGGAATGAGATTAAAGACTTAGAAGAGGACGTGGAGGTAGATATGTTATGGGAAGTTTTGGTGATGAAATTGATACTTATGGCAATTCAAATTGCAAGAGGAATGAGATTAAAGAGCTGAGTAAAGAAGTAGCTACCTTGGTTGAAATGTGTGACGTTTGCAACTTCCGACCAAAGATATGGATTCTTCTAACTATGAAATTACGTGCAATTTTCGTAAAGTTAGTCCTCTACGAAATTATGTGCAATTTTCATACTTATAAATAATGTACTTATCGAAATAATTTTTTTCGCAATATGGATCATTTTGAAAGATCTCGAGATCTTTTGAATGGTGCAACAAAAAAAATACATATTTTTTAAGTTTAAAGATTGTACGTAGCTTTCTAGTAGGACCAGTTTTATGGGACATAAGTAATTCTTATGCAATGGGACGGAGGGATAATTCTTATGCAATCGATATGTAATTCATGAGGGCTAAATATTTAATGATCTTCATGACTCTTAGGGCCTGCTTGGATGGAGTAAAAAGGAGAGGAGAAAAATAAGAGGGGGTATATGGAGAGGGGTCACTCCTTTTTCCTTGCTTGGCATTCCAATTTCGTCCCCTGTTATTTTTAACCCTCTTTTCGTTTTCACCAGTTTAAGGGATTGTCTGGGATTAATTTTGGGCTCCTCTTGAGGTCCTCAAAAATAATCCGGCTGTGGAGGGGTATTTTGTGAAATACCCCTCGTTATCCCCATCCACCATTCAACCAACTTCTACTCTCCATTCTACCCAAAATCATAAGATCTTTGCACCGGTTCAAACAGATTAAAAATTGGAACACTTAATTTTTAACTATATTTTTTAATATATAAACGGTGTAAAAAAATAAGTGTTTCAATTTTTAATCCGTTTGAACCGGTGCGAAGATCTTAGTTTTCTAATCATTTTATCTTAAATGATCATAATTAAATTTTGACTCTATGGCTCTTGTTGGTTAGCCCTAAGAGATATTTGATTCTACGACTTTCTTAGGGCTAATCAACGAGAGCCCTAGAGTTAAAATTTAATTATGATCATTTAGGATGAAATCATCAGAAAATTAAAATCTTTCCACCGGTTCAAACAGATTGAAATTTGGAACACTTAATTTTTTAACCATATTTTTTAAGTAATATATAAACTTTCTAAAGAGGTTGAAAAATTAAGTGTTCCAAATTTCAATTCGTTTGAACCGGTGGAAAGATCTTAGTTTTCTGATTGATTCTACGACTTTCTTAAGACTAATTAACAAGAGACCTAAATTTAAATTTTATTATGATCATTTAGAATAAAATGATCAGAAAATTAAAATTTTTCCACCAGTTCAAACGGATTGAAATTTGGAACACTTAATTTTTTAACCATATTTTTTAAGTAATATATAAACTTTCTAAAGAGGTTGAAAAATTAAGTGTTCCAAATTTCAATTCGTTTGAACCAGTGGAAATATTTTAGTTTTCTGATCATTTTATCCTAAATGGTCATAATTAAATTTTGACTCTATGGCTCTTGTTGATTAGCTCTAAGAGATATTTGATTCTACGAATTTCATAGGGCTAATCAACGAGAGCTTTAGAGTCAAAATTTAATTATGACCATTTAGGATAAAATGATCATAAAACTAAAATCTTTTCACCGGTTCAAACAAATTGAAATTTGAAACACTTAATTTTTTTTAAAAAACCAAATTTTATAAAAAAAAATTGTTTAATAATAATACTAAATTCATTAATTTGTTAGTAGAAATAAATATTACGACTTAAATTGTGAAAGAATAATTAAATTTGCAATTACATATAAAACGTAATACATAAATTAATTTAGGGACTGTACAAGGACAAAAGGGTCATTTGACAGCTTTTTATATCATCCACCCTTCCTTATACCCCTATTAATCCTCCATCCAAACCAAGTATTATTTAATTCTCATTCTCTTATACCTCATCCAAACAACCTACTATTTAATCCCCCTCCATAAATATCATATCAATGTGGTCACCCCTTATTAATTAATACCCCATATTATCTTATCCCCCTTATTAACTAATACCCCCAATTTGTTCCCCACACCCAAACGGGCCCATACAATTAGTGAATTGGGAAATTTAGCAATAATTCAACAACATTGTCCAAACACATTGGGGTAATACTGCAGAGCGTATTTTTATATGCATATTTCGAATCTCGAAATTGATACTTCTTTCGTCCCTTAAAGTCAGTCCTTTATGAAATTATGTGCAATTTTCGTACTTATAAATAATGAACTTATCGAAATAAATTTTTTCGCAATATGGATCATTTTGATAGATCTCGAGATCTTTTGCACGGTGCAAAAAAAAAAAACATACTTTTTAAGTTTAAATATTGCACGTAGTTTTCTAGCAGGACCAACTTTATAGAGCGGAACGAGTAATTCTTATGCAATCGATATGTAATCCGTGAGGGTTAAATATTTAATGATGTTCATGAGTACTCATACAATTAGTGAATTGGGAAATTTAGCAATAATTCAACAACATTGTCCAAACACATTAGTGATCTCATTAGTAGGAGAAAAGTAAAATCCAGTACTGGATTAATAATTATACATAATTATAGAATCAAAAATTGAATCTATGGCGGTGACTTCAATTACACTCCTCCTTAATTACAATCATGGCAATTTTATTCTGTACAATCAAATCATAGGACACTTTTTTTTTCCTTCGATCAAAAAATCATTTTATTTGAAAAGTCAAAAAAATCATATGATTAGAGATGCTGAAAACCACCAAAACTTAAGACGAATGCTAGTCCGGAGTACCAAGACCTTGGTCCAGACTAGAGATGCTAGAAGGTTCAAAAACAAGCCAAACACTTCAAATCTTCACTTCGGCAAGATATCTACACTAACCAATTGCCAAAACGAAGCTAAAACCAAATTCAAATTGAACTGCCACAAACCAAACTCTCCCTAAAAGCTCAAACCCAAAAGAGAGTCAAAAGGACGAATCAAATCCAAAGAAGCAACCAAGTCCTCAACGAACAACAATCACCAAACTGCAGATGAACCCAAAGCAAACCAAGCATCGGAACAACCCCAAACGAATTTCTAAAGTTTCGAACAATATTCAAAACCAAAGACAAAAAGTTGTGACAACTTCAAATTTCAAATTCCGATACCCAAACCACAATCCAAAACTAAACCAAAGAACCAAATGAACCAAACCAAATCCAATCAAGAGCGAACCACAAGATGCAAACCAACCAAATTGTCTTCAAGGTTGCCTCAAAACAGCGCCTAAGGTGCGAGCACCCTGAACGGTGCTCAAGCAAATGCAAGGCGTATTAAATCCAAACAATGTTTGTACTTAACCCCATACACCAAGATCTTCAAGTCTGCAATACCAAATACCCAATACCAATATCCGTACTTGCGAGAGGAATGAGATTAAAGAGTTAGAAAATGAGGTGGAGGTAGAGATGTTATGGGAAGTTTTGGTGATGAAATTGATACTTATGGCAATTCAAATTGCGAGAGGAATGAGATTAAAGAGCTAAGTAAAGAAGTAGCTACCTTGATTGAAAAGGGTGGGACGTTTGCAACTTCCGACCAAAGATATGGATTCTTTTAACTATGAAATTACGTGCAATTTTCGTAAAGTTAGTCCTCTAGGAAATTACGTGCAATTTTCATACTTATAAATAATGTACTTATCGAAATAATTTTTTTCGCAATATGGATCATTTTGATAAATCTCGAGATCTTTCGAACAGTGCAAAAAAAATAATACGTACTTTTTAAGTTTAAAGATTGCACATAGTTTTATAATAGGACCAACTTTATGGGACGGAGGTAATTCTTATGCAATGGGACGGAGGGTGATTCTTATGCAATCGATATGTAATTCGTGAGGGTTAAATATTTAATGATGTTCATGACTCATACAATTAGGGGGTATTTCCACTAACAAAAAGCACAAAAAACTTAACACATTTTTACCATTTCATTTTTTGATAAGTGCCAAAATATACATATTTTGGCCCTCCAATCTACATTTATTAGTCTTTTATATTTCTTAACTTGTTTTTATTATGTGTTTTTATGTTTATAGGTTGCTCGAGCCCGTTGTCCGAGACTTGGGATAAAATGAAGATTTTAAAGAAGTTTGGGGTTAAATTCGAAATGATTCAAAATTGAATGGTTCATTTATTATTTTATGAAGTCCAAATGGCCTTTGTGTGATTAAGGTCTTCAATCCCTGTATGAGCAATTTACCCTACTGACTTTAGTAGGGGTGTATATGGTCCGGATTGGTCCAGTTTTCTAGAAAATTAGTAACCGGACCATTTTCAACGGTTCTAAAAAATTGGGAACCAGAACCTAACCAATATATGAGTGGAACCTAACCAGATCCAAACCGCAAAACTGGTCCGATTTTGGTTCGGTTCTGATTCTATCCAATTAGCATCAAAACACTTATTCACAAAATATAAACTCATAAAATTAAAAATTTAAAGCATCAAATAAGTCATAAAATAATTATAGACATTTTATTAAGAATCAAAACTCAATATGATTCACGAAATACTTGACACTCGACTGAAAAACATTGACGAAAACCACCAATAAAGTAGTCAAAACTACTTATGGAATAATTAAATTCAGCTACAGAAAAACATTATGACCCATTATATTTAGGACTAAAATTAAACCTAAATCATAAACTATAAAATATAGTAGCACATCTTGAAGTAAAGAACAACAGCTCCAATGCTCAAAATATCACTTAAATCAGCAGCACTAACTTCTTTCATGTTCAAAAAGTAGACCAAGCTCTACACATATATTTATTTTTATATAATTATATATATTAGTTCTAATAGTCCGGTTCGGTTCTAACCACGGTTCTTTAATTGAGAACTAGTAACCGAATCAAAATTAGCGGTTCTTATTTTTTTGGAACCATAACCTGAATGCAGAATCGCAGAACCGAACCAAATAGGACTGTTTGGTCCGGATAGGACCGATTTTACGGTTTGGACGATTTTCTTGAACACCCCTAGACTTTACGGTCTTATGGTCATGGAAAAGAAAAAAAACTTGAACAGCAGTAGCAGCTTCGGACGAGGAAACCTCTTAATTTTTAGATGTACGTTGTTTTCTTTGGAGAGTTTATCTTTTTCAAGTTTTCGACGATTCGTTCAATTACTTGCACTCCGGTAACTCATTTTAATTTTTGTTCTTAAATAAAGTTGTTCGTTGGTATTCAATTAGTTGTTATCTATTATTTATTTTTTTCATATAATAGAAGCATAATTCAAAGTAGGGTTTCTTTTGTTTTTCGCTTGATAATGAGTGAGTAGTCGTTTAGGTAGGGTCGCAAGGTGATTAGCACGCCGTGACCAGTTCGGGCACTGCTCCTATTTTCAAACAATAAAAAAAAAGCAATTTTAGGTTAATGAAGAACATCCGTTAGACGAACCCGGGTATCGTCGGAGCCCATGTGAACGGGGGAATGGGAGACCAAAACTCATTCTTCGCTGCGCATGGGTAAACGGCGACCATAAAGATTCACATCTCTCGGGGTATCTTTTTCTCTCTAAAGTCAAACATTTTTAAGAACACCAAATGGAGCAGATAAGTTCGAGACTGGTTGCGAGTGCTATGAACCCTACGATCGTACCTCCTTTTTAATTATTCGAAAAACCTAACAATTTCTTAGGTTTTAGTTAATCTCAGCATTAAACACAAGGGGTGGCTGCCTAAGAGCCAGTTTAAACAGTAACAACCCGAGTTTTGGATAGCACACATCACTGTCTTTGTGGATTCGACTCCTGTTTTACCGGATATTGTGTTACGTCGGTCTTAACCTTACGCTTGGGGAAACCTATTATTTTAGGACTAGGAATTCATTAAACATTTTTGGTGCCGTTGTTGGGGACGGTAACGTATGTTAAGAATTCGGGTGATTAGATTTTATTTATTTATTTATTTATTGTTTTCTTTTTAGTTTTTTTGAGTCATCATAAGTAGAGGTAAGCAATTCTCCATTGTAGGAAAGCAATCACCTCTGAAGCCTAAGTACTGCCGGGATAACACCAAGCGTCTAGTTCCCATAGATAGAGAGTTAATCCCTATAGTTGAGGAAGTGTCAGCTAGTATTGAGTCTTTTAATATCGATGATCTTTTTTTCTGATTAGTAATTGAACCGCCAATCATGGCAGAGCAGAAGTCGATGTGTGAGCACATGCATCCTGAGAGGACCACTCATCTCGGACCAATTGTTCTGCCAACGGAGACGGTGGAGGCACGCAATGCCTTCACCATCAAACCTGGTATCCACAATGCCCTTCCCCTTTTCTACAGGAGGGAGAATGAGGATCCGTACGACCATGTCCGCTATTTTGAGGGGTTGGTGCACACCCTTACCACCATTCCTCAGTTGGAGAATGCTTGCCTTAAGCGTTTCCCATCATCGCTTAAAGATAGTGCGAATAAGTGGTTGGGAATGCAGAAGGCATAGTCTCTCATGACGTGGGCTGCTGTTCGAGATCTCTTTTATAAGAGATATTTCTCAGAAAATAAATCAAAGCACCCGACTCGCCAAATATAGTCTTTAAAGCAGAAGGAGGGCGAGTCGTTCTTAAGGTGTTAGGAGCATTTCAAGGGCTTGTTGTTATCCTTGCCGCACCATGGGTTTGTAAGGCACCAACTGATGTCGTTTTTCTATTTGGGCCTGAATATTGTGATGGCCCAACAGATTGAGTACCTTTGTAAGGGAGAGGATTTTCTAGACAAGTCCCCAGATGATGCGTGGGATTCTCTAGAAGAGTTGGCATAAAAACACCGGAGTTGGGAACCTTTCGAACTCGCTGATAGGGCCATGGCTGCTCAGGGACCTAGTGGTTCTGGCGTTTTTTCGTTGAGCGTGCGAAATCATAATGTTCAGTCTCAACTGGATAAGATGTCTAAGTAATTAAAGGACTTGAAGTTTAAGCAAGTCCAACAGGTAAACGAGGTGAGAGTCGAGGAGGTGTGCGCGTTATGTGAGTGTCCGGGGCATCCAGTCATTGCTTGCCCCACATTTTCCATAGTTAAGAAAGCCTACCATAGCAACCAGGTTGAGGTAAACGCGATTAACCAGCATTGGGACCCATTCTCAAATATCTACAATTCAGGGTGGGCCCACAACCCACTTCTGGGTTGGATGGATCAAAAAGTCCTGGTGCAACCCCAAGCACCACCTCAGTAGCAAATTCAACAGTTTTGGCCCTCTTAAGGCCAAATGACCAAATTTTGTTGCCCACCTCAGAATCATCAGGGGTTTGGTTCTTCATCTTTTGGACCACCCTCAGGCATAAACCATCCCCCGCGGGATAAGCAGACTGATGAGATGATGAAGGCTCTCATGCAGTCTCAAATAAGCTTCACTGAGCAGACCAAACATGCGATTGGTGACTTTAGGACCTAGTTGACGGTGGCAGTTGGACAAGTCCAGCAGGAGAGGGGAAGGTTTCCCTCTCAACCTCAAGTCAATGCCGTTGGTACTCATTTTGTGGGCGATCCTTCTAGCCCAAGTAATTTGAATCCCAGTCTGGAAGAGGCTAAGGCGGTCACCACTCTCAGAAGTGGGAAGGAGATCGACAAAACAATTCCTCCAAAGCAAAAACTGGTTCCACCCCCTAAGCCAGTGGTTGCACTAGTAGTTTCGCCAAACTTGGGAAGTGTTCTTGAGGAAGAGAAAGAGTCGGAGTCCCCTAAAGTGGAGGTGCCTGTTCTTACAGCCCCCATGACTCTGTCGCCACCCATTGCTCTATACCCCCATCGTTTGGTGGCAAAACCCAAAGTCAATGTGAACTCCCAGATTCTTGAGTTATTTAAGAAAGTTCAGTTTCCTATCTCCTTGATGGAAGCCATTGATGCCATTCCTCAATTTGCGAAGGTTTTGAAGGATCTGTGTACTTCAAAGTGGAGAACTAAGAGTCAAGACAAAGTGCTCTTGACAGAGCAGGTGAGCTCCATTCTCCAGGCCAATATCCTAACCAAGTGTAAAGACCCTAGTTGTCCCACCATTTCTATAGCTATCGTAGGCCAAAAGGTCGATAAAGCTCTACTGGATTTAGAGGCAAGTGCAACTTGCTCCCATATTCGATGTACCTGAAGCTTGGCCTAGGCGATCTGAGATCCGCACCACACGCTATAGTTGGCTGATCGGAGTGTGAGAGTTCCGAAGAGGGTGGTGGAGGATGTTATGATTCAGGTGGGCGAGTTTCTTTTTCTAGTCGACTTCGTTGTCCTGGATACATGCCCGATACCGGAGGTCTTCGAGAAGACCCCTATCATCCTTGGCTGTCATTTCCTAGCCACCTCTAGTACCGTCATGAACTACAAAACTGGATAAGTCCAAATATTGTTTGGGGATTTGAAAATGGAGGAGAATGTGTTTAATGTGGATAGCCGAGTCGAGAATGATAAGGAAGTGTATGACGTGAGTTTGATCGACACGCTGATGCAGGAGCATGTCGATAGTATTTTATATAAAGATCCTCTGCAGATAGTCTTATAACCGATGAGGATGCGTCATTCCTAAATTCTTCAGAGTTAGGAAATTTGATAGAGATGCTTGCAGTAGAGGATATGTGTGGCGCCGCTTGGAACCCACTTCTTGAGCCGCTGGGTGCCCCATTGTCTTAAGTTCCAACTGGTAGCTTTTGCGTACCACTCTCTTCACTGAGAAGTGGACCGACTCCTAGCAATAGGGGTACCCATCATTGACTTGAGTTTTATAGCTTCACACGCCGCTATTAAAATAAGGATCGTGTGCCGAATTCCGGTTAGTAAGGGCAATTTTGTGTCGGTGATATTAGATTTTATTAAATTATTTGCTTTTGGCACAACCTATGTATAATTGTCTTTTATTTCGTTATCTTTTTATTTCTTATTTTTATGTAGTTGTTCTTGTATTTCTCATTAAAAAAAGGAATAAAAAAATATAACAAAAAATTGAAAAAAGCAAAAAGAAAAAAAAATGAGCATTATGGTCTTGTATAGCCACTTATTCTTACCCCACCGGCGAGAGATGGGGAGAAAAGTAAGACACGTTGATCGCGTGAAGATTTGGTGGAGTATTTATTTATTTATTTTTAGGAGGTCTTTGTTGTGTCTTTTCTTTTCCCTTCTTTTATTCTATTTATTTTGTTGTTTTGAAGACTAAGTTTTGCAGGTTGTTTGATCCGTTAGGGGATCTCCCTCTTGCTACATTAGTCTGCTATGTTCCTCCTTTTCAAGATGATATCTTTCTTCTCTTTTATGTTTTTGTCCTATCTTTTTATTTTTATACTTTCAATGCAGACATTAAATAGTTCAAGTTGGGGGGAGGGATCACTATGTTCACTTATCTTTTTGACCAAAAAAAAAAGTGGAATTCTTTTTGCATGAGACTTGGAAGCTGTTGAGATTGGCTCGTGTTTGATTGAGTTTGAGATGTGATAGTAATTCTTTTAATATTGTGGTTGCATTATAGTTCTTTTTGCTGGTTTGTCGCGAAGAATTTGTCATGGCATTTATTTTTAGCACATTTGCACTTCACATCTATTTGGGCTTTGGTTGCTTGTGAGCTGTGATTTGATTATTCTTGATGGCTAGTTTCATGGAGACTTATGCCTATGTGAGTTTAGAGCCTTACTTTTTTTTGGAGTGGTGTCAAATAAATTCTTATTGTCACATAAGAGCAAATTCGTTGTTGATCTCTTTATTTTTTTCGTCAAGTGATGGGAATATTTTGAATTGCTTACTTATCTCTTGGGTTTGGAAAGTTTCATGGTTGTGTTGCTCATTGGAGAGGATTATAGGCCATCTTTACTATTTTAAGCTAGTTCGTTTCTTTCTTTCATATATTTATCTCTTTTGAGCCCATTTGAGCCTCTCACATGATACATTTTTCTTGTTGAGCTCCTCCATCTATATTGTGTCTTGAGAAACTTAGATAATTGTGTGAAGGTAAATTATTCAGAGAGAGAGAGAGAGAGAGTAAATGTAGTGAGAATTGAGCTTTATTGATTGGGGTTCTTTTCTATAAAAAAAATATAGTAAAAAAAATTGAGAAAAAAAAGAAGCGAAAAGAGAATACACCAACTTATTCTGAAAATGAGAAACACTTGCTCTTAACGTGGGATTGTATCAAAGAATATGGAAGAGAGATGTGACGAAGTTAAAAAAATATTAAAAAGAATGGGCACACATCGTTCTATTTGCCCTGTGTGAGTTGTTGTTAGCCATTTTCGGACACTTGAATGTTTTACCCTATCATTGAAACACTTTCCATTACCTAACGTTGTCACCGGAATTGATGTCTTATTTGATCCTAGGGACAATGGGTTCTGAATTGATGGATAGAGAAGGTTTCCAATACTTGTCATTCCGTTCATGAAATCGTGTGTCCACTATATAGAGCTTTATTTTTGTGTCATCGTGTGCGGAGTATATTGCTTTCATTTACATAACTTCCAACCGCTCATATTAAGAGTATATAATATGCACCTTGTTTTGAGTGATTTTGATGTTGAGTGCATGACACAGTGAGATTTAAAGTCGATACTCGGTCTGGAGAGAACTTTCAGTTATTTTTCACTTGTGATCGAAGCCCTTACTCACACACTCTAAGTTTAGGTGCCATGGTAAATTTCTATGACTTGATAGTATCTATAACTGCTTATGCCCGTTATCTCTTTGCGATGGCTTCATATTCTTTACTTGAGATATTATTGAGCTGTCTTACAAGTTCTCAAATTTCATGTGAAAAGAATTCACAATGATTGTGGGTATTCATTGCTATAAACCCTCACGAGACTTCACTCGTCTTTTTGCGATTGCCTAGGGGTTTAAAAAGCTTGCTGCACAGGCTAAATGCAATCGTGAGTCCTACGAAAATGACATAGTTAGAATTTATCTTTTTTATTTTCTTTGTTTGAGGACTAGCAAAGTGTAAGTTGGGGGACGTGATAAGTGCCAAAATAAATATATTTTGGCCCACCAATCTACATTTATTAGTCTTTTATATTTGTTAACTGGTTTTTAGTATGTGTTTTTACGTTTATAGGTTACTCGAGCCCGTTGTCCGAGACTTTGGATAAAAAGAAGATTTTAAAGAAGTTTGGGGTTAAAATGCAAAATGATTCAAAATTGAATGATTCATTTATTATTTTATGAAGTCCAAAGGGCCTTTATGTGATGAAGGTCTTCAATCCCTATATAAGCAATTTATCCTATTGACTTTAGGGTCTTCTGGCTGCGGAAAAGGAAAAAAAACATGAACAGCAGTAGCAGCTTCAGACGAGGAAACCTCTTAATTTTTAGACGTATGTTTTTCTCTGGAGGGTTTATCTTTTTCAAGTTTTCGATGATTCGTTCAATTACTCGCACTCCGGTAACTCGTTTTAATTTTTGTTCTTAAATAAAGTTGTTCGTAGGTATTCAATTAGTTATTATCTCTTATTTATTTTTTTCATCTCTCGTGATAGAAGCATGATTCAAACTAGGGTTTCTTTCATTTTTCACTTGATAATGACTGAGTAGTCGTTTAGGTAGGATCGCGGGGTAATTAGCGCGCCGTGACCAGTTCGGGCACTGCTCCTATTTCAAACGATAAAAAAAAAACCAATTTTAGGTTAATGAAGAACATCCGTTAGACGAATCCGGACATCGTCGGAGCCCATGTGAATGGGGGAATGGGAGACCGAAACTCATTCTCTGCTGTGTATGGGTAAACAGCGACAATAAAGGTTCGCATCTCTCGGGGTATCTTTTTCTCTCTAAAGTCGAACGTTTTTAAGAACACCAAATGGAGTAGATAAGTCCGAGACTGGTTGCGAGTGCAATGAACCCTACGATCGTACCTCCTTTTTAATTATTCGAAAAACCCAGTAATTTCTTAGGTTTTAGTTAATCTCAGCATCAAACACAAAGGGTGGCTGCCTAAGAGCCAGTTTAAACAGTAACAATCCCGTTTTTGTTAGCACACATCACCGTCTTTGTGGATTCGACTCCGGTGTTATCAAATATTGTGCTACATCGGTCTCAGTCCTACGCTTGGGACACCCCATTATTTTAGGATTAGGAATTCGTCAAGCATTTTTCACTAACAAAAAAGTTTCATCATTTTTCCATATCGTTTTCACTAATATTTTTTTTTTTGCTACAGTATTTTACTGATAAACCCATCAACAACTGATTCACTATTGAAAATAACTTGACATTTCTCGACAATTTATTCACTACCGAAAATACCTAACAACTTCTCAACCATAAATAAAAATATACAAATTCTTCACTACCGGAAACACCCCCTTAGTGAATTGGGAAATTTAGCAATAATTCAACAACATTGTCCAAACACACTAGGGATGTCATTAGTAGGATAAAAGTAAAATCCAGTGGATTAATAATTATACATTATTATAGAATCAAAAATTGAATCTATGGCGGTGACTTCAATTACACTCCTCCTTAATTACAATCATGGCAATTTTATTCTGTACAATCAAATCATAGGACACTTTTTTTTTCCTTCGATCAAAAAGTCATTTTATTAGAAAAGTCAAAAAAATCATATGACTCCTTCATGATAAGTGCCGTTTTATTGGCTGTCAAGCCGGCATTTAATTGTGGGCTTAATTGATTACAAGTAATTTTTTGTCTATCATATGACTCCTTCCAGAAATATTTATAATTTTTTTTAACCAAGCTTTTAGCTGTTTCATCATTCCAAGTTTGTGAATGACAAAAAGTAGAGTACCCATTTTTCCTCTGGTTCTTATTGAAAAACGTATACTAATTAATTTGGCCAACGGCTTACTTTGGGATGTAAACCTACTCCACAGGTGGTCGATTAATGGCTTTCACTAGAAAAAGACAAAAAAAATCCTTCTACCCAAATCTCACCAAAACCAAAACAAAGGAAAAAGTCTCTCAAACCCTAAATCCAAACCCATATATTTGCTTCCACACCAATTAAGAGGCCATGTAACAATTAAGAGGCCATGTAACAGCTTGTTTGGATTGTAGATGAAAGGATTTCGGCGCTTAGACAACCAACTTTGTTTACTTTTAAACGGTGGAAATAAAAGGCTATAAAACGAGTTTTAAACTAATTTGACAAGTGGCAAGGTCTCGGTGTTCAACCCACCCGCGACTCGACTGACTAATGGTTCTCTTTGATAACTCAAATGGTAGTCCCAACCGCGCTCTCCCACTCGGAAGGTTTGACATTAAAATCAATAGTAATTCACAAAAGGGGAGCTGGGAAATGGATCGAAACTCATTTAAACATTTAATCAAACACTCGTAGTGCCAGGGTTCCAAGCATCGCACGTGGCAAGATAAGTTTGCCGACGCACGATTAAAGAAGTTAACAACTACTTGCTTTGAACGAAAATAAGAGATTTAATCCATTTACGAACCGACTTTAAGCTCAAAAGGCAAGAGAAACCACTACGCCACCCAAGTCTCGGGGTAGGAATCACCCCTTGACCAAGCCTAATTAACTACTCACTCATGCTTGAAGGATTAAAAACAGAGCTAAAAATGACAAACGTATTTAACCAACAAAATTGAAATTAAACTTGATATTAAGTAAGATCTAGAGCGCAACTACAGGTTTAATAAACGAGAAATTAACAAACAACAATTAACTAAGATAGTTCTGGAGAAATTAACTAAGAAAGCTTGAAAAACAACAATGGAGAAAACTTAAGCAAGAAGAAACAAATCTAAGGCAATAAAATCTAGATTTAATCTAAGGAGAGAGAAAAGACTATTTATACACATGACTTTCTCTCCAAAATATCTCAAAAACTAACACGTAAACACCTCGGTATCGATAAAACCAAAAAGGGTGTATCAACACCGAGCAGCTTAGCAAAAGGCCTCTTGGCCGCTGTAACGTTTTGGTATCGATACAATCGTATCGATACTGGCTGAACTTGAGCTTTATTCCCCGTCTTGGCATCCAACGGCCCGAGCCACCTGACAGCTCTTCGTTTCTTCGTTTTCGAACCTCGGTGGCTCCGTTCCACAAAGCCTTAGTGTAGACACCCCAATCTGGGCTTCCAGATTAGTTTACTTTCAGTTTTTGATTCCCTAATGATGAAACAGATCAAGAACACCCCGGTAATGTCGAGTATTTGAGCTTTAAGTGTTTGCAAAACCCTTGAACCTAATCTAGCCAAAGCCACTTCAAAAGCCAAAAACCCTACTGGCACGAGTTGGTTGAGAGCCTACATGCGCAGATCAACTTGACAGGTGTTGGTCAATAGTCAAAGCTTGACCGTTGACCAACGCGTGAGTAGGTGGTACATGCGCGAGCTGCTCTCAAACCTGCACGCGCGGGTCAAGCTGCCAGGTGTGGTCAACAATCAAAGCTTGACCTTTAACCCACGCGCACCAGGGCACAACACGCGCGCGCCAGAGCGCAACCTGCGTGCACCGGTCAAAATCTGTCCCCATCGCCTTTATGGGTTGGTAAGCTTAACCACTAAGCAATTTCAGCCAGACATCGTGGACTGGCTGAACTCCTCTCTTTGCAGCTCCATACCTACCTCATCTCTCACTATAAATACCCCCATGGTTCTTCCATTCAAAGGGTTCCAAAAAAATACCAAGTATCAAGTTCCAAATGATACAAACCCCTAACCCTAATTCCAAGCAACACAAGAAACCTTGTTTTCTTGCTTCTATCACTCATACTCCCTCAAGAACATAGTTTGTTCTTCCACCTCAATCAAGTCTCAAATCTCAAAGCTCAAGTACTCTTTCAAACTAAATCTAGGTATAGCATACCTACTGTTTTCTGTTCTGATCCTTGAGGGGGGCTGGCAGGGCCAAGGCTGGTAATCAATACTAGTCCTAACCCCTAAAGTTGGCAAGGTTTCAAAAATCATCGTGGCAGGAACCAGCGCGTGCAGGTCGTCTGTAAGTGCGCGCCACTATGTGGTTGCGCGCGCAGGTTTGCATGGGGTTTAGTGTCCTATTATTTATGTTTTGCTTTGTATATGGATCATTGTTAAACATGATAAAAACTAGTTTACTGCTTTCCTTAGTTAAAACTGTTAGCTTTAGTTCAATATTCATACCTGCTATTATGGAGTATCTCTGGGATCTTTCTAGACATGTACCAGAACCCAGAAACATGTAAACCAAACACTGGTTAAAAGGCGCACGCGTCGGAGCGCCATACGCGCACGCCAGTTTGTCTCTGACCAGTGAGTGGCCTTGCATGGGTAACTTGGCCTTAGACTCTTGTTTTGTTCCCACACTTTTTATGGGGTGTTTTGTTAATTTGTAGGGTTTTTCAGCCTTTAAACTATTTAGAACTGTGTATATTAACTGCCTATAAACTGCTTGGTTTGTCCTAGGTGTGCACTGGTCCTTCCAGAGCCCAGATGGTTTGAAAATAAGAGCTATGAGTTTGAGCTTATTGGTGCGCGCATGTCTTGCAGTGGCGCGCACAGGTGTGGTCAACATGCAGTGACTTGTTCAGTGCATGCTGGTTTCTTCCTGCGCACGTCACTCCAAAATAGGGGCCTCCTAGTTTGTTTAAACTCCCACAACAGTCTGTTTTCATCCTATACTAACTGTTTCAATAAGCGAGCATGTTATCTATCACATCCTGCAAACATGTTACAGGTTTAATCCCCATTAAACTGTTTCCCGCCCCTAAAAGGCTAAAGAATTGATTAATCAAATAGAATCGCAAATATTTTTCACAAATGCCTAAGTAGAGACCGATCTCCGGATTGGGCGAGATGGGTGCCTTAAAACCTTTCTCCTTTTGTAACTTGGCTTCTGAACCCAGATATGGTTATGACGGACTTGTGCTTTCACTTTTTCAAATCAAACAGTGTGACAAGTGCTTCGAAATACGGTTCCTTAGGTGTAGGACCTTCAAACCCAAGTGGCGACTCTGTATTCTGAGCGCTTGCCATCCGCGCTCGTGCTCCCTCGATTACGGGCCCTGCTTTGGGAAGGAACAGAATCCTTCCTAAGGGCATGCTGCACACCCTTAGGTCTTGGATACCTTCACGCTTATTCATGGAGTCAAAAGCACGCCTTAATTCAATTGATTTGCCTGAAACGCTAAATAAACTACCTGACGTGCAATATCGCTAAAAAACGACATTTTATTCCAAGTAAAGCAACAGACCAAAGGACTTTAAGCACCAAGAACTACATTATTGGGTACTTATCACCAAACTACCAAGACCTTTGTCGAGACTACAGATGCTAGGAGGTCCAAAAACGAGCCAAACATTTCAAATCTCCACCATTGCAAGATTCCCAAACCAAACAATTGTCAAACAAAGTGAAAACCAAATTCAAATCGAACTGCCACAAACCAAACTCTCCCCAAAAGCTCAAACCCAAAAAGAGAGTCAAAGAGGATGAATCAAATCCAAGGAAGCTACCAAGTCCTCAATGACTACAGATGAACCCAAAGCAAACCAAGCATCGAAACAACCCGAAAGGAATTTCTGAAGTTTCGAGCAATCTTCAAAACCAAAGACAAAATCAGACAACTCCAAATGCCAAATTCCGATAGCCAAATCACAATCCAAAACCAAACCAAACGAACCAAACCAAATCCAACCAAGAGCCAACCACCAGATGCAAACCAACCAAACTGTCTTCAAGGTTGCCCTAAAATTGTGCCCTAAGGTGCGTGCACCCTGAAGGGTGCTTATGCAAGTGCAAGGCAAATTATGTCCAAACAATGTTTGAACTTAACCCCATAGACTAAGGTCTTCAAATATGCAGTACCAAATACCCAATACCAATATTCCAACTCGCCATTGAAACCCAAGTTAATCTTCAGACGATCTATCTTTATTAGCACTAAATACCCAAACAAATTTTTAAAACCAGAATCCAAAGGATATATCTAATAGCAGTAAGAATGAAAATTGACAAACAAACCAGATACATACCTTCAGGAGAATCAACATTCAAAAAGCAAACCCCCAACCAAATTCAAGTACTCCAACAAAGTGGTCAACTACCATGTCGAACGAATAGATTCCAAATTCAAGTACACCAAGTTGCTTCTCCAAGGCACAATGCTTACCAAAACGAATCCTAGATTGCTTCCCCCAATCATTAAAGCATTCGTGAACTACAAAGGCAGTATCTAGAATAGATTCCACAATATCCAAAATGCTCGTGGCTGCTCCACCTAACACTCTCCTCCTTTCAAGAAAGTAACGGTTACTGTGCCTAACACCTTCCATCACAACCAAATTGCCTAAACAAACCTTTAGAGCTCCACCCTTCAAAGTGATCACCAAACCTGTGGACTCTAAGGCACCTAGAGAGATGAGATTATATTCACCGAGACATACCGACCGTTGTCCAAAGTCCAAATGAATCCATCATGCATAACCAAGCTGATTATACCTATCCCTAAAGTCTTGCAAATATGGCCAGTACCCACAAGAACATCACCTCCATCTCACTCCTTCAAGCTAGAGAACCAATCCCTATTGGGACACAAATGATAGCTACAACTAGAATCCAAATTCCACTCTGACTCCCTAGAGTGGCTAACAGGCATGGGACTCACAAAAGCAGCTTGCAAATCATCATCCCTCTTCAGAAGCATAATTGGAATTGGAGTCCTTCTTATGCCTTAAAACTGTACAATCCCTCTTCAAATGAATTTTGTTGTGACATTAGGCACACTCATCTTTTGCGATATCCGTTGGATTCACAAAAAGTGAAACTTTACTCGATTAGGGCTGAGTCGTATTCCCTACAATCAAACCTGGACTGGATGTGTTCTAATGGCTCTACTTATCTCTCAAATGATACTCCTGTAGGCAACATGCCCATAAAAAAAATCTTGATTTTAAAAGGCCAGATTGAAGGAGCGCTCAATTCAGATTCGCTACTTGAGTTTTAAGGTCTGACACTCAAGGAACCGAACTTGAAACGCTTTCTATGCTGTTTGATTTGAAAAAGTGAAGGCACTAGTCTATCATAACTATATCTGGGTTCAGGAGCCATGTTATGAGAGAGGAAGGGTTTTAAGGCACTCCTCTCGCCCAATCTGGTGATCGGTCTTTACTTAGGCATTTGCGAAAATATTTGCGATTCTGTTTGATTAGTCAATTCTTTAGCCATTTAGGAGCAGAGAACAGTTTAATGGGGATTAAAGCTGTAACACGATTTGCAGGATGTGGTAGATGACATGCTCAAACAGTTATTATAGGATGAAAACAGACTGCTTTAGGAGTTTTAAACAGATTGGAAAACCACAGTCTTGAAGCGTCGTGCGCAGGAAGAAACCAACATGTACTGATCAAGTCACTGCATGCTTACCAGACCTGTGCGCGCCAAACCAAGACATGTGCGCGCCTATGAGTTCAAAACCACAACTCTTATTTTCAAATCCTCTGGGCCCTAAAAGAACCAGTGCACACTCAGGACAAATCAAACAGTTCATAGGTAGTTAATCTACGGCCTATAGGCTAAAAAGCCCTACAAATTAATAAAGCACCCCATAAACAAAGTGGGGACAAAACAGTGGTCTAAGGCCAAGTTACCCATGCAAAGGCCACTCAGTGGCCAAAGGACAACGTGCACGGGTTTGAGTCAATAGACCAGTGTTTGGTTCTACATGTTTTTAGGTTCTGGGACATATCCAGAATGATCCCAGGGGTGCTCCATAGCAGCAGAAATACATATTGAACTCAAACTAGCAGTTTTAACAAAGCAAAACAGTAAACTGGTTGTTAGCATGCTTGTAGTGATGTATATTGAAAGAAAAGCATAAAACAGTAAGACATCAATCCCCTCACAGGTCCGCGCGTGCAGCCACGGAGTGGCGCACGCTTACATGGGACCGATGCGCGTTGGTTCTTACCACAATGGTTTTTGAAACCTTGCCAGTTTTAGGGCCAAGGCATAGTATTGATTACCAGCCTTGACCCTGTCAGCCCCCTTCAGGGATCAAAACAATTAGCGGAATAAAGGTGTTATACCTTTGGTTTTTGGATTTGAAAGGGTATTGAGCTTTGATGTGTTTGAAGATGAAAGCTTTTTGAGTGGTAGAAGCAAAGATCAAGGTAGCTTATTGCTTGGGATTAAGGTTTGCAAGTGATTTGTGACTTAGGGCTAGGATGTTTGTAACCTAGGAAGCTTTTTTTGTTAACCCTTTGCTTGGATGGCCAATGGGGGTATTTAAAGGGAGAGAAGTGGGAGTTAACTTAGCCAGTAAGTCACAAACCACCGGGACCCCTGATTGAGGCTTCTGTAGGCTAGCAAAAAGGTGATAGGACAAGTGGTTGACCGGCGTGCATGGGTCTCATGTTGGCATGCGCACCTCAAATCAACATGTGCGTGGGTCAACGGTCAAGCTTTGACTATTGACCAACACCTGTCCATTTGACCCACGCGCGCGGGTTACACACAAATACGTGCCAGTAGGGTTTTCTGGCTTTTGAATTGGCTTAAGTTAGGTTAGATTCAAGGGTTTTGCAAACACTCAATACTCAAACATGCTAACATTCCTGGGGTGCTCTTGATCCATTTCATCATCGGAGAATCAAAGACCGAAAGTAAACTAATCTAGTAAGCCTAGATTGGGGTGTCTACAAATCGTAATTAGTCAAAGCAACCGACACATCATCAAACCATATAACAAAGTAGTTACAAGGCGATCATACGAAGGAGGAAGAGAATTCAACAAAACCAAAGCCTTAAAGACCATGCCACACTGTCACATACCAAAGTTGTTCATCCCATCAAATTTTCAACTTCAAATTTGGTGTTCGAAACCAAAACCTCACCCCGTAACCGGTGACCGACTTGGTTGCTACCCATTTCTTCGACGACTCCTTAGACATCTTTGACCTGA